>NC_088384.1:118562500-118878750 GCF_037993035.2 Macaca fascicularis
GAGGCTGGTGGGGGCTGCGTCTCGTCTGCTCGCTCCTGGCCCAGGCTTACCAGTGGTGGCCTGACTGTGACAGGCTGGATCTGGCAGCTGGAGGGGTTGAGCATCCTCTCTGGGGAGGCGGAGAGGCCCTGTGGGAAAGGGTGAGTGGAATGTGAGGTGCCGTGGTCATCTCCCTCCCTCTTGGGCAGACAAAGCATGCACTGGCCACGCAGGCTCCAGAGCAAGCTCTTGGATGCCAGGATGGGGCTGGCAGCACCAAGGTGGGCACAAGCACGAGGGGCTGATCGCCTCTGAGAGTCCAGGGAAGGACTCCTTGTCTCCCAGGCAGGTTTGTGTCATGGGGATGCTCCCCACATGACACTCACTGCCGGCATCGTGTGAAAGGGAGGGGGCACCTGCACTTTGCTTTGTCAGTCTTTTGTCTTATTCCTGTCCTTAAGGCATCCTGACCTGCTCATTTGTTCACCCTCCTCTCAGCCAGCCCACTTGCCTGCCTGGAGGGTTTGAGGTATTCTCTTGGCTCAGAGGGAGAGCTCCTTCCGGCTAGTCTTAGATTACGGAAGCTGACAGGACCCCAGAATGATCCAGCCCAGTCCCCTCATTCAGCAGATGGGGAAACAGGTAGGAGGAAAAGCATCTGCCCCTGGTCCCTCACAGCCTTTTCCTAACATCATGGTTATCACCACCACCATCATCATCACCATGATCATCACCATCATCCCCATCACCACCACCACCATCAGCACCATCACCACCATCATCACCACCACTATCTCTGTCACCATAACCATTATCACCACCACCATCATCCCCATCACCACCACCATCTCCATCACCATCACCATCATCACCACCACCATCATCATCTCCATCACCATCACCATCATCACCACCACCATCATCACCACCATCACCAACACCATCATCATCACCATCACCATCAGCACCGTCATCCCCATCATCACCACCACTATCTCCATCACCATCACCATCATCACTATCATCATCGCCATCATCCCCATCACTACCACTGTCTCTATCACCATCATCACCATCATCCCCATCACCACCACCACCATCATCCCCATCATCACCACCACTGTGACCATCACCATCACCATCACCACTATCATCATCATCATTGCTATCATCACTGCCACCACCATCACTGCTATTACCATCATCTCTATCACCAACACTATCATCACTATCACAATCACTATCATAACCATCACCATCATCATCACCATCATTATTTTCACTATCATCATCACCACCATCTTCACCATCACCGTCACCGCATCATTACCAACACCATTTTCACTATCATCATCATCATCGTCATCACCATCTTCACCATCATCACCACCATCACCATTTTCACCATCATCATCATCACTGTCTTCATCACCATCACTGCCATCATCACAACCATCATCATCATTATCTTAGCACCCACCCTCACCATGGGAAAGTGCTGTGGCCCCTTTTCTGTCCCTGTGGGCTCTGGCCCTTTGCCTTTTGAATAGCAGAAGGTCAGAACAGAGCCTGGGGATTAATTCCAGGAAAAAAAAAAAACCCTCCTCTTTACACTTTAGTTTCTGGTTCTCTCTGAAACCACCTGCCTGTGCCTTTAGAGCAGACCTCCCATTCTTCACCTTCCTGAGGTATATTTGAACTCCATGAGACACCCTCCTACAATTTCAGTTCACCTGCTGGATGATGGCTCTGTGGGCTGGGGGCTTTCTCACTCAGCAGTCACTGCCATTTACTGTTCCTTGGTGACAGATGGGGGCTTGCGCCCCTCCTCTCTGCATCCTCCACCATCACCCTCCAAGGGCATGAGGGATCTTGGACTTGGGCCTGGCCCCATCTTGGGTGGGACTTGGTGGGTGCTCTGCTCTAAGCCAGCTGCAGGTGCACCTACTCTGGCCAGTCACAGGCCAAGGGCTAAGGAGACAGTTCCCACCCTTGAAGGTTCATGGTCCAGTGGGGTCATGGCATTGGCCCAATGACCCCAAAGGTGGTGAAGTTGGGGAAGCTGGGACTGCCTCCAGAGCTCAAGGACCACAGCAGGTGCCCAGGGATTTGAGCGAGCCCTTGTGGTTTCAAACTCAGCAGCCTTCTCGTGTGGGGGACGTCACAGACCTGCTCAATGCCCCCAAGGGCCAGGCTAGGAGCCCGCTGGAGAGTGGTGAGAGGGTGACTGTATGCCCGGGAGAGGGTGAGCCCCACCCCCCGGAGCAGGTGAGTAACTGAAAGGCTGCCCTCAGGCAGGTGGGCGCTGGGCCTGAGTGTCTCCTGCTCCTCTTCAAGGAGCGTGTGGGCCCCCCAGAGCACAGGGTGAACTCAGGCCCCTGCTGTGCTCCGTGGATGCTCGGCCACAGAGCATGCTGTGCTGGCTGCAGCTCTGCACGGGCCCTGCCAGGCTGCATGGGAACCTCTTGATGCAGTGATTCCCAGGCCAAACCTTTTTTGTGTCTGCGACTCCATTTGTGTCTGCGACTCCACACAGACGGGCCACCACTCCTGTCGTCAGCAAACTCTCTGAGGGCAAGGAGCTGCCACCCGAGTGTCACCTCCATAGCCGTGCTTCTCCTACCACACCCAGAAGAGTGCATTTGCTGTGAGCAGGGGCTGGCCGCTCATGCTCTTAGGCAGGACAGCTGTGGACTGGTCCCTGTGTCCCCAACACATGCCCTGGACATGAGGTTTGGCTCATCTCAAGGTCAGACCTGGGTCACAGGGCCTGGCTGTCCGACACGAGGCTGAATGCCAGCTCCTACTTGCCCCTCCACCTTGACCTGCCCAGTGGGGCCCCTGGGCAGGGAGACCCCGGCCCTAGGCTGACTCTGACAGCACCCCCAACGTTGGGGCTGCTGGGCAGGGAGACCCCGGCCCCAGGCTGACTCTGACAGCACCCCCAACGTTGGGGCTGCTGGGCAGGGAGACCCCGGCCCCAGGCTGACTCTGACAGCACCCCCAACGTTGGGGCTGCTGGGCAGGGAGACCCCGGCCCTAGGCTGACTCTGACAGCACCCTCAACGTTGGGGCTGCTGGGCAGGGAGACCCCGGCCCCAGGCTGACTCTGACAGCTCCCTGCAATGTGCCCGTGTCATGCGGATTTGGCCTCAGGTCAGCTCTCATCAGGGACGCTCTGTCTTCAGAGAACGCAGCCCACACAGTGGCTGATCCCAAGGGTCTCAGAGACTCTCTAGATAGTACTGAATGAGGGGGCCGGTGGCCCAGGGTCTGTGGGGAGACTCCCTGACCCCAAGAGACTCCCAGTGTGTGGTGGTGTCTGCCCAGCCAGCCTCCCCTACTGCCCAGGTATAGAGCTGGGCTCCAGCCCGGCCAGCAGGAGTGCTCTAGGGCCCCAGAGGCCACTGGGCCTTGTGCCTGCCAGGCTCAGACCCTGTGGTTCAGCCAGGAGGAGCAGCCACCTGGGAGCCTTGGGCCGAGGAATAGGTGGGACAGGCCAGGATGGCAGGTGGACCTGAAATTCCATGGCAAACACTACAGGAAGGGATACATCAGGGGTAATTACATGGTCCTTCTTCCTCCTACCCCATCAATACATTTTTTTTTCTTTTAAAAAAAGAAATGTAGTTTCTCTGAAAATTTATCCATGGTGATTTTTAAAAGTTGGCAGAGGCGTCGTCCTGGCTGCGGATCAGGGCTTCTGGAACAAGCAGGCCCATGAGTCTCTGAGGCTTCCCCGGCAGATTCCCTCCCAAGCTGGAGGTGGGGGGCGGGGGGGACGCAGTGCCCTTTGTGATGGCCGGGGAGATGGGGGGGCCTGAGATGCCCTCATGCTCCTTCCCTGTCTTCTGTCCCACTCCCTCCTGTCCTGGCTTGGTCACCTGCCTGCTGGGTGACTTCAGGGAGTCCCCACCCCTCCCCAGACCTCAGTTTCCCCATCTGTTCAGTGAGAGCCGGGTTAGTGCAGAGGCCACCAACCCAGGACAGGCCCACATGTCCCAGAGGTGACTGGCCAGGAGTGTCGGATGGTGGGGATGGCGGCAGTGGGGGCTCCGCTGGGGGGGCAGGTCCCCCCAGGAAAGTGCAGCCACCCAGAGCAGCGGACCCTCATCCTGGCCCCATGTGGCTGGTCTTTCAACCTTCCAAGGGGAGCCAGATCCAGGTCTTTAGGCTCAGTCTCCTGATTTTAAAGTTGGCAACTAATTAAAATAATTTTAAAACCCTGTGCACACTACACAAAGCATTTGAGAGGATGGGATTTGGCAGGCCGTTATTTTAACTAACGCCTTCCATTAGTGTGGTACGTTTGTTATGATTAAAGAATCGCTTTTGACACATTTTCATTTTAAAAGCCCATGGAGCCAGCTGCCCCCTCCTCCCTCTGGGGTTGGACCAAGAGCTGGGCCTTTGCTGCTGGTTGAATGAGTCCCTGGGCCGGGGAGATCCCCATGATGCAGCTGCCCCGAGTTGCTTGCCCCTTCGCCCCTTTGGCCCATTGGCCTTCGGGCACAGCCCCATCATGGCCTCCCCCAGCACAGCCTCCCCCAGCACGGCCTCCCCCCCACACGGCCTCCCCCAGCACGGCCTCCCCCCCACACGGCCTCCCCCAGCACGGCCTCCCCCCCCACACGGCCTCCCCAACACGGCCTCCCCCAGCACGGCCTCCCCCAGCACGGCCTCCCCCAGCATGGCCTCCCCCAGCACGGCCTCCCCCAGCACGGCCTCCCCCAGCACGGCCTCCCCAGCACGGCCTCCCGGGTGGCCTTAGCCTGATGGCGGCAGCAGGAAGGAGAGGGACAGAGCTTCTGCTGAGAGCAGGAGCTGCCACCACGCCCGGGGATCCGGGGCACCTAGGGGCCATGGCATCCGCCTCTTGCATGATGGGACAGCCAGCCTCCGGGGCCATGCCACAAACAGCCAGGGGACAGTGCTGAGTAGGGGTGGGAGGCTTCCAGGACCCCGGCCTTGCCTTCAGCCTGTGGGGCATGGGGGCTGCTGAGTGGGGCCCTACCTGAGTGAGTGAGGGGTTTCTGGGCACAGGCTGGGCACACAACCTGACAGGGCCAGTCCTTGAGTGACGACCCTGGCCACCGTCCCTGGGATGAATGACGGGGACGCTCAGCACCCCCCTGCCTGTGATGTGGTGTGGCCAGAGGGCCTTCGGCTCCCTAGCCTTGTTCCTGCCTTCAGTTAGCTCAGAACTGGGAAGAGAGCGGCCAGACAACAGCTTTGCAGCAGGGCCCCGACTCAACACCGCCTGTGTTCCCACACCACCGCGAATGTGTTCCTGGACCGAACCACGATGGAAGTGTGTTTGGTTCCAGGAGGCGTCCAGGGAGCTGGTCACAGAGCTGCTCCCTGACCCAGGGGCCCTGGCGGAGCCCAGTGGTGTGGGGGCACTTTCCAGCCACCTCTCCCTGCCACAAGGTCAGTCGCTGGCAGATGCATGAGGAGCCTGTCCGACCATGTCGTGGCCCTGCCTGGGGTGCCCTGGCCCTGCAGGAGGAGGAGGGAGTCGAGGGCCAGCATCTGCTTCTGAAGGCAGGGGAACCCCTGGAGCAGGGCCGCCCCATCAGAGGGGGTGGGTGGGGTTGGACCTGCGGGTGGGGGAAGAACAGGCCCCAGCAGGAGAGAGGGCTCCGTGTGCATCTGCTGGCCTGGGGGCAGCACCCACTGGACATTTCATGACGGGTTGCTGGTGTGATGGGGTGCGGGCGTGTCATCCAGCTGTCACCTGGCAGGACCCTTCCTGACCCTGCCCCGTGGGGCAAACCCCCCGGAGCTGAGGGCCTCAGGCCAACCATGTACCTGGAGTCCAGTATGCTCAGGACATGCAGGGACCCAGCCAGACCAGCTGGTGGCCCTAAGGCAGGGCGCGGGGTGGGCGACAAGGCAGCAAGCTCACGCAGAGCCGAGGTGGGGAGAAAGCATCCTGGGCTTCTCAAAGTGGGTTCCTCCCAGCACTGCTGTCCAGAGCTGATCCCAGACAGAGGTGAGGGGTGGCGCTAACCAGCCTGGGGCTGGCAAGGTGCATGGCATAGGCAAAGCTCGTCTGAGCTGAGAGCCTGTGTCCTGTGCCAGCACTTCGGGAGTCCTATCACTGCCCCGGACCATGGCCAACACTACACATTACCTTTTGGAAAGGCAGCTCCATCCGTCTGTTCAGCACCCCGGAGCCTGTGGGGTGACCCGTGGGTGACTTCATTCCATCCAAGGTGGTTCTGCTCTTCACCTTGTGTTTACAGCCTTGCTGGCTGTGATGGACAGCTTGATTTTGTCCTAAAAAACCCATCCCTTCTACCCCTCCACCCCTTCACCCTCCACCCTTCACTCCTCACCTCTCCACCCCTCTACCCTCATCCCTTTACTCCTCCACCCTCCACCCCTCCACCCTCCACCATCCACCCATCCACCCCTCCACCCTCCACCCCTCCATCCTCCACCCCTCCACCCTCCACCCCTCCACCATCCACCCATCCACCCCTCCATCCTCCATCCCTTCATCCTTCCATCCTTCACCCCTCCACCCTCCATCCCTCCACCCCTCCACCCTCCCATCCTCCACCCATCCACTCTCCACCCCTCCACCCCTCCATCTTCCACCCATCCATCATCCACCCCTCCATCCTCCACTGCTCCACCCCTCCACCCTCCATCCCTTCACCCCTCCATCTCACCACCTTCCATCTCTCCATTCTCCACCACTTCACCCCTCTAACCTCCATCCCTCCATCCTCCACCTCTCCATCCCTCCATCCTCCACCCCTCCATCCTCCACCTCTTCATCCTCCACCCCTCCACCCTCCATCCCTTCACCCCTCCATCCCACCACCCTCCACTCCTCCAGGCTCTACCCCTCCATCCCTCCATCCTCCATCCCATCACCCTCCCATCCTCCACCCCTCCATTCTCCATCCCGTCACCCTCCCATCCTCCACCCCTCCAGCCGCCACCCCTCCACCCCCACCCCTCCACCCCTCCACCCCTCCATCTTCCACCCCTGCACCCCTCCACCCCTCTATCCTCCATCCCTCCACCCCTTCACCCTTCCATCCTCCATCCCTTCACCCTCCATCCCTCCATCCTCCACCCCTCCATCCTCCACCCCCCTCCACCCCTCCACCCTCCACCCCTCCACCCTCCACCCCTCCACCCTCCACCTCTCCACACCTCCACCCCTCTCCACACCTCCATGTTCCACCCCTCCACCCTCCACCCCTCTGCCCCTCCACCCTCCACCCCTCTATCCCTCCACCCTCCATTCCTCCATCCCTCCACCCCTCCATCCTCCATGTCTCCATCCCTCCACACTTCCATCCTCTACCCCTCCATTCCTCCACCCTTCCATCCTCTACCCCTCCGTTCCTCCATCCTTCTGCTGATTACTCCCAGAACTCAACACGTTCTCTAGGAATAGAGGAAGGTCCTCTCTAGGAAGAGAGGACCCTCTTGTGGGTCCTCTCACCTGCCCTGATGGTGAGGAAGGTCAGGTCCAGGTGGGGGTCTGGGCGAGGTGTGCCAGAGGGGCAGGGCAGAACCCTTAGCTCCTCCTGCTGCCCCAGGGCCTGAGTTGGGGCAGGAAGGCAGGGAAGAGGTCCATGGTGCCCAAACAAAGCTGTCGCCCGTAAGCCTCTCTGTTCACCCTCCCTGACGCCCTTTAGCCCTCCTGCCCTCCGCCCCTCCTAGGGGGGATACAGCCTCTGTTCACACTAGTGTGCCAGCATGCCTGTCTGTCTAGGGCCCTTTGATGCCACCAACACCTGACAAAGGCAGGCTGGCTGCAGCCGTGCCCCCATTTTAAAGATGAGGAAACTGAGGCTGAGATGGGTGAAGTAACCACAACCTGACCCAGAAAGGGCCAGGCCCACCTCCGGCAGTGGCCCTGCTGCTGCTGGTGAAGATGTCCTGGAAAGGTACAGCTGGAGACGCTTGGCCTCGCAGATGGAATTTCCCATGTCAGGGAGCAAGTGTTTTCTGACCTTTTCAGGGACCCTGTAAATGGCCTCTGGGCCCCCAGGCCAGCTCAGGCCAGCAGGCTACAGTCTGACTCAGCTTTCTGTGAGGGTCAGGCTGTCCCGACTCTGCCACACCTCAGCCCATCCCCCACTTAACCAGGCACCTCCTCCCTGCCAGGCGCTGAGGCTCCACCCTCCCACTGCAGCCTGCGATGAGACCACCCTGGCCCCAGAGCAGGGGTGTCCGGGAGCCTCTGGGGTGGCTCTGCCCAGGCTGTAAAGCCTCCCATGGCAGTCCCTCCTCTAGCCCGGCTCAGATCTCCACCCCACGCCTTGCACCTGTCCATTCCTGGTTTTAAATAGCCATGACGAGCTACCCAGCTCCTCCCTGCTCTACTGGGGCCAGCACAGACTTCCCAAAAATGCCGCCTCTTCCCACGGCCCATGGGCAGGCCACCCAGTCCTGGGTGCAGCAGGAAAATGGCCAGAGGACGCTCAGCGTAGCTGGAGAGCCGGGATGCTTGGGTCCAGGCCACCCTGGCCTCTCGCTTGCCGCGACCTTGGAGAGGACAGAAAGGCAGGGCTTGGGGCAGCGGCTCTCATGGCAGTGGAGTGGCCTGTCTGTGAAGCCTGGGCAGTAGCCGCTCCCGAGTCCCTGGTGCCATGGTCCCCCAAAAGGCCATGGTGGTTAAGCCCTTTGCACATGGGCAGGTGGCAGGTGCGGCCGCAGAGCCCTGCGTTAGTGCCTGTGGGGGTCTCCTGCCCAGCTCCAGGTCGGGGTGAGGGTGGAGGGTGCCTGGAGCTGAGCATGGAGCCCGGCTGAGGCCTGTCTCGGACGCATCCTCTGTGGCCCTCCCTGCGCCTGGGCAGAGTGAGCCGAGGCTGCTCTCCAGCGGCTGCACCTCAGTGCTCTGGCTCCGTGGCTATTTTTAACCTGAGTATGGTAAATGCATTTCTACAGGAAAACCACTCTCCTCGATCAATCCCTGCAGCTGCTCGGCATGGATGGCAGGGCTCGCACGCGGCCCGTCTGCTTCTGCTCCTGGCCAGGCCGCTGAGGGCTGTAACCGAAGCCCGTCAGCTGACCGGGAGGGATAAATCTGGCTCCTCTGACAGCTGCGTCTCGCTGGTCTTCTCTGGGGACAGACACCCCTCCCCACCCACCCTCTGCTGCTCCTTAATATAACTCTGAAGTCATGCCTAGTGCCCAGAGGATGGCTTGGGAAGAGAGCTTGGGCCTGGGTTCCCCGGTGACTGGGGACACAGGGTGGTGGTGGCTGCAGCAGGAGCGTTAAGCCCCTGGCTTTGTCCCCAGGGAGAGAGGCTTGTCTTGGGGCAGCGTCCTGGCACCACGGAGCTGGGGGTTAACTCAGAGCCATGATCCCCCTCAGGTCGCCTGCAAAGTACCCTGGGGCTGAAGTCACGGGGGATTTTGGGGGAGCTGACTTTCGTCAGATCTTCAAAGGGATCCTTGAACTAAGAGGTAAAGAGGCCCCAGTCCGAGGTGCCCGTCTGCCGGCTGCCTGCGACGCTGCAGGGAAGGTCCTGGTACCTGCTCAGAGGGTCTCCCCTGCTCCTGGTCTGCAGGCCCCGCCTGGAGCACTCTCTGCCCCCGCTTCCTTCCCATTGTCCTCCGCACATCACCCTCAGCTGCACTTTGCACTCGCGCTGGTTTATCGGCTTGCCGTTTGCTTCTCCCCGGAGGAGTTCCGCCAGGGCAGAGACCCGCTTGTTCATGGATGTCACTCCGGTGCCCGGAACAATGCTGTGTACAGAGTAGCAGCTTAGCAAATATGTGCAGAATGTTCCAGAAGAAGGTGCAGGGCGGCGTATCAGTCAGGACAGGCCGGGCTACACTTCAGCAACAAATACACCCACCCCATGTCCACGTGGCCTCAGACAACAAAGGTTGATTTCTTTGCTCACTTTGAGCGTCCCGGAGCCATGGTGGCCGCCATGGACAGGACAGGATGTGGCCTACCACGTGTCTGTTTGTGTGTCCTGCCTGCGTGTCTGCTTTCATGTCCTGCCCGCGTGTCCTGCCCGCGTGTCCTGCCCGCGTGTCTGCTTGCGTGCCCTGCCCGCGTGTCCTGCCCGCGTGTCCTGCCCGCGTGTCTGCTTGCGTGTCCTGCCCGCGTGTCTTGCCCGCGTGTCTTGCTTGCGTGTCCTGCCCGTGTGTCTGCTTGCGTGTCCTGCCCGCGTGTCCTGCCCGCGTGTCCTGCCCGTGTGTCTGCTTGCGTGTCCTGCCCGTGTGTCCTGCCCATGTGTCTCCCGCGTGTCCTGCCCGAGGTCTTCTGCACAACACGAGGCTCTTGACATTTCTCTTGTCAGACCAGGTCCACAGACAAGGAGGGAAGTAGGACCCTCAGGGTAGGAAGGACGGGAGCTGGGATTCAGGGCAAGGGCCCCTCGGCCAGAGGAGGCTCTGGTGAGCGTGGGGGTGGTGGCACTCGGGGCTGCCGGGAAGCTCCTGCCCTGCTTGGCATGGTGTGGCGGGCACGGCCCACAGAGGGAGAGGGCTCATGGAGGAAGGAGAGGGCTTTCTCCTGGGGCAGGGATGGCCTTGCGTCACCCCTCATTCCTTGGAACTAGATCAGAGCTGGCAAAGGAGCCCTGGCCCCCAGCCCCAGCCCCATCCCCGTGTGGCCCTCCCTGAGGCTCCCTGGAGGAGGCTGAGCTGGCACAGGTACACAATCCATGCCTTCCTGCGTGTGCCTGTGACCTTTGACACGACTTGCGAGGCAGTTTCATTTGGTGTCTTTATTTTCCAGCCAGGTCTTGGAGGCTCAGTTGCTGTCAACAGGGAGGCAGATACATTGTGACCTTCTACTGAGAAAGATGTTAACTTTTGCAGTACCCCGTGGGTGATGATACATGGGACAGGGAAAGGGACGTGTCTGTTGTGGGTGCGTGAGGCTGCAGGGACGCCACCTCTCCAGGCTTGAGGACCCTCTGCCAGGCGTTGGAGCTGGGAGGTGATAGCCACCACGTCTAGCCCCTACTCTGAGGTCAGGAAGCTGAGGCCAGGGGAGGGAAGGGTGCCCGGGACCCGCCGGGGAGAGGAGGCAGGGCTGGGTTCCCACCATCCACCTGCCTGCGAAGGGTCGGCCAGGCCTCAGCCACACTGAGTCAGCGGCTCAGACAGTCTCTGGTCCTTCCTGTGCCCTGGTGAGTAAAGCCTGTGCGCCCTAGTGTCCCTTGCCTCTTGGGGCTCCTGTGGAGGTGACGGCATCAAAGTACACGACACCATCGTCATCATGGGGAATCTGGGGGAGCTGAATCCATGCCCAGGGGACCTAGGAGCGGCTGGTGACAGCAAGGACCACTAGGGATGGGCCGTGAGCCTCTGGGGGTCAGAGGGAGACTCCCTTTTTACGCCATTTGGCGCTGTTAGATTTTAAAAAACACAGGTGGATATACTGTCTTTGAAGGAAATGAAAATAAAACCAGTAACAACAATGATGGTGTCAGTAGCCACGGTAACGCAGCTCTGGAGGTCAAGGCTGGCGGCCCCGGCTATTCCCAGCTTTGCTTTTGTCTAGCCCTGGCCCTGCTCTCTCTCCATTGTGGGGGCCGGTCAGTGCTGAGGAGACTGTGGACTGCTCGGTGTTGGGACCGCACAGGTGCTCCTGGTTCCTCCTGGCTGGAGGCCCCTTCCCTGGGAGAGGTGAGGGCAGAGTCCAGAGGGGCCACCTGTACTGGATGCCCCATGCCCTACCCAGGGCCCTGAACTCAGAGATGCTCAGGAGTGCACCAGGCAGGGCGGGTAGTCGCCGGACGCTGGGAGGCGAGTGGCGTTGGGTCAGTGCCCTCACTCCTCCTGACCCCAGACACCAGGTCCATGTGAAACCAAAGCTGGTTTTTGTTATTGTCACCAGGCTCACAGAAGAGTGGAAATTGCATTTTTGGAAGTTAGGATGTGGCTTCTGTCCAGGGCCTGGCTGAGCTTCAAGAGGGGAGAGGGACCCGGAGGCCCTGGAGCCAGGGAGCCTGCTGTGTTGACTGTGAACACTGAGCTGCCGAGGGCGACAGTTTAAATTCACCACTGAGACTCTTGGTGGCCCCGTGGAATGGCCTCTTGGTGGCCCCGTGGAATGGCCTCTTGGTGGCCCCGTGGAATGGCCTAGGGTTCACAGATGCCCAGGTCGAGACGTAGATTGTACAGAAACTTATGCAGATGGGGGTCCACCCCCGTCAGAGACCCCTGGCCCCGGCCCTGGTCTGAAGGTGACACGTTTATCCGAGGCTGTTCACCGGCTCTGCCCATCCTCCTGGAAACCTGCAGGGGGGCCTGGTTCACCCCAGGGGTGTGGGGGTGCTAGGGAAGGTGCTTCTGCCATGAGAGCCGTGGGGATGTGGTCACCTGGGCTGGGCAGGCTGGGCGTCAGTGCTGGACCTGGGCATCAACCTCGCTGCAACCTGTGACCTGGATGTCACCCACTCTGCATCTCAGAGGCTCTGAGGGGCCCTTTGTCCACGGTCGACCACACGGAGGTGGCAGTGCTGGGGCTTGACTTGGGCTTTGGGGTCCCCAGGGGAGACGTCTGTTTCCAGCCCATGGTCACGATTCCCTGGGTGCACTGGCGGCGCCAAGCCTTCCGGAAGGACCCACATTTACTGGGTCAGAGGTGCCTGGAGACAGGGAGGACCTTCCACATCATTTCAGCTCCATGCAGAACGTGCGTCAGGGGGAGGAAGTGAGGTGCTGAATCAGTGGAGCTGGGTGGAGAGGCGCAGAGCCCAGCATGCCCACAGAGCAGTGCTCCCTCAAGGCAGTCCCGGGTGTGGGGCCCACAGAGCCGAGGGCACAGGCTGAAGGGGCTGCCCTGCACCCACCTGTCCCCACCTTGCTGGGGCCCACACAGGCTCCTAGCACCTGGGGTCTCCTTCCTGGGGCACTGCCCCCTCCACAGAGGCAGGTGAGAATAAAGGCACAGCTTCTGGGTACTTATTACCTGGCAAACCCATGAGAGCTGAGGTTTCCTGGGCTGCAGCCACAGCCATTGGTTTTAGAGGTGCTGTGTGACTGTCGCACGTGGCGTGGAATTTTTGGTGGTCATTAATTGAGCCAATGATATAATTCCTGCTTAAACCGAGAGCTTCTCCAGGTCCCCAAGTTAAGAGTGAATCTGTAGACATTTATCTTACTGCTGCAAAGGAAAACACATCCCAGACGAGTTCAGCCAGGAGCCCGAGTCTGCTCCACTCTGGAGTCGGCCCCTCTGCTGACCGTCGGTGGAGACTCCAGGTGGTGACCACTCAGCGGGTTTGGGGCATCCATGGTGACCGCTTCCACCACAGGCTTGTCTGCAGCACAAATCTGCGGATGCATTAGTGCTGGGCGTGCAGCCTGGGGACACTCACAGCCACATCTGACGCCCACCTGGCAGGAGACTACGGGGTCCTGTTGTCCTCTAGCCTGAGACCCCTGAGCCCCGGCTACACCCAGCCCTGGGCAGGGTCCTGCATCGGACACTATAGATGCAAAGGCCACAGAGGCATGACCAACACACTGGCTGGCACGAGGGACAGGGAGTGGTGGGACCTGTGGGGAGCCAGGGAGCATCTGCCCATCTGGAGACATGGCCCTCGGTGTCCCCTGAGGGGTCCTGGGAGGTCAGAGACACTGACCCATGCAGGCCAGAGCAGTCCTGTCTAGAGCTGGCTCAGGCCATGGGCTTCTGATTTCAGGGCCCGTCAGATTGGAAGCTGCAGGGGGACCAGAGCCACTCACCCTGCACGGGGCCAGGCATGTAGCAGGCACCTAAAAATGCTTGTGAATGACCGAACCAAGGATGCAGGCGGAGGACTGGGGGAATGAATGAATGAGTGGGGGAGTGGGGGCAGCAGGGGAAGGTTCGTTGTGAGGGCTGTGGGACCAGCCCCTCTGGGTTCCAGCCCTGTCCCCCACATTCAGCTCTGAGAAGGTGCAAATGGGTTGACGCTGAGAGCCCGTCCTCCCCCGAGCAGCGCTCAGCCGGGGCCTCGCGGTGACTCAGCCGGGGCCTCGCGGTGACTCAGCAGGCGCTGAACAGGGGAGGGGTGGGTTTTGGGAAGTGGGGAGGGTGGGGCCTGTGCCTGTGTGTGGGGGTCGCAGGGTGGGGTCCTGGGAGAAGGACGAAGAGCAAGGCAGGGCCCCCGACCCCCGACCTTCCAGACCGATTCCTCAGAGAAGAGCTCTGATCTCAGGTGGTCGGGCTGTTATAGCCACACCTGTGCCACGGCCATCACAGGCCATCTTCTGTTCCGTGGCTGCCCTGGGTGACCTTCAGCCTGTGGGGCACAGGCCTCAGCCGCAGGGTCCTCACTGCCTTTCCTCCACTCATCCCTCACCGAGAGCCATGGGGGGGTTCCAAAACTAGCCAGGTCACCCCACATCCTGCAGAGCTCCCCACACAGCCTCCCCATGTCCCCCCAACAGCCTCTCCCATCCCCCCATAGCCTCCCCCATGCCCCCCTCACAGCTTCCCCCATTCCCCCGCATAGCCTCCCCCATACCCCCAGGAAGAACAGCAGGTCCTCCCCAGGCTCCCTGGGCCCCCAGCCAGTGAGATCTTCTTGGGACCACAGGACGTGGGTGTCCTATGGGGCCGCCCCAGCACAGCACACAAAAGCCAGCCAAGGCAGCTGTCAGCTCAGCTGTCAGGGGAAGAGGACATTACGGTCCAGGGACAGGCAGGCCTGTGGGCTGACCCCGGACCCCAGCGCCTACTCAGGAAGGAGAGTTACCCCTCCCAGTTCAGATCCTGCAGCTGTGCTTGGGGACCCACGGACGCCAAGGCAGGTGGCCAGGGCACCCCACCCCAGGAGGTGTCCCAGGTGTCCCCAAGCCTTCATTTCAGTGCTCGGCCCCTGAACGCTCCCATCACAGGGTTTACCAGCCCAGGCAGCAGCCATGGGTTTCCCACATCCAGGGCTGGGCCCCACAAGGGCTCTTGGCAAGCGTTCATTCCCCAAGAAGCCACCAGAAGCGCATGTCCTCTGCCTCCATGAGGGGACCCAGGTGTCATCTTTGTTCCTGGCGGTGCTGGTAAAGATCAGGGCTCCCTAGTAAGGCCCTCAGCCGGGCACCATAGCACTTTGGAGGAGGCAGGGTCCCAGCCACATGGCCCTTCTGAGACCACATGGTTCTGTCTGAAGATTCTGAGTCCCTCTGAGGACCCCAAGATCCCACGATTCAGGTCACACCTGTACATTCTCCAGTTCCCCCACCACGGGGTAGCCCCCTGAGCATGGGAAAGAGGATGGGGTGGGGGGCGCCAGCCCAGGGTCCTCTCTTAAGGACTGGCTGCACCCCTGCCCCAGGAACAGGATTCTGGGGCCTTGAGGCCCGCGGTTCACGCCGAGAGCCTCTTGGGGACCTCGGGGCAGGCGTGTGGGGCCTCCTGGGCTGGTGCTGCTCTGGCTCTGTCCTGAGGCTGAGCTGGTCGAGTGCTCGCTGAGCTGCAAGCGGGCAGGAAGGGCCGGGACTCGGACCCACCCACCTGTCTCAGTAGCTCAAGTGCTTCTGGGATCAAGGGTCCTGAGACAGCTGCCCTGGCTGATGCCCGGTGGGAATGCCTGTGACGGGGCTGGTAGGAGGCTTTCTAATCCTCTGAGGGTGGCGGCTGAGTCACCCAGCAGGAGCGGGCCCTGCCCTGCCCTCCACAGCCGCTGTGCCATTGGGTGTGCGTGGGTCTTGGTACGTGGACACCCCTGCCTCTCGTCCTGAAGCTGAGAGGGTCAGATTCTCCCCACAGCCCCTCCTGTGCCAGAACTCGGACGCAGACCTGGGCGGCTCTTGGGATCCGTGGCTCTGGATGTCTGGCCCAGAGGAGCGGAGCCAGCTGAGAAATTATTCTTGGTGCTGGGGTGGCGTTGAGTCTCTAGGGGTCCAAAACCCTAACCACACTGACTTGGGTGGGGCTTAGCCTGCCGGGGTCCTCAGCGCCAGGCCCCATTTCTGCTAAGGTCCAGAGCCCTCTGTCGCTGGCCACCCTAAGCCCTGGTGGATGCGGTGGAGAGGACGGACTTTCTGGGGCCGTCAACTGTGACTGAGGGCTCGGAATCTCCAAGCACCCCTACCCCTCCATTATCTGTGGGTCTTGGAGGAAGTGGAGGCAGAGGACAGGGGTCCTCAGCTCCGCTTTGCCGATGGGGTCCCCAGAGGTCAGGGACTTGCCTGAAACCCCTTTGAGTGTTGGGGTCTGGAGTCCAAACCCCGGGCTCTTCCCCTCAGTGACTCCACAGAGCCCCCCCAGGAGCCTCACCTCCGATTGGGGGGGGGCTATTCCTGGTATAGAGTGGATTGGGAGCAGGACTCCCCAAGAACCCTGGGCCCTTTAGCTTGTAGACACCAGCCTTGGCCTCTCTGGAGCCATGTTTGGAGGCTCATGCGCACTGGGTGGGGTCTCTTTGGAGGCTGAGGCAAAAGCTCCCCAGCAATTCTGCTGACTCTTGCAGGCCGCCCTCTGCCTCCCCCAGGCCTCGCCCCACTGGCCACGCACAGGCAGCTGGGTCTGGGTGTGATGGCCAAGTGCATGTGCCCATCGGGGATGTCTGGGGAATGAGGCGAACAGACCCCCAACCCCAGCAGCCCCTCAGTCCAGGGGCAGAACAGGGACTTTCTTTGGCCAGTGGGGACTGGTGATGGGCCTCAGAGCCATTCCTGCTTTGTTCCTGTCATATTCTAGTTATTTTATTACAACTCTGGCTTTCTGGATCCCAAACCATGTACACGTGAGGATCTCAATACTGAAGATAACATAAAAACTGCACCAGGCACAGGGTCTCACACCTGGAATCCTAGCACTTTGGGAGGCTGAGGCAGGAGGGGTGCTTGAGCCCAGGAGTTCGAGATCAGCCTGGGCAACATGGTGAAACTCTGTCTCTACAAAATATACAAAATATTAGCTGGGCGTGGTGCGCACGCCTGTAGTCCCAGCTGCTGGGGAGGCTGGGGTGGGAGGATCACCTGAGCCTGGGAGGTTGAGGCTGCAGTGAGCCAAGATTGCATTACTGCACTCCAGCCTGGATGACGGAGCGAGACCCTATATAAAAAATCAAAACGAAAAACTGTAACAACTGTAGCTGGATTTTCTAATTTTTAAAAAATTAATAGACTTTATGTTTTTGACCAGTTTTAGGTTTACAGAAAAATCGAGTGTACGGAAAGCCCCCTTGTGCCCTTGCCCCATAATTGGCGTCTCAAGTTGGTGCGGTACGTTTGTGACAATTGATGAGTTAATACTGATACACATGATTATTAACTAGAGGTCGTACTTCACTCTTAACCCTGCACATTCGGTGGGTTTGAACAACTCTGTAATGTCCTGTCTCCACCATTACTACTGCATCACCCAGAATATTTCCACAGCCCTAAACACTCTGTGTTCCTATTCAGCCCTTTCTTCCCTCCTCACAAACTCCCGGAAACCTCGGCTCGTTTCCATAGCTTTGCCTTTTCTAGAATGTGGTATGTTTGGAATCACACAGCATGGAGCCTTTTTGGATTGGCTCCTTCCAACTGGCAACAGCGTTTAAGATTTCTCTGTGACTTCTCGCGGCTTGATGGCTGGTTTCTTTTTAGCACTGAATATTATTCCGGTTTATCCAGTCACCACCCGAAGCACTTCCTGGTTGCTTCTAAGTGTTGGCAATGATGAATAAAGCTGCTGTATACATCCACGTGTGGGATTTTGTGTGGACGTAAGTTTTAAATTCCTTTGAGTAATACCAAGGAGCACGGTTGCTGGATCGTGTGGTAAGAGCACGTTTAGTTTTGTAAGAAACCGCCGGACCGTCTTCCAGCGGCTGCGCCATGTTGCATTCACAGCAGCCGTGGCTGAGGGTCCTGTTTCTCCACGTCCTCGCCAGCGTTCGGTGCCGCCCGCGTTCTGGGTTTTGGCCGTTCTAGTAGGTGTGTGGTGGCATCTCATGGTTGTTGGTAATTTGCATTTCCCTGGTGACGTAGGATGTGGAGCATCTTCTTATATGCTGGTTTGGCATCTGGAGATCTTAGGGGAGGTGTCTGTTCAGGTCTTTTGCCACCCCCACTTTTTTTTCTTTTTACAGAGTCTCGTTCTGTCACCCAGGCTGGAGGGCAGTGGCGCCATCTCGGCTCACTGCAATCTCTGCTTCCCGGGTTCAAGCCATTCTCCTGCTTCAGCCTCCCGAGTAGCTGGGATTGCAGGTGCGTGCCACCACGCCCAGCTAATTTTTTTGTATTTTTAATAGAGATGGGGTTTTACCATGTTGGTCAGGATGGTCTCGATCTCTTGACCTCATGATCTGCCTGCCTTAGCTTCCCAAAGTGCTGGGATTATAGGCGTGAGACACCACACCAGGCCTTTTGCCCATTTTTAATAGGGTTGTTAGTTTCCTTTTTTCCTTTTTTTTTGGAGACAAGAGTCTCCCTCTGTCGCCCAGGCTGGAGTGCAGTGACATGATCTCAGCTCACTGCAACCTCTGCCTCCCAGGTTCAAGGGATTCTCCCACCACAGCCTCCTGAGTAGCTGGGACTACGGGCATGTGCCACAACGCCCAGACCATTTTTGTATTTTTTGGTAGAGACAGGGTTTCACTGTGTTGGCCAGGCTGGTCTCAAACTCCTGACCACAAGTGATCCAACTTCTTTGACCTCCCAAAGTGCTGAGATTACAGGTGTGAGCCACCGCGCCCAGCTGGTTGTTTATTTTCTTATTGTTGAGTTTTAAGAGCTCTTTGCATATTCTGTGGCTGGCTTTTATTCTTTTCCTAGTGTCTTTTGCATAGTATAATTTGTCAATTTTAATGAAGTTCAAGCTATCAGTTCTTTCATAGATTTTTCTTTGCTGGTGTATCTGAAAAGTCACTCCCTGAACTCAAGTTCTCTAGCTGGAATTTTTAAATAAAAAAACGACCTCGAGCTTTACATAAAGTTTTAATTAGTTACCACAAAAAATGTTAACATATTCTTAGATCTAAAATAAGTCTAACAGGTAGACATTTTGCCACCCAGTAGGTCTGACTCCGGTTTGGTTCAGGCCAACCCTGCCATGAATCTCCATCTGCTCAGCATCTACCTTGAAAGTCCAAGCGAGCAAGAGAAACGGTGACTTCTGGGCTTTCCCTGGAGATTCCCAGGGCTATTGGCATGGCTGGGGGAGCCCCTGACTCCAGCTCGGGTGTGTGGCCTCGGTCTTAATCGGGGCTCTGGATGAGGACACACGGGGAGATAAGAGCCTGGTCCAGCCAGGCAGGCACCATGGACTATCGTGACCTCCTGTCTGGACACCTGTCCAGTGATTGGAACAGGCGGTCTGGGTTTTCTAGCAATGCCCCTGCACCACCTACGCCTCCCGCAGCTCTGGGTCTCTTGCAGCCCCGGCTGGGGTCACCACCAGGACTCGCTGAAATGTCATCAGGGTAAAAAAAGGTCAAAACTGCCCAGGCCACATGAATGAGAGTCCTGTGAGCAGCTCAGGGCCCTCCTGCCGTGTGCGGAAGCGTGTCCTCTGCCCCATCTCTGTCTCTCCGTGTCTCTGTCTCTCTCTCACAGAGACACTGCTGAGTCCCATGAGGTCTCCCCGAGGTCCACCCAGACCCCCCTGGAACCCCATTTCACTCCCTCCCCATGCTCTCTAGTGGCCGACTGCCTTCGCTTTTCTAGCCAGTCCTTGTAGGAGGGGTGGGGGGCAGACCTGGGCAGATGTGGACCCAGGCCCTCTAGGTTCCATCTGTCCCCGGCCCTCCCCAGAGCCTTCCTGGAAATGTGAATGCAGGCGCCCACCGGAGATGCTGACCCCCTCCGGAGTCCCAGCTCTGCCATGCGGGGCAGCTCCACTTCTCTGAAAACGGCTTCCTCATCCGAGAAGTGGGCTGGTAAGGGTCCCCACGATTGAGAGGGTTGCACGGGGCAGAGCCCTCCATGTCAGCCCGGCTGCAGGAAGCCCCCACCACTGTGCCCGGAGCCCCTGGGTGCCTGGAACGTGGGGAACGAACTGAAACAGAGACCCGTTCTGTTCACTGCTGTTTGGCCAGCTGCTTCTCTGGCAGGCATGGCAGGGAATGGGGTCATTTCTGAATATTCTTTAGAATTCCAGCCTGTGTTTTCATGAGCCGATCGGCTGTTCGGTCTCATACCATTGGCGAGCGAGGATCCGGCCCGTTCTGATCTCGGCCCTTGTGGGTGAGTGACAGGGTGATGTCCCTGAGGGTGAGTCAGGGGACTGGGGCCTCGGAGGGGCAGGGATCAGGCAGGGCCACCTCCCCACCGCAGCTCCGCCCCCTTCACGCTCCCCACCCCACACACGTCTGGAACACATCAGAGTCGTGCTTAACAGAACCATATAGTCTCTCTTGGTAAAATTTTTTTACAGTAAATGGAGAAAAACATTTGCATTCTTTTAAGAAACTAAGTGACTGAAGTTTGTTGTTAGCGCCTGTGGACTTTCACTGATTTTCAACAATGGGACCAAGATTCTCAATAAAAAAGAAAATAAGCCAAACAAGGAGGCTTCTCGTTTTCAGTAGATTATTTTGTTATCTTTTAGATGGGGTGCGCTATTGAAGAACATTTTGGAAATTTAAAAAAGCAGTTTACAAAATTATTATCAGCCCACCTTAAACAGTAGGAGAGTTGGGGCGCTCCTACTCCCACCCCCACCTGCTTCAGCCCCCCTCAGGTGGCCCTTACCTGCCCCATGTGGGTGGAACAAGCCCCCCAGGCTTCAGCATCTGCTCAGGCTCACCCTTGTCAGCCACAGATCCTCTGTGTTGGGGGAGGGTCCGTGAGCTGCCCCCTCCCCCAGGCTGCTGCAAGTCTCCGGACGCTTCTGTTGGGGGCAGGGAGGGGCGTCCGCCTCGTGGCCTCACAGCAAAGAGAAGATATTTTCTTTAAGAAGCAGAAGGGCTGATTGGCTGCAGACGGCTCTCCCCCTAGCTTTGTTTAGATTTATCTTCCTTATAAGCTGCGCTGGACTGGACTCCCTGCTAAACCGCCAAGGGGATGTGTGAGCCAATTACACACTGAACTGGGCAGGAAATGTCGAGTAAAAATGAAGTTTCCATCTGGCAACTTCCAACCCAAACTTCACTGGGACGCGAGGGAAATCCCCGTTAGCCACAAGATGCTCTTCGCTCAACGTCGTCACGGCAACTTCCCACTGGAGACCGCCGCGGGGATGGAGCGGGGCGAGTGGGCCTCAGCCGGTGGCCAGCTCCCTGCTGCCTTCTGCCCCGGCTGGGATGGCCCCTTGCCTTCTCTGTGGAGAAGGGACACCAGGGGCTCAACACTGTTAAATAAAGCGCGGTCTCAGGGAAGCAGAGAGGTCGAGAATCCCCTAACCCCAGCTAGCACCCGGCAGTGACCAGCCAGCCCAAGCCAGCCCTTTAGAGCCCCTGAACCCACGGCAAGCTTGCCTGTGGTGGAGGAGCTGGGCCCTGGGCCCTGATGCTTGCAGGCTTCGGGGGGGCTCTCTCGAACATTTCCTTACTTGTCCCAGGGGCCAGATCTCCCCGGCTTGGGGGATGTCATGCAAGGCAGTGAGGACCCAACGGTGGAGATAAACAGGAAGGCGGTGGAGAAGCGGGAGTCCATGGGCCCTGCACCCCGTCACCTGGGCGCCGTCCAAGAGCCGCTGCTGGGTCACTATGGCAGTGTCCTGTGCCACCCCTGATTCAGATGAGGGACAGGGACATCCCACCAGCACAGATCTGCAGTGAGAAGGAGACACGCCCATTGTGGAAGCTCAGATGGCTGTTCTGATGGGAAAGTCACCTGGGGCACCCCCAGCGTTTCTGCTATTGTCCAGGAGTGGATGGTGGTCCTTGTGGGTGGCTGACTAGTGCTTGTCTCTCTTCAGCTCCAATGCCAGCGTTTGACTTCCCGGGCTTGTCAGTCTCTGGTGGCTGCTGTGGCAAATGGACCCAAACTTAGTGGCTCGAAGCCACCTGGCTTTATTGCCTTACAGTTTTGGAGGTCAGAGGTCCAGCATGGGTCTCCCTGGGTCAAAATCAAGGTGTAGGCTGGGCTGCTTCCCTCTGGAGACTTCAGGGGAGACTCGCTCCCTCCTCCCCCGCCTCTGGAAGGGCCTGTGTCCCTTGGCTCGTGGCCCCGCCTCCATCTCGAAGGCCAGCCGTGCAGCATGGTGCATGCTCCCCGCTCCATTGCACACCTCCTTCCTTCCCCGACCGCTGGAGCCCCTTGCGATGATCTGCCCTGGGCCCACCAGGGGTCATCTCCCATCCCGTGTCCTTTGTCCCGTCTGCAATGTAAGGTGACATGGCCACCCATTCTGCAGATTAGAATGAAGACATCATTGGAGCCATTATTCTTCCTTCCACTTAGGGAAGAACTTTCAGTGGGTAGCAGTGGCTTGGCTACCACGATGGGACAGCCGGGTGGCCATCATTTCTTGGCAGACCCACCCTAACACACCCCGGCGACGTGCTGGGCCTCACCGCGTCTTTGCAAACCTTGGCAAGTCTCCTGCTGGCCCTCTGGGGAAGCCCATCAGCAGAAGGGCCGTGTCCCTTTTGGATGTCATCTCACCACATCACTGCTTCTGCTACAGGTCGCTCCTCTGCTGGTTCCTGACAGGAAGGAGGTGCTTCCAGCGCTGACCCCACAGGGAGGGTCTGCAGAGAGGTAGCTGGGGTGACGGGGTTGCTCTGGGGACCTGGGGAGCCAGGCCTGGCTGTGCGATGCTGCATTTCTGCTCGCTCAGCCTCCCCTGCCCAGCACACTATGGAGCAGATGTTGGCGCGGTGGGCAGTGGCTGCAGCCTGGCTCCCTTTAATGTCTACCCCGAGCGGCCCATTGGGCCTCTGTTCCTCCTCCGCGCTCCTTTCCCAGGCTTCAGGGTGGGGGGCATTGGACCCAAGTTCCTCTCTTTGGGGCAACCCTGTAGAGGTGACTCCCTGGGGCCACTTTGAGTGGAGGGACGGCCCCCAACAACCCTGATTTAGTGGCACTGATGAAGGCGGGCCAGGCCCCCAGGCGCTTTTCCACTTCTGATAAGGTGAGGCCTTAACAGAAGTGGGGAGGCTCTGAGCACCGGGCCACCAGGGCTTCTCTTCAGCCCTCCTCTGCTGCAGGGAAGTCTCCACAGCGACTCTTCCTGGAATCCAGCCCCAGTGGCTGGACGGGGAGGAGGAGGAGTGGGGGCGGGGCGCACTGGCAGGCACAGGCTGCAGGCTTAGGAAGGTGGTACAGGAGGAGATCTCTCCTGGAACCATTTTAGATTTACAGAAAATTTGCGATGATAATACAGAGAGTTACTGCATACATCCGGTGAGCTTTAAAAAAATTAAGAGACTTTTTTTTTTAAATAATAGCCATTTTAGTTTTACAGAAAAATGTTGTAGAAGTACAGAGCTCCCTTGTGCTCCCTGCCCCAGCGTGTGCATGGCCCCCGCCCCCTCTCACATCCCATCGCAGGTGCAGTGGCTGCAGTGGGTGACCCGGCACCAACACGTCCTTATCACCCGGAGTCCACCCTTTGCCACCCGGCTCGCTGTTGGCGCTGGAAGTTCTGTGGATTTGACTCATTTATAGCGGCACAGGTTCCCCCCACCGCTGTGTCACACGGAGCCGCTCCACTGCCCTCGCACCCCCTGGGCTCCTCCTGTTCATCCCTTCTCGCCCTAACCCTGGCAACCACTGATCTTTCTGCCATCTCTGTGATTTCATCTTTTCACGAGTATCATACACAGTAAGGCCTCACTTCATATCATTGATAGGTTGTTGGAAACTGGGACTTTAAGCAAAATGACGTATAACAAAATGAATTTGACCATAAGCTAATTGACATGAACAAGAGTTAAGTTCCTATGGCTTATTTCCAGTCACAAAAGCATCACCAAACTTCTAAATAAAGTCCAAAACCCTTCTAATATTAAACGTGGAAACAAATGTGAGTTTTCATCACCAAACTTCTAAATAAAGTCCAAAACCCTTCTAATATTAAACATGGAAACAAATGTGAGTTTTCAATCAAGAATTTAAGAAAGATTACTAAAAACAAGTAAGATAATTATTTCCCCATTTATTCCAGTTCAGGGTGACCAGAGCCCATGCCCCCATCTCGGGACACCAGGCAGGAACCCAGCTGGACATAGCGCAAGCCACTATGGGAGTTGCTGTCCTGGAGCGGGTACTCACCCTCCGTCCCGGGGTGGGCACTCACCCGCCGTCCCGGGCACTCACCCTCCGTCCCGGGTCGAGCACTCACCCTCCGTCCCGGGGCGGGCACTCACACTCCGTCCCGGGTCAGGCGCTCACACCCCGGGGCAGGCACTCACACTCCATCCCGGGGCGGGCACTCACACCCCGGGGCGGGCACTCACACTCCGTGCCGGGGCAGGGACTCCGACGGGAACAGCTTTGACATGCCAGCTCACCAACATGCACATCTTTGGGGCACAGAAGGAAACTGGAGCCTCCACAGAAAGCCCACGTGGTCCTGGGACGATGTGCTCCACGGAGAGTGGCTCTGGGTGGGAGCAGAGTTTTTTTTTTCTCAACCTTATGATGAAACAATGTTAAAGAAAATAACATTGGCCAGGCGCGGTGGCTCATGCCTGTAATCCCAGCACTGTGGGAGGCCGAGGCGGGCCAATCACGAGGTCAGGAGATGGAGACCATCCTGGCTAACACGGTGAAACTCCGTCTCTACTAAAAATACAAAAAATTAGCCGGGCGTGATGGCGGACGCTTGCAGTCCCAGCTACTCGGGAGGCTGAGGCAGGAGAATGGTGTGAACCCGGGAGGTGGAGCTTGCAGTGAGCCGAGATGGTGCCAGTGCACTCAGGCCTGGGTGACAGAGAGAGACTCCGTTTCAAAAAAAAAAAAAAAAAAAAAAAAAGGAAATAACATTATCCAAGGACCTGCCGTCACTGAAATCATGCGTCATGCAGCCTCTTTAGACTCTTCTTTCACTTAACAACATGCCTTCAAGGTTCCTTCAGATCTTTTCAGAGATTGATACACGTTGCCCTTTATTCTTGATCAGATTCATCATATTCAAATATTATAGTTCGTTATGATTATTTTACTTTTAAAGACTGGGTTTCGCTATGTTGCCCAAGCTGGATGCAAACTCCTGGGCTCAAGCAATCCTCCTGTCTCAGCCTCCCGCGTGGCTGGGATTACAGGCGTGAGCCACATTGTAGGGCTTCATTTCTCTCTATTGTCGAATAATATCCCATTGTTTGGATGGGCCGTAGTTTGTTCATGCATTTAATCCTGTTCTGCTGAAGCACATCTTGGATGCTTGTACGTTTTGGCGACTCTGAATGAAGCAGCTGCAAGCACCTGAGTGCAGGTTGTTTTGTGGCAGGGAAGGCCTTGCTGTAATGACACAGCGTGCTCAGTCCTAGCGTTACGGCTTGAATTATGTCCACGAATAATTCCTGTGTTAAGTTTCTAACCCTCAGTACCCTGGAATGTGGCTTTCTTTGGAAACAGGGTCACTGCAGGTGTAATTAGTGAAGATGGTATCATACCGGAGTAGGCCTTGATCCAATGTGAGTGCATCCTGATACAAAGGGGAAATCTGGACACACAGCCAGCCACGCCATCTCCATCTTCATGTAACGGTGATGGAAAGATTGAGGCGGAGAGCCAGGGGGTGCTTCTATGAGCCAAGGAATGCCAGGGTGCTCGCAGCGGCCAGGAGCTGGGAGGGAGGCCTGGGACAGAGTCTCCCTCACAGCCTCTGGAAGGAGCCAACCCCACTGACACCTGGATCTGGGACTTTGGCCTCCAGAACCACAGACAACGCATTTCTGGTGTTCAGCTGCCCAGTCTGCTGTCCTTTGTCTGGGTGGCCCCCAGATGCTCACATACCCAGGGGGCCTGTGTGTTTAGGGCTGGTCATGGCCAGGCAGCACGGGAGGACTTTGCACATGGGATCTCCTTGCAGCTTCTAACTGCCTAGGAGGGAGGTGCTGGTATCCCTGTGTTTGGGGCTCAGGCTGCCTCCTAGGTGGTGGTCCCAGCCCAGGGCTCCACAGCTCAACCGCTTACAGCCAGCACCCGTGATGTTCACCTCCGCCGCGGCTGAAGATCGTGAAAAGTTGGTGCTCAAAGAGCAGCAGCCTGGGGCTCGCCCTGGCAGGTGACCCCCCCCTGACCACACACGCACAGCCTCCCCAGCTCTCAACGGCCCCACCGCTGCTCCCAAGGGCCTCTGGAAATTTGGAGCTGAGGTGGGGCTTTGCCAACCTCTCCCGCTTTGTAGCCCATCCATCCCCCGCCAGCCACCCTGCCGCTGATGAGGCACCGATAGTTATTTCTGCAAGAAAAGCAGCTTTCGCTCTCGCTTTATTCCTTCAATTATGCAGCCGTGTCTCGACGACGCCATTCGTCAGAGTGGTCGGGCTGAGGGGGACACTGCAGGGACAGGACAGCTGCAGCCAGCCCTGTTGTGACCTTGGCCACTGGGGAACGCCCTTTGTGTTATCAAAATTAATTATTTCTGGGAGAAATGTCACCCAGGCCCTCACGAGTTTGAGACGTGGAGACAGAGCTCCTCCCCACACTCTTAGCATGCCTGGGGGGGCCCGGGGGGCCAGGCTTCTCCGAGTCCAGGGGTGGGGGTGCTGCTTCTCTGTTTTCGGTCCCGGAGCCTCTGCAGGCTGTCCTAGGGTGTCTGAGGCTCTTGCCCCAGACCTTGGTGGGTTTGGTAATTAGGGGTGGTGGTGGGGTGGGATGGGAGGTCGCTGCTTCCGTGGATCGGGAGTGCTAAGGCCCACAGGCCCAGAGTGTGGCGGGAGGTTGTCGGCTCTACGGCCAGCAGCCAGCTCTGCCCAGCTCCAGGCCCAGCTCCTCGCTGCCCCTGCCCAGGCCCCAGAGCCTCCCTCTGGCTCTGCTCCTAGAAACTATCATCTCCCCTCAAACCTCCAGGGGGGGTTCTCGCCCCCTTAGAATTAAACCGAAGCTCTCGTGCCGGCTGCAGGCTGACAGCACCACGTGACACCTGGCCACTGGCCACCCCTTCATTGTCATGGTTTGCGTGGGTCTCCGTGGCCTGGCTGGGGCTGGGGGCGGTGCCCAGAGGCTGGGACCCTCACACCCACCAGCACGCCCTGCTGACATGACCTCCCATCTCTATGCCCTCTGCAGAGAGGTGCTGGTCGGGATGCATGGCTGGCCTGAAGGGGTTCGAGGGAAGCCCGCCTGACAATTGCCTCTGTAGCAGAACCCCCGGGGGCTGGGGGCTGCTGTGTCCTCTCAGCATATCTAGAGAAACACTCAGGAGGATTCTTAACGACTTCAGTGGGATGTGTTTGCGGTTTACCTTCAAAGCCGTGGCCGCCCTTTATTGAACAAATGCCTGAGTCAGAAGCTCCGCTGAGGGACCCAACGCGTTCGCTCCCCCGGGCCGGGTGATCGTCTGCCATCATCACGTTGTTTTCCAGAGGAGGAAACGGAGGCACAGGAGTTCTAAGCAACACGCTCAAGGAGTCACAGAAAGAAAGTGGCAGAGTGGGGGGGATCAAACGCTGGGACTCAGAGGCAGCGCCGCTCCCACAGCTGCCTCGGGGCGACATCCTGGCCCTGAGCCGGGCCCTGGGGCTGGGCGTCCCGGCTGAGGGGCCTGGAAAGACCCTGGGTCTCTGCCACGGCCTCCTGCTGGGCCCACATGAGCCCGGGCGACGCCTGGCACCGCAGGTCCTGCTCTTCCCCACAGCTGCCCGCCGCGGCCCGCCCCGCCCCGCCCCACCCCTCCCGAGCCTTACGGTTGTGGATGGATCAAAGGCCCCGTGGCTCCCCCCACCCGCTTCCTGGGAGGTGACCGATACCAGAGATTAGCTGCCTAAACAATTAAAAATCCTGTTTACCGGCAACTGGGACTATTTCAGGTTTCACCTTTCAGCCAATCAATGCCCGGTCTGTGCGGTCAATACCAGGGTCTCTGTCTGGTGCCCAGGAAGCAAGGCTGGGAGGACCCACCGTGGGGGCTTCTGGGAGGGCACAGTGGGGCTGTGTCCGAGAGGGTCAGGGGCAGTGTGGGCCCTGGGAGCCCTGGCAGGGAGCCCCTTCAGGGCAGGGTCTGGGGGCTGCCTGGGGGCTCTGTCCTCATGGGGAGTCACCAGGTGGCACTGCCTGCTGGCCCTGAGCCCTCCATGCCACTCTTTCCTCCTCTCCAAATGGCAAAAAATCCAGAACCAGCTCACGGGTTTGTTGGAAGATCCTGTGTGGTACGAGATACGCAGGCCCAGTGGACGGCAAACACCCCATAGCCATGACCGCACCAGTGGTGACACAGCTGTCACCACCCGCCTCAACATTGCCCCAGCTGCGGCCTCTGGGTGAGCTCAGTGGACCTCAGCGGTTCCGGGATCCCCAGATCTTTCCAGAGGGGCTAGGGCTGGGGGAGGGTCTGATTCAAGGAGACCAAGCACCTGGGGTGGGGGCAGATCCAGCCCCCTCTTGCAAGAGGGCCTGTGGGACAGCCGGGGCCTCGCTCTCTGCAGTGCTCAGCTGGCCCTCCCATGCCTGGCCAGCCTCCGTCAGCTCCACTCCCGGGGGCTTGACCCTCTCCCGCCTTTTCCCCATGAACGCCCCTCCTCCCATGGCCAGAGACACACACAGGAGCTGGGACAGGGGGACGGGGGAGATGGCTCCTCCAGCCCGAACGCAGCCCCCACCTCGAGTAAGTCACAGCCTCCATACTTCCTTCTCCAGGAACCGAGTTGGCCGCAGGCACACAGCCTTGCCACTTAGCCTCGGTGCTCGTTGGGGGCTGGGCCCCCTTGAAAGAGAGTGAGGCAGTCAAGGAGGAGCAAGCAGGGAGAGGCCCACGGAAGCCCAGCACCTCGGCACCACCGGGACGGGCCCCCAGCCTTCAGCCTGCAGGGCTCATTCATTCCTTCACTTAGAAAGTCTACTGGGCCCCCACAGTGTAGGGACTCGGCGAGTGAGTGAAACAGCCCCCCATACCATACTCGCAGAACACGGAGCTCGGGCCTCAGCTGGCAGGGGCCCCATGCCCAGGATCCAGCTGGCAGGCTACAGCTGGGGTGACTCATCCGGAATCCGGGGAGATGGGCTGAGGGCTGTGGAGGGGCCATAGGAGGGCCTGGGGTGGGGCTGATGGAGGGGGACACAGGGCAGCCAGGCTGGGGGGCTGAGGGTGCAAGGTCACAGGCCCCAGGGCCCCCAGTCTGGGTGCCGCGTGAGTCGTACCCATGTCTGGGGGACTAGGACCTGAATTGGCACAAGGCAGCACCCGGGAGCCCCACCAACTGGAGACGTCCAGTAAGAGTAGAGGATCTATCCAGCAACCACTGAGGGGCCTGGCCTGGTTCTGGGGACCCCTCCCCTCCCAGAAGAGGCCCAATCCCCCTGAAGGTAGCGGGGGATGCATCTCCTACAGTCTGAGTTCACAAGCAAGACACAGGAGGCGGGGGGTCCCTCGGCCGCAGATAGGCTCCGGGGCTGGGCTTCAGGGCTGGTGCACTTGGACTCATGGGTGGAGAGAAGCCGAATTTTTTGACAGCCCCGAAAGACGGCCAGTGCCCAGGACTTCTGACGAGAGACACATGGATGGTTTCACGGAGGCTGGACCCTTCTGTGTGTGTCCAGGATGACAGAGGGCAGGGGACCCCTCCACGCCCAGCCAGCCCAGGACCCCTTGGTCCCCAGCACGGCCTGGGTCTTCCCTCATTTCTCCAGGATGCCAGACAGACGCAGGGGCCTTGCTTATGAGAGAGGCCGGTCCCAAGGAGGCCTGTGGGAAACAGAAGGCCTTACTCCCCCACCCCAAGGAGGGTCTTTCTCACTTGGTTTCTGCCTCCCTGAGGTCTCCTCTTAGGTCAGAGGAGGGAGTTCCCACTGGTAAAGACTGAGGGCGGTCAAAGGCCCCAAAGGCCACTCTGCTCCTTCCTTGCCGGGCTGGGTGATGACCCTACAGTGGGGTGGGCCCCTCACCAAGGGGCAGGGGTGCTGAGAGCAGGCGCCGGGGCCTGAATGAACTGCTGCCCCTGCCCTGCTCAGCCCGGCCAAGCGATCCTTGGGCTCTCACCGGGTCCCATGTTTGAAGATGCAGGGGCGGTTGAGGCAAGGGTCCCATCCAGGAAAGGGAGAGGGCTGTGGCCAGGGCCGGGGAATAGTTCAGCCATGGGGGAAGAAGGAGGCGGGTGGGAGCTGCCAGGTTGTCAGGCTGGGATCGAGGAGGTGTCCCTGCTAGGGATCGGATAAAGCTTCCAGGGGCAGGGGAGGAGGGTGCAGTGTCTGTGGGTAGGGGCAGGGGGCCGGCAGGGGCAGCCACAAGAGACGGAACCTGGATAGGAAGGGACAAGAAGGGTGACACCCGCAGGGGTGGGAGCCCCAGGCTGGATCGTGGAGCTCACACTAGGCCTGAACGTGTGCTACACATCTTGGCCAGAACAGGTAGCCACCTGGCTGTGGGGGAACAGGTAGGGGGTCTGGTTTCTCCCAGGAGGTAGAGTGGGTTCTTGAAATTGCCTCCTGGGGACTCTTTTTTTTTTTTTTTTTGAGACGGAGTCTTGCTCTGTCGCCCAGGATGGAGTGCAGTGGTGAGATCTCGGCTCACTGCAACCTCCGCCTCCTGGGTTCACGCCATTCTCCCTCCTCAGCCTCCCGAGTAGCTGGGACTACAGGCTCCCGTCACCATGCCCGGCTAATTTTTTGTGTTTTAGTAGAGATGGGGTTTCACTGTGTTAGCCAGGATGGTCTCAATCTCCTGACCTTGTGATCTTCCCGCCTCAGCCTCCCAAAGTGCTGGGATTACAGGCGTGAACCACCGCGCCCGGCCCTCCTGGGGACTCTTAAGTCAAAACAGCCACGCTGGTGACCCCTGCCCCCATCCCCCCAGATAACAGGGGCTGGAACATCAGGATTGGCGTGAAATTCCACATCTATCTTCTCGCCTGACCCTTGCATTGGGACTGGACGGAGCCTACTGACAGCTGGAAGCTGGAGGCAGCTCTTGGGACAAGTCCCTGGCTTGGGCAGGCGCAGGAAGCCGGCACCCTGGGGTACCAGCCAGGCCTCTGGCCGTAAGCAGCAGATGGCTCTGAGAGGTGGGTGCCCTTCCCACAGCCCCCGGGGCGGCTCGCTGGAGCACAGGGGGTCCTCCCCGGGACGTCACTCTCCTAAGATGACGGGAAGGAGGCTGAGGGACTGAGAGGCGGTGAGCATCTATTGCCTGGCCCTTGCCTCTCACCCCTCAATCTCCTAGGACTAAGATGGGGCTAGGTCTGCACCGCTGCAGACATGGACGTTTCAACCAGCCAGCCACAGCTCTCATTTCCTGACTGTCCTGGTGGAGACAGTGGCCACACGGTCAGTGTCACAGCAGCCTTCACCTCTGCAGGGACACCGGCTCATTGGCCTCCTGAGGCCATGCGTGGACACTGGGCTCCTTGAGCCAGGCGGGGACACTCTACCTGGCTAGTTAATGCCACTCGGTGTTAGAAGTTTGAGGCAACGCTGCCATCATTTTAAGTGCCTGCCGATTTCTGTCACCCAGCTGGGTGTCAGGACACAGATGTACTTTGAAGGGGCCTTCTGATATTTCTATTGGAGGAGTGAGGTAAAGAGCCCGACCTGATGGTGGAGTCTGGGGGCAGTGAGGCCATAGGTTTATCTAGCTGGTGAGGTGATGCCCCGGGTGGAGGCTCAGGTGTCCCAGGTCAGGGACTGGGCTGGAGGGTGGCAGCCCTTCAACACCCTGCAGGGGATGGGGTGAGATCACAGCAGTGGGAAGCACCGCTGGGGACAGGGTGGGGGGTGAGGACAGGCAGGCTGGACACCCTGGACCCACTCGAGGGCCTGCAGGGGTCTGAGCAGGCGAGAGGAGGCAGAGCACGGGGAGGACACGGCGAGAGGAGGCAGAGCACGGGGAAGACACGTAGGAGGGAAGGAGGGCAGGAAGGAAGGCTCATTTTTTTCCCTTCTAGAAATCACGAACTGGTTATTAGAAATCACTGCAAGGCCTTGCTGCTGGTGGGGAGGAGGCGGCACCTGCAGCAGAGGCTGGCCCTGGGTGAGTCTCGCGCCTCACACCCTGCTCTGCACCAGGGCGCAGACCCCCGAGTAGCAGCCCCGAGGCCCCAGCCTGGCACTCATCTGTCTCCAGCCCGGAGAGAGGCCCGGGGCAGCTGTGGGGCCAGACCCCCCAGAAGGGTGGTTGAGGGGTGGGGACCGGGAGACAGATGGTGTCCGAGGCTGTCCTGATTCTGCCTGTGGGCCTGAAGATGAGTCTGAGCACCTACTACGTGCTAGGGAGTGTGCTAGTCCTGGGGAGTCAGCCACACAGGACTAAGGGCTCTGGGGCAGGGATGGTCACTGCAGCCTCTGACCGCCAAGAATTGCAGTTGAGGGGGTGGGGGTCAGGGGGCTCCTGACTCACTAGTCTCAGGCCCTTCACAGCACCGTCCCACTTGTCACCTGGACTGTCACTGCTGGGCCACCCCCACCGCCCCAGGCTGCAGAAGGGTGTGAGCGAACATCCTCCTTTTCCAGGTGGGGAGGCCCAGGCCCAGGCCCAGGGAGGAGGCCCCTGGCCCACCACTCAGAGTGGCGGCAGGGCTGGACACAAATGGGGCTTCAGCTCCAGGTCAGGGAGCCCCCATCCCCAGGCCTAGAAGGGAGGGTGACTCTGCAGCTCTGTGGCCCCCACGGCCCCTCCTGCGTCCTCCCAATTCCGCTTCTCGAGAAAGGCTATTCTCGGGTCTTCCCAACAGGTGCCGAGCACGGGGCATGAGTCTGCGCTGATGTCAGCCTCCCAGAGTGTCTTGGCTGGGCCTCGACTCCACCCCCAGCTGTGCTGAGAAGCCCGAGGCCCGAGACTGACAAGTGTTTCCGGGGCTGGTACGTCCTGGGCTGGCTCCGAGGAGGGGTGGCTTTGGGCTGGGGCTGTCACCCATATCCGGGGACTACAGCGAGGGCTGGAGAGTGCCCTTCCCTGCCCTCCAGGGGAAAAGACAGCCCTGACGTGGGGGTGGATGCCTCCTCCTCCAAGAAGCCCTCCTGGTCCTGGGTGGCCCCCACTGTACCTGCATCCCATTACTATGTAGCTGCATCCCATTACTATGTACCTGCATCCCATTACTATGTGCCTGCATCCCATTACTATGTACCTGCATCCCATTGCTATGTAGCTGCATCCCATTACTATGTGCCTGCATCCCATTACTATGTGCCTGCATCCCATTACTATGTGCCTGCATCCCATTACTATGTGCCTGCATCCCATTACTATGTAGCTGTTGGTTCTGAGCTGGGCTTTTGGGGAGGGGAAAACAGGGCCGTGTCCAAGTTGGCACTTGGATGCCACTCTGCACAAGGCCTGTCCTAAGCCCTTTCCCAAGGCCTGGGAGATGTGACCCCCCAGGTTCCCGGGGAGGCCCTGGGAGGTTGGATGCCTTGTCCGGGCCGCTTGGCTCTAGCCCTGTATCCTGCTCATGCTTTGTCCTAGCATTCAGCAGCATGCCTGGCACTTTGTGTGGCCTCAGCAGGTAGCTCCCAAATAAAGGAATGTGTGCCCACCTCAGCCGCAATTCCCACAGAGGGGGCACCGAGGATTCATTTCAAAAGGGCTGGCGCCGCTTCTGGAACCCCTGGTTCCTGGGGAGAGGCCCAGGCTCCAACAGGCAGACCCGGCCCATGGCCCTCTCCTGGGCCTCCACCTTGGGCTCAGAGGGGCTGGAGTCAGAGATGCCGCCAGCAGGCAGCGTCCCCGCCCCAGAGCTGTCCTTGGCCCTTGCCCCCGCTGGGCCACACAGGCCCTGCCCACAGCCTCTCGTTCCTTGGCCATGAGGAATGAGCCCGGGGCCTGGAGGTGCCCCTGCGTGGTCTCCAGGTCTCGATCACTGTCAGGCGCCCGGAGTCACCAGGAGGAGCCGTGCGTGGAGGCGGAGGGCAGCGCTGCACAGAAGGAAATGTATGTGTTTTGGCTTCCAACTGCCTCTGCAATGACATAATCAGAAGGCTTTTACTGACTGGGCAATAAAACAGCTCATCACTGTGAACACGAGTGCCTCCGCATCGTGGCCGCCGGCTTGGCAGCGCTGGGAAGGTCACTCAGGAGCCCAGAGGAGGCCGCCTGGCAGGCAGCAGTGTCCCCGCAGGCCGAGCCCAAACACAGGCAGGCCCTGGGGGCTGTCGTTGGTCCTGGGCTGAGTGTAGCACAGAACGCCTAGGGTTAACCACCCCTCCCCCCACCCACTGTAGCTGCAGTGCTCCTGGGGCTGAGCACTGCCGCGGCACCCCTGCCAGGCCCCGGGAATGCTGCCCCGTAGAAGCCACTGCCCGAGCACGATTGCCCACCTTGCGTCCGGAGGTCAAGGTGGGATAGGCTCAGTGGAAGAGCTGGCTTGTCGTGGTGGGACAGGGAGGGGAGGCAGAAAGGGTGGCCCAGGAGAAGGTCTTGGAGTGGAGGGGCCGGGGGGCCCACCGGCCTCGAAGAAGGCTTCATGAAGCTTTAGCAGGGGAAGGAGGAAGGAGAGGGTCCTAGAGTGGAGGCTTCTCCTGGCAGCTCTTGGGTGGAGCCACCTGAACTGTGGCTCCCAGGGTGGTGTCTGCCCCCAGCAGGAGGCACGACAGGCATGGCCCATGGTCTCGATGGGGACATGAAGCCACGCGAGGCATGGGATTTCCAGCTTCAAGGAGCCCTGGAGACCACGGATCCAGGAATTCCCACCTTGGAGTGGGAGGTAAAGAGGAAGCGCCTGGAGCGGAAAGCTCCCAAGTAGTCCACCGTGGCTCCTCTGACGCAGGCCGCCAGGTGAACCCAAGCCCCGAAAGCCTGGCCCGTGTGCCACGCTCCCCAGTCACCACCGGGGCGGTCCCCAGCCCGTGACGGCGCCCTTCCCATGGAGCCCGGCCTGAGGAGCGGTGCGGGGCGCAGGGGCGTCCGTGAACACCAGCGGCCACCTCTACGGGAGTGAGGCCGGGCTGTGTGTTCCGACCCTCCACAGGCAGGGGCAGCTTTGTACTAGTGTCTGCGCTGCACAACCAATCGCCACACAGTTGGCTGCTTGAAAACACCACCTTACACCCTCACGGTTTCCATGCGTTGGAATCCTGGCCTGGCGCGGCAGGGCTCTCTGCTGGGCGTCTCCCTGGGCTGAACTTCAGGTGTTGACCTGGCGTCAGCCTCCCCGGAGGTCAGGCCGTCTTACTAGGTTTGCCAGGTTTTTGGCCGAACCCAGCTCCTCGTGGTTGGAGAGCCGAGGTCCCTGTTCTCTGTGGCTGGGGCTGGGGCGCCTGCAGCTCCTGGAGGCCGCCCGGAGACCCTGCCACGTGTGCTGGTGGGCGACTCACAGCAGGCTTCGGAATCCTCCTCGGAGACCAGCAGGACCGGTCCCCGTGATGACCTGATGGGGTCAGGCCCAGCCAGCACCACCTTCCCTTTGAGTAACTTGAGGTCAAAGTTCCCTCCCCGGGAGTGATGCCGTCCTGCCTGCTGGCCCTGCCCTCACTCGGGGAGAGATGGCAGCGGGATGCACCCCAGGGCCGGAATTGGCTGATTCTGCCTCCACAGGCTTTGGGTTCCAAAGGAAGTTGGGAGACTCAGGGAGAGCCGGGAGGCCCCTGAGATGGACACCCCCTCAGCAAATGCCTGAGATGCTGGGCTGAGGGGACAGAAGCTTTGCCCCATGAGCCCTGCCCAGGCCCAGCCCGCACCCCTGCCCCACTCTGGGCAGCCTCGCCCAGCCCATGCTCATGGCGGGAGCATTTCTGGTGGGAGCCTTGCCCCCGGTCGTTGAGGCCCCGGATCCACGGGAAAAGTGCCGTGAGAGGCCGGCTGTCCCTGTTAAGCGACCTGAGGACTCCAATTCAATCATTTATCAGGTCCCATCATAAATTCAAGGCAGCCCTCCAAGGTTTGAAGAGCTCAAATTTGACTTCCTCGGGAGTTTTACGAGGAGCGGGAGCCATTTGTCAGGGCGGACGGCTCCATCTGTTCAACGGGCGCTCTTCGGGGAGGGAGGTTCCCTGCGAAAGCGAAGCGGGGAAGGGAGGTTGGTGCTGTCAGGAGGCCACGTGTCCTCCAGGGACCAGAGGAGCCCTTGAGAGTTTCTGTTTCTTGGGATGATTAGCAATTCAGCCAGGGCAGGGGCCTGTGGGGGTGCTGGGGGGTAGGGGAAGTGGGGGAGCTGCAGCCAAATAACTGTGAGCAAAGAAACCCTGGCCGGCTTGAGCTGCAGCCAAACGCAGCTGCCTGAGGCCTCCCTGCTCAGGGCAGCACCCCGACATCCCAGCCGCCAGGCCTCTTCTTAAGGGACACTCGGCCCACAGGGCCCTGACCCTGTAGGGGAGAAAGGGTCACCCAAGCCTCCCTACTACCTCCAGCCCGTGGTGGGTACCCGCCAGCTGCAGAACGTGGGGGTTAGATCATAAAGCAGGAACGGCAGCTTCCTTGCCTCCTGAACATCCCGTCCCGGAACTGGCTGGAGCCTGGCTCAGCAGAGCCAGGAGGCGCCTGCAGCACTGGGACACAAGGCGAGCTGTGCTGAGAGGCAGCCGTACCTGGCTGGGCTCCTGGGTGGGGTCGCTGCACTGTGCCAAGGGCTCCTGGGGCTCCCAGGTGGGGTGGGGGCTGCATCTGCCATGGAGCCCAAAGCCTCCCTGGGCTCAGGAATGGGGTTCACATCAGGAAACTGCCTGAGAGTTCTCGTTCCCGCTGTGCCCAAGGAGCCAGGGCTGGAGGAGGAGGAGGAGGGTGGGAGGCGGTTCTTCCAGAACTGACCATTTGAGCCCAGGTCTGGGGGCCAGAACTGCAACCTCCCCCATGTGTGGCACATGTTTTAATCTGTCAAGTAGCTTTGTGGTCACCGTCTCAGAATCCCCAAAAGCAGCAACAATGGGAACCACCCCCCACTGAAGCTTGTGAACATGCAGATTCCTGGGTACACCGCCAGACCCTCTATTTAGAGGTTCTAGGGTAGGGACTTCACTGAATCCTCCTACAGCTGCTCTGGGGTAGTGAACTCCCATCTGCACAAGCATTTAACCAAAGCACCCAGCATCAGTGACAGGAGGGCAGCTCCTGTCCTGACCTCCAGCTCAGTCCCAGATCCACCGACCGCCCAGGGGTCACGATCACCTGATTCTCAACAGGGCTGGTGGAGGCTGGCACCAGGATGACTCTGGACCAAGCTGGTGGGAGCACAGGGCCCTGGGGGTAAGGGCTGCTTCTCAGTGAAAGGCCCCGAGGCACATTCCCCATGGACCATCATCACACCCTGCCCGGGGCTGCCAGCTCCAGGGGCCCATCGTGGCCTGCACCCCTGAGGAGGAGGACACTCCCGCTTTGGGTACCCCGAGCCTGCTGCCATATTTGTAAATGCTACACGCAGGGAACCAAAAAGTCCCCGGCTCAAATGAAACAAAACCCCAGAGAGCACCTGCCTGGGCCCACGAGAAAAAGCCATGTTGGCGTCCCATCCGCAGTAGGACTCAGCTTGGCAGCCTGCACTGCGCAGCGTTCAGCTCCTTTCCAAATGAGTTTGGCGTTTTTTATAAAAAGCACCTTTATAACAATCCCAGAATGAATATTTATAGGGCAGGGATGAGGGAACCGGCTAATTGTGGCTGAGATCCTGCCGGATCAACACTCCTCGGCTCCCAGAGGATGTGCACAGGAGATTAAAGCTTTTCCCTTCATCCCTGGGCTCAGGGTTGGGCTCCGGGTGCAAGGCGGAGACCCAGAAGGAACTCCCTAACCCTAGCAGATCACAGCCTAGTGCTATGACCAAGGGCATCAGGGGCGGGGGAGGTTCTTAGAAATAGGGCCCTAGGGAGGAGGTGGGAGGCCAAGGCTAAGGGCAAAGTGAGAATCTGAGAATTTGGCCACTGCCATTGGGCCTCCTGTGCCGGGAGCTGAGAATTCGGTCTCTGCCATCGGGCCTCCTCTGCTGGGAGCTGAGTTACAAGCTTTGGGTAGGGCGGATGACAAGAAGGCAAGACCCAGTGTGGGCATCCATCTGGGTGGCTTGGACAGGACAGCCCAAGACCCCTGCTGTCCACCCTGGAGATCAGAAGCTCTGAGCTCTCCCCCAGCCACCTCCTTCTGTGGAGGCCCTGGGATAGGGATAGGGAATAGGTGCCCAGAGTGGGGAGAGGGGCAGGGTATAGGCACGCAGGGTGGGGAGAGGGGCAGGGAATAGGTGCCCAGGGTGGGGAGAGGGGCAGGGAATAGGTGCCCAGGGTGGGGAGAGGGGCAGGGAATAGGTGCCCAGAGTGGGGCCAGGTGTTGTTTGGTTCTGGAGCTGGAGGCAGCTGTGAGAGACGCTGGTGAAATCTGCAGGGATGAGGTCCCCTCTGAGCCGTGGGGCTTTGCTGACAGCATCGCTGTGGCCCAGGACACAGGGAACAGAAGTGGGTGGCTAGGATCAGGCCCTCCTTTCTCCCTGGAAATGGAAATCTGTCTCAACCCAGAAAAATACCTCTGCAAGAGCCAGTGGACTTCCTGGGGTGAGGGACCCGCCAGCTCCCTTCCCTGCCTGTGGTCCTTGTCCCCTGCAGGACCGGCCCTGAGTGGCTGGGGGCTGGGCACCATTCCTGACTGTCCAGCAGTGCTGGGCTGGGGAGGGTCCCCACCATGGGTATGTCCATGGAGGGGGCTCCTCTCTCAGCCCCAGCACTGCTCCCCAACCCTGACCTTGCTCTTCCACTCACCCCCTGCAAAGATGAACAAAGTTGCAGCTCCAAGGGGCTTGGGTGGGCAGCTCAGAGGAGCCCAGGCTGCCCACTTCTGTTGACTTGAAATGACATTTATTTGCTTCTAGGATGGGTCAGTGTGAATCCTCCACAGAGGAGAAGCAGGCAGACAGAGAGAAACCCTTATCACCCCCACCCAACACCCACGCCCACACTGAGCTGAGGCAGAGAGCAGAGGGATGCCGCAGGAGGAGCCAGCCTTCGGAGTCCTGGCGGGGGTGCCCAGAGAACTCAGAGGTCAGCCTGGGCCCCCAGGGCCCTGTTTTACGTCCTTTGCCCCTTGGGGTCCTCCCCGTATCCCGGGGGTTCTGGGTTGGTTGGACTCATGGATGGTGTAGGTGTACCGGAGGCCACTCAGCGCTGACCCAGAGCCTTTGAGTGACCCGTGCTGGAGGCTCCAAGCAGTGCCACGTGGGCCTCAAGAAGTGTCCTGAGTCCGAGATGGCAAAGCTGTCGCCATTCTGAACGGGATGTCTATGGCTGGAAGCAAATTGCTCTCCCCTAACATCATGACAATGAAATAGAACTTTCTTCATGAGCTGTCAGAGAGGTTTTGCCCACTGCCACTCAGGTAGTGCGTGCACATTTGTTTGGTTCCGTGTGCACCTGTGTACCCTGAGGTTGGGCAGGAGGCGGCCTCCCAGGCACGATGCGGGAGGATGGTGAGGTCCTGTTCCTTTCGCAGTGTTGTGGGACATGCCGGGTGCCCACGGGCACTTCACACACAGCTCTGCTCTGTGGGGCACACAGGTGTGCACAGCCTCCTGGGAGCTCCGCAGGACACCTCATGCTTGTGTGAGCTGCGTGCTGGGGTGTGGGGCAGGCAGAGGGGACGGTGGCAGAGCACTGCAGGCCACGTCTCCTGCTGGGAGCTTGGACGAGTCCACGGGGACCTCTTAAAGGCTCTGAGAAGTCCTGCAGGCTGGACGCACTCTCCATCTGATGGACACAGAAGCCACTGTCGACATCACTCTTAGGAGTGCCCTCGGGCCCCTGATGTGCCTCAGTGAAAGGCCAGGCAGGGAGGAGCTGCCCATCGGTAGGAGCCTGGACACTCCCTGGGCACTTTCCGTCTCCGTGGAGCTGCCCACTCTGTGCATTTCCTGTAAGTGGAATCCTGCAGCCTGCGGTCTCCGTGTCTGCTTCTCTCACTCAGGCCCTTCCGTGTTGCCGCATGTGAGCAGTGCTGAGCAGAGCTCCAGATGCTTTAGTGAGGCCTTGGCAGAGGGGGGTCAGGGCCAGCCTAGGGACCACAGTCTGCAGCCTCACCCTGCGCTCCCTGTCCCTGGACAGGTCCCGCCCGCCCAGCCCTGCCTGACTGTGGATCCAGCCCCGCCTGCCTGTGGATCCAGCCCCCAATGGCCAGACAGGCCAGCAGAGGGGCCGGTCCTTGGGCACAGCCCCTGGAGGCTGGGCAGCGGCATCCTCCAGTTGCCCGGACTCCCCTGAGAGCTGCACTGAGCCCCCTTCCACGTCTGCCCCTTCATTCTGGCCAATGTCTCCCCATAGCAGTCTTCCTTGGCCCGGAGCAGCCCTGCACAGCTCTCGGGGGCACAGTGATGGTGCCTGCTGGACAGGAGCTGGCCAGGAATTGCAGAGCACAGGGAGCAGGGGCCTCCGGAGGCCATGAGGAGGCCCCTCCTCCACGCCAGCGACAGGGAGTCTCCCAGGGGAGCTCTGCTCGCCCCCCGCCCCACCACCGATGCTCGTCTGGGCTGGGAGGGTCTCCCGGAAAGATGTGTGAGGGACAGGCGAGGTCATGAGTCTCCCATGGCTGCTGTAACGAAAGCCACAGTTTATTGTCTTGCAGCTCCGAAAGGGAAAGAAATCTAAAGTCCAGGTGTTGGCAGGGCTGGCTGCTGGAGGCCCTGGGGAGAATTCGGGTACTGCTCCCTCCGGGACCTGGAGGCTCCTGTGCCCCTTCACCCGTGGCCCCTCCTCCACCTTAAATCCAGCTGTGCTGTGCCTTCCAGGCTCCCCCTGACTCTGACCCTCCCACCCCCTCTCCTAAGGACCCTGTGAGGACACTGGGCCCACACACAGCATCCGGCTCCGTCCCTCCTGCAGAGTCCCTGCTGCCACATAAGGTGGTATGGCCACGGATTCTTGGACATCCTTAGGGGTAGTGGGCATTCCTCTGTCCCCACACAGGGAATATGCCAGCAGCAGACGGGCTTGGGCGGTGCTAACGCTGAGGCCTATTACGGCCCTCCCTGGCAAACCTGTGACTGGCCCTGGGACGGTGTCTTTGGCCAGAAGGGCAGCCACCCCCCACCCTTCCTCTCTCCCAAGTGTGGCTGGGGCATCAGGAGAGGCAAGGTCAGACCTCAGCAGTAGCTGCCCCTCCTCGGTGGGCAGCCCGAGGGGGCCCAAGCTCACGGTCTGGGTGGCCCTGTGTCCCAGGGCAGAGGTCACTGAGAGAGGGTTGGGGCTGGACTCTGAACTGGTTTTTTTTTTTTTTTTTTTTTTTTTTTTTTTTTTTTTAAAAGAAAACAGGTGAAATGCACATGACATAAAATGATCACTTTAACGAGTGTGGTTCAGTGGCATTTAGTGCATTTGCCACACTGTGCAGCCACCACCTCTGTCTACTCCCCAGACACTTTTGTCACCCCCTGAGGAGCTCTGGAGCCCATTAGGCAGTCACTCCTATTCCTCTCCCCACCCCCGCACCGCGGAATCTGCTTTCTGTCTCCATGGAGCTGCCGCTCTGTGCATCTCCTATCAGCGGAATTGTGCCACCGGCGGTCTCTGAGTCTGCTTCTCCCACCGAGCAGGGTTTTCAGGCACTTCATGTTACCGCCCGTGTCCCCACATCATCCCTTTTTAGGGCTGAATGCTATTCCCCTGCATGGATATGCCGCACTTCATTTATTTATTCATTTGTTTAGAGACAGAGTCTCACTCTGTTACCCAGGCTGCAGTGCAATGGCATGATCTCAGCTCACTGCAACCTCTGTCTCCCGGGTTCAAGCAATTCTCCTGCCTCAGCCTCCCGAGTAGCTGGTACTACAGGCACTCATCACCACACCTGGCTAAGTTTTATATTTTTAGTGGAGACAGGGTTTCGCCATGTTGGCCAGGCTGGTCTTGAACTCCTGACCTCAGGTGATCCGCCTGCCTCGGCCTCCTAAAATGCTGGGATGACAGGCCATGCTTTCTTTATCTATCATCAGCTGACAGGCCTGTGGCTACTGCCACCTTTTGTCTGCTGTGAATAGTGCCACTGGGAAGACTCCTGTGTGCCTATTTGTTTGAATATTTCTTTTTATTTTGGGGAGCATGTGTTGTAATAGTCAGGTCTTGCATTGCTATAAAGATAAATCTGAAGCTGAGTAATTCATGAGAAGAGGTTTAGTTGGCTTGCAGTTCTGCAGGCTGTATAGGAAGCATGGTGCTGGCATCTGCTGGGCTTCTGGTCAGCCCTCAGGAAGCTTACAGTCATGGCAGAAGGTGAAAGAGGAGCAGGCTTGTTGCATGGCCAGAGCCGGAACAAAAGACAGAGAATTGTGGGGAAGGTACAACACACTTTTCAACAACAAGATCTCGTGAGAACTCACTGTGGTGAGTGGGTGCACGGCACCCAGCCATGAGGGATCCGCCCCCAGGACCCAAACACACCAGGCTCCACCTCCAGCACTGGGGCTCACATCTAAACATGAGCTTTGGAGGGGACGTGCAAGCTCTGTCATAGGCCCAGGAGTGGAATTGCTGGGGTTGATGACTTCATTTTTCGAGGGACTGCCAGACTGTTTCCACAGTGGCTTCCCTGCATAAGGTGGTCAGGGGTGGGTGAAGGGGCCCCATGTGTGGCTGGGCAGCAGTGACAGGGCTTGGTCAGGAGCCAACACCCTGCTCCCTGCAGTGAACAAGAAGTGCACAGCCTGAGAAAGCCCTAAGTGTTCACGGCCACCCTGTACCTACACAGCTGTGGAGTCAGCTCCAGGGAAGTGGCCTGCTCACCCTCAGTCTCTGCGGGAGCCCAGTGTTCGTGGATTTCCAAAAAGAGGGGTGCCAGGTGCACGTTCGACTCACCGAGTGGGCCGCTGGTCCGGGCACAGTGGTGGGCCTCTGCTGGGACGTAAGATACCATGGAAAATACTAGCTTCGAGAAACCCGCCCCACGGAGCACCTTGGCTGCAGGGGGCTTCGTCCGGCCGTGCTGGGTGACTAGGGACAGCTCATGTGTGGGGCAGCTGCGGCTGGAATCGTGTGGACAAAGTGGGAACAGCTCTCATCACAGCCACTGCCGAGTGGGACCATGGCTGCCACCGCCTCTGGGGTTGGGCATCCTGGCAGGTGTCCCCGCCCTCTGGGGCCTGACCCTCCAAAGGCACTGGCCCTGCCGTGCACCTCCCCCACTGAATAAGCCCTCAGCCTCGCCCCACTCACAAAGCTGAACACAAATGAATGCTGCTTCAGCGAGAGTCCCCCATCCTGCCCGCTGCCCAGCTGTCCGACTGTCCAGAGATCCATAGACTGATGGATCAGTTGATTGACTGAGTCATTCATTCATTCACTTGGTCCTCTGCGCTCATGTCCAAAGGCTGAAGGAAGGTGAGGAGGCAGCCCTGCCCAGGGCTCTCCCTGAGCTCCCCCTTCCTCATCACCCCAAGCAGGTGCTGTGGCTCCCCTTCCCAGTTGAGGAAGCTGAGGTCAGAGAGATGAGAAACCTGCCCTCATTCACATCCAGGCCCAGGCTCGGAAGGGCCTCCCCCTCCACCGGGGCACAGTGATGCTGGGCACTGACACCGGCGAGGCGCCCCGGGGCCGCCTCCTCCAGCCCGTCCTGCTGGTGCAGGAATGCCAAGGAGTTGTGGGCGGCGGGGCCCTCCCCTGGACGAGGGTCCATCTCAGGTTGTCTGCCCCGTCGGTTAAGGGTCCCCCTCTCCCTGGCAGCCAGGGCCTGGTCACAGGTGCTCCTGGGACCCTCACCTTGACTGTGTGAATCTCTGCCCACAATAGAGACCCTGAACCCACGGCTGTGGCGGGTGCAGGGGAGGAGGATGTCCCTGCCGGGGCGTGTCTGCCACACTCTGAGCACAGACATCCCAAGGGGGTTGGGACGCCGCCCGGCCCTGGGGGATAAGGGGCCACTTGGGACACTCAGCGGTGACCCAGGGTGAGGCTGGAATCCAGGATCAGGTGGGTCCCTCCCAGCAATGCAGCCCCCTCCACAGACCGGATGGTGTGTCCCTGTAGGAAGCGCTGTGGCGTGGGTCTCCATGACCACCCTTGGCTTCTGGGACACCGCTGCTCTCCTGCGCCCGCCCTCCGCTCAAATTGTGTGGTGAACTCCCCTCGTGTGCAAGGTGCCCTGTGGCCAGAGTCTGCATGTGCCTCCACTTACCCAAATCCCAGGGGCCTCTCGCTGGGAGCTGCCCCCGCCCAGCCAACCCCAGGACCCTCTGGGCTGTGCCGCAGCCTCTGCGTGGGGGAGCCTTTCTCCCGTTCGCTCTGGCACCATCCAGGCCACAGTCTCTGTGCTCCCCACTCTCCAGCCTGGCTCCCCTCTGGATGCACTTAAGAGTCCTGGGGCTGGGGCAGGTTCAGATCTGGGACGGACAGGGATGTAGGGGCAGGAAGATAGGCTCTGGGTCTTTGCATGCTGGGCAACTGGATTTTCCTCCTGAGTCTCAGTTTCATCACCTGCAAAATGGTCTCGGAAGGCGCCCTGGTGACAGGCCGTCCCCCTCCCAGGGGATGCACCCTGTTTCCCCAGGGCCCAGACCATCTGACATCCCCCTTGCTCTTGTGACCACATCTGCTCCAACAGTGGATCTTTCGGGAAAACTTTCAAGGCACAGCCAGGACTGGGCAGCCCTCCCCAGGGCACCGTGGCTGGGCAGGGCCTCCTGATGCTCCAACCTCTGCCCTCCACCCTCACCCTCAGCAGAGCAGCCACAGGGGCCCTGCCACAGACGTGCCAGACTGTCCAGGCCTGTGCCCCTCAGCAGGACACCTGCAGCCCTGGCACTGGTGTACAAGGCCTGGCGTGGTCTGACCCTGTCCGCAGCTCAGCCCCAGGCCACCCATCCACCGCCACTGCCCCGGCAGCAGCCATGCTGGCCTCCTGTTTCCAGCGGCTCTGCCCGCTGGACACACCAGGCCCCCCTTCCTGCCTCCGGGCCTCTGTCTCCCTGTGCACACTCCCCGGGATGCTCTTCCGGGACCCTTCCCCGCTGCCCCTCCAATATCACTGGGGGACCTGTTCATTCACCCCCACTCAGGCCTTCCCTGACCTCTGACCTGCAAGGCCGCCCCAGGCCCTGCTCGCTGCTCCCCAGTTGCTCCTTCCGGCCCCCGTGCCCAGGGCTGGGCCTGTCTCCACATTCCCTGGGCTGTGCATTTTCTCTCCCCCCTGCTGACTGATACAGCCCCAGCTACATGAGCCTTCTGAAGCTGACACAAATCAAAGCTGCACTGAGTAAAACATCCAGGTCTGCAGGGCACCAGCCCCGTTTCTGAGAGCTTGGCAGCCACTCATGGCCAGCGGGAGCCGCGTGGGATGGGGCAGGGCATTCGCTGTCATGGCGCGTTCCACCGGATGGGGCATCATGGTCAGCCTGGCGAGGGGGCGGTAAGCCTACTCGTCCCCTGCTTGGGTCCTTGCTCGGGCGTCTCAGTCGGGTGAGGGCTGTGGTGGCCTTGTTGTCGGGGTTTACTGCTTGCTCCTTCATTCATTCACGCCTTAAACCGCCTGTGGACACCAAGGGGAAAGTCTCAGGGGCCCAGGCCTCTCTCCCCTCTCTTCCCCTTCTGCCCCCTCTACCCCATCTCCCCCTTCTCTCCCCTCTCCCCTCCCTCCTGTCTCTCCCACCCACTGCGGTCTCCCTTTCAAACCATGGTGGAGTGGGCCTCGGGCAGCATGGCCCTGGACCTTGGCAAGGGCAGCTCTGGGACAAGGTGGGGACCAGATTGGCCGTAACACACCCAGCTCCAATCGATGCTGGGTGTGGGACCTTGGGCTAGTGAGCACCCACCCCAAGCCCCAGTTCCTTCTTGGTAAAGTGGGGACAGCAAAATGCCCTCCTCTTATGGGTGCCTTGAGCTCAGCATAGTCCCCGCATAGCCACTGCAGAAGCTTCTGGAACACCAGGCAGCCTAAGTGCTGTGTGCCGGCTGTTACTGTGAGGCTGGTGCTGTGGGTAAACGAAGGAACTGCTCTGTCTTCTGACTCTGTCCTACGGACCCTAAGGACCGTCGGGGTCTGGCCACCAACACCAGCCCTTCTACTGGGAAGAGATGGCCCTGTGCCCATGCCCTGCTCCTTGGGTGTGGGGCTGCTGTGAGGAGGGTGATTTATGGCCACGTCCGCTGCACACCCTCTCTCTCACCACCACGGAGCACCCGAATCCTTTACAGAGCCTCCTGCACAGGCTACAGACTGCTCCCCACCTCCCCCGCTGTGGCTGTCTATAACCCTGACCCCAGCTGCAGGCCTGGCCTGCCCCCCTCAACTCTGCCTGGAGATGGCAGGCCGGAGGAAGTGGGGTGCAGGGGAGGGGCCTTGCAGGGGGAGTTCGGACACCGCCCCTCACACCACGCACTCCGGCTGCCAGTGGGAAGCTATTTAGTTTCCAGAAAAGTGCTTGGACCTGGTAGAAGCTTAAAACCTCCTGGCCTCCTTTATGGTGAGACGTGGGGTCTTTAGTGGGGTGTGCAGGGCCGGGAGCAGGGCCTGTCATCACCCAAGAAGCCTCCGGACTGGGCAGGTGCAGGGAGCGCCGCTCTGTCCCTCGCTGTCGCTGGCCGGAGGACACCAGAGTGGGCGTTGGTGTGTGTGGCGAGTGTGGCTGGGGCTCTGGCTTCTCCCCATAACTCTGCAGAGCTGGCCTTGGGATATGGGGAAGGGGCCATGAGCCCAGGAGGTAAACCTGGAGGAGAGACCCACCTCAGCTCCTGTGGGCCAGCCTGGAGGGTATGTAGGTTCCTCACAGGGTCCCCTGGGATTAGATGCAGCTGAACCTGTTCTAAGCGGCATGGGATCCCCGGCCCTGTGTCCCTGACTGGCTGGAACCGCAAGGGGATGCCTTCCTAAGTCGGGGAGGTATTGGGGACATTAATGAGGTGGCTTCTGAACAGGAGGATCTATGCTCTGGACAGGACTTGCAAATAGCAAAGCTCATTGTCCCCACCACACGGGCCTGCACCTGCCTCCAACAGGCGGGTCCCCCGACCACTGTGGTCCACTGTCCTTCCGTGTCCCGGTCCCTGGTCCTGTGGGGCCCTGGAGAGATGGGACGACCAGCCAGCATCACACAGCCTGTGAGGACAGTCTGCCAGTTCCGGCCTCTGGTCTCTGAGTCCAGGCCCTGCAAGGACAGATCCCCGTCAGGCCCCGTCCCAGGCTCTCGTCTGTTACATAATTCAGGCGTGAAATCCCGGAAGGGGGAGCTCCTGAGCCCGACCAGCACCGGGGAGTGGGGTCTCCCCATCACACACCCTTGGTGGCAGGGCCCGGCTGGGGGCGGCAAGCAGGTTGGCCTCGCCTCTGTCCAAGGTGACTGGCATTTGTCATGACTTGGGTTAGCTTAAGAGTCTCCGGAAAACCAGGTGGCTCCATCACCACCTGATCCTGGCCCCGATTCTAGGCGAAAGGGCAGAGCTGACGGGACTGTGGAGGGGGCCACCCCCTCCTGGATGGCCTGGGTGGTGGGCTCAGCCCACTGGAGGCTCAAAACTGTGAAGGAGGCTGTAGCCTCCTGCCCTCCCAACCCCCGGCCCTGCACCCTGGGAGATGCCCGGGTCTCCCCAGGGCACCCTAGGAGCCGGCTGGCATGGTATGGAGGCTGCTGCCCGGCTACTGAGGAGGCGCCTCTGTACTGGCTGGGCTAAAAATAGCGGGGGGATCTCGGGCAGGGACAGCCGGTGGGAGGCCTGTCAGGGAGGGGCCGGGAGGGGCAGAACAGCAGCCTGGGCCCAGGACCCGCCGTCAATGGCGTGGGTGCTCCCACCCTGTTCCCGGTGGCCGGGCCAGCCGCGGCCCAGCTGACAGGCTATTTTTTCCCGTGCTTGACTAAATATGGTCAGGGAGCGCAGCCCGAGGGGGCCACTTGGCCAGGGCCGCGTGTTTGGGATGCTTGGCCGGGTATATAAGAACTGCAAAGGTGAGGCCGGCTCCTGACCCGACGGGGGCCCCCATGCCCGCTCTGGCCTCTCAGGTCAGGCCCTCCCCTCCCCTCCCCTCCCCCGCCCCTGTGTCTACGCGAGCCGGCTGTGTGCCTGCGAGAGCGTGCACACCCGCGGGACCTTCCCTTTTGTTCCACCCTGACCTCTACCTTCTCTACCTTGTGCTGACCCCGCTGGGGTGCAGGGGCTCCCTGCGGAGGAGGCCAGGACTCAAGGTGTGCAGCTCGGCCGCCTCTCCCTAACTCTGCACCAGCGCCTCCTCTCTCTCTCTCTCTCTCTCTCTCTCTCTCTCTCTCTCTCTCTCTTTCTCTCTCTCAAGATCTCCCTCCCGCTAAGTCTGCTCTGCTGCAGGAGGGCTGGGGGAAGGGCAGGGGTGTGGAGAGGGGGTGCCTGGTGTCTTCTTTCTCTCTCTGCCCCCCCACCCCCAAGTGCGGACGCATCGAGCTCCGGCCCCCACCCCTGCATTCGGGATTGGCTCCCGGAGGAGGTGGCTGGTGCTGCCGCCGCTGCAGCATCTCCTAGGGAGCCGCGACCCTGCGCCGGCCGCCGCTGCCGCTGTCACCAGCCCGGCCCCAGGGGTGCCCTGGGCTCCGCGGTGAGTCCTGCTCAGCCCATCACCACCGCTGGGCCGCCGGGACGGCCCCTGAAAACTTGCCGGGCACCGCGGTGGGGGTGTGCCTGCCGGCGCGGTGGGTGCTGCGGGTGCCGGCGCCGTGTGGGTGCCAGCGCCGTGCGGCTCCGGCGGGGGTGCCGTGGAGTTTTCTCTTGGCTCGCGGCAGCATCCACATTTGGAAAACTGCAGAGCCAGCAGCCGGCAGGGCCGGGAGGGCGCGTCCAGCTGGGAGGCAGGAACTTTGACTTGCGGGCATTTTGCAAGAAAGCAGCCACCCCCCACGCGGGCAGCGGATGGCACGGGGGCTTCGGGGCTGGGTGGGGGGCGCGATTCACCTGCCGCTTTGCAACAAAGCCCCGGCAGCCGGGCATGGGGCTAAACTTACCTTGAACTTGCGGTACCCCCCACTGAGGTGCTGGTGGGGGGCGGGGATTCCCGAGCTGAGCGGCGGGCGAGGCTGCCCCTGGTCGGACTCGGCACTTCTGCAGCTCGCCCAGCCACGTCAGGGTCAGGAGGCGTTTACAGGGGCAGGGCGCGGGGGGAGGGGGGCACACGTGGGCGGAGACTAGGGGGGCTTTGGGGAGAGCAGCCCTGGTGGTCTGCGTCTGTGCGGGTCCCTGCTGAGGAGCTTGACTTCCGCGTGGCCTCCCGCGGGGCTGATGCTGGGGGCCGGGTGGCATTCACCTCTGAAGAGCCCCGGGACGAAGCCCCGGGCACCAGGAGCCAGCTCGGTTCACGGTGGGGTCTGCCTGGAGGTGGCTGGGTGCTCTTTTTCTATCCAGATGGGAAACTTTTTGAAAAGTGACTACAATTCATTTGTGGGTGGGCAGAAGTCCTTGGGCTCTGGCTGGGTCTGGGGTGACTCTCCTGCCCTTTGGGACTCCCAACTTTCCCCTTGACCCCCAGACCCCATCCAAATGAATGCCTCAGCGGTGGGGAGGGCTTGAGCCAGGCTGCAGGAGTGTCCCAGGCTCTGAGGGCTCGTGTGCCAGGGAGCCGGGGACGTTGAGGAGGCCTCTTCCCTGGACTCCGAACCCAGTTATTGCGGAGGCCTTGGGAGGGCACAGATGAGCGGTGGAACCCGGGTGCCCCCGAAGTTGAAGCTCAGGCTGCCCTTTTTGTATCCTTGGCTATGTGAAAATGATAAATCACAGCAGCTACATGGAAATGGGACATCAGCTTCTGCTTCTTTCTGCCATTTGCTCTTTCCTCTGTAGAGGGGATGCCAGAGCCTTAAGCACAACCCCCATCCCCCACCCCCACGTGAAACTCCAACCCAGCCATGCCTGGCTGCAGACCCACAGCCACACAGCCACAGCATGCTCAGTGGCCTCTGCACACTGCAGGCTCTGCGGAGACATTGCCCTGCCCTGGGTGGTAGAAGAGAACCAATTCGCTCAGGGCTGTCCCCTCGCAGGGACGGGCTGCCTGGAGGAGCAACAGTCATGCTGGACCTCTCTTCCTGACGAGGACAATGGGAGGTCCTTTCATGTCCCGGAGCTGCTGTCCCAACCCACGCCAGGGTCAGTGCCAGGACAGGGGCCAGGGCCCAGCTGGGCCCTGCCACTCAGCAAGTCCCCTGTGTCTGTGCCCGGCCTGCACCCCCCACTGGCGCCTCCCTGGCCCCCATCCCCACCAGGCACCTGCAAAGCCTTCTTTCCACCTCTCACCACCTCATGTGCCAGGCTCACCCTGGGACACTGTGAGGCCTGGAAACCCTGCAGGCCTCTTCCTCCTCCTCCTCCTCCTCCTCTTCCTTTTCCTCCTCCTCTCCCTGCTCCCAGCAGGTTAGGGATGGCTTTCCTTCCTGCTGGTGAGGGCCTAACCTTGAGGTCCCATTGGTCTCCTTCAGGTTCTTCCTCCACATTTTTCAGACTCTGGCTTCACAGCTGGTCATAGAAGTTGGCAGGGAAGGAGGGATCCTCTGCTTCCCACTCAGAGACATTTTTAAACGCAATGAAAAACATATCGATACAATTAAGTATTCCAAAGTGCTTAGTTTGCCACTTGCTAAGTTTACTTAAACCCTCTTTAACAGGCTCATTAGGAGCTGGTGAGCACCGGGAAATTCATTAACAGGAAGGCGGCCCCCCGCATTTGACTGTAAATTGGTATTGATCAGGGGCTGGTAGGGGCTGGTGGAGGCTGGGCGGCCGGCCACAAAGAGCCAGGTGTGGGACCAGCCTCCCGGGGGTGCCACAGCAGTGGTGCTGGGCAGGTGACGGTAGCTGCTGACCCCCGGTGCCCGTGTGAGCTGCTGGCTCTGCGCAGCTGCCGCTTCAGGTGGGCCGCACTGCGCGGCGGTTTGGGGTGGTGACGCTGCGAGGCGGGGGCAGGGGAGAGGGTGAAGAAGAGCAAGAGAAGGAGGGAGAGAACCGGGGGAGAGACGCTCCCTCGCCCACTGGGAGCCTGCTGAGGCCAGGCTGAGGCACCTAGGGAGTTGCACCCCTAGTGGACGGCCTCTCAGGAGATCCCAGCCACTCTCTGGGAACCTGGAATCCTCCAAGCATCGTCTTTCTCGCTCACATCTTCAGAGAGAGGTACTGAACCCTCTCTCAGGGACACAGCATCCCGGGAGGCAGCCTTCACCAGGGACCTGCCCAGGAAACCGCCAGCTGCCCAGGTAAGGCCCCAGGGCACCTCTCGGGTCTCTGGTTCGTAGTCCCTCGTCTGGCCTTGGGAGCAAGGAGTTGTCCAGCTCCCAGAGAAAGAGGAGGCTGGTCCTGTGAGTGGGGTGCTGGGCGGGGTGCCCCCTCTCTGGGCCTGGCTGGGACAAGGGGGCAGGAAAGTGCTGGCTCTGAAAGTTCGGGACATGGATGGTGCCTCCCTGCTCTGGGGTGAGGGTGGAGGGGCAGCCGGTTTCTTCCATGGATGCAAAACCGAGCTACTGCTGGGGCCAGGGACAGGCGCTCGAGACTTTCTGGGGCTCACTGTCCACTTCTGCATTTCTGGATCGTGCGAGTGTGTGAGACAGACAGAGAGAGAGGTGGATTCAGGGATGGAGGGGCGCCGAGGTCAGAAGGGAGCAGGAAGCCCCGGGCCCCTGGGGGTGGCTGGACACCAGGCAGCAGTGGCAGGAAGGCTGTCCTGCTCACAGAGAGGGCGCCAGCAGTGGATGCCAGGGAAGAAGTTCCACTGCCTCTGAGCTGCCTTCTCTACATCGCAGTGGGGTCAGCTTCTACCCGGGCGGCGTCCCGAGGTCTTGGAACTACATACTGACTGCCTGCTTGGGAAACATACTTCTTTATATGCCCATATGGACCTGCTAAGCTATGGAATGTAAAGAAGTATGTATCTCAGGCCGGGAACTCTCTCGCCGCACTGAGGGGCACTCCACGCCACGGGGGCCGCTGGGGCCGACAGCCAGCCAGGCGGCTGTGGCGGGGGTGAGCCCGGGGCGGCAGGCTGCCTGGGCGTTGGTGGACGGTCATGTCCCCGCCAGCATTGTTCTGTCACTTTGCCTATGTCAGCAGGTGGAAGTGCTCACCAGACATTAAATATTCAGCTTGCTGACTGCGGCAGAGGGGAGGCGGCCTCCAGCAGGCATGGGGTCCGACGCGGGGCTGGTGAGGGCTGGGGGGTCGGGGCCTTGGCTGGAGAGCACAGAGTGATGGCGGCGGCTCTGGGGGCTCCACTGATGGCCGCCCTGGAAGAGGCCATCGGCCAGCAGAAAGGGCCGCTTGTGGCCAGGGCAGAAACTGCTCAGAGGCACAAGACAAGAGCAAGTTTGAAAAGGGGCAGGTGGCTGGATGCAGGAAGGAGGGAGGGGCTGGGCAGCACGTGGGAGAGGCTGTGGAGGGAAGACATGTCTTGTGCCTGGGTCCAGCCCTCCCGGTCGCAGGGCAAGGCAGAGGAACTCGGAGGCATGTAGCCTCCAAGGAGGGCACAGCCTGCACGAGGAGATGCTGGGGACGCGGGCAGGGTCAGGGCCACCGCTGCCCTTAGGCCCCACTCCTCTGCTGAGGGCACCTGGACAGGGCCAGAGGAGCTGAGTCTGTGTAGCTCTGAACCCACAGCCCATCCCAGGGGCCTGGGAGCCATTCGATTTTGCCAAATGTCTCCGGCTCATGCCGCCCCCACCTTACCCCCGCCAAAGCCCCGGTTCAGCTCTCTGTTCCGCCGAATCCAAGCTGAGGCATGTTTTGCTGTGAATGCAGGTGAGGCTTTGGCAGAAAGCGGTGTGTGGCCCAGGGCACCTCGCACCGCCCGTCGGGGGCCTGAGAGCCACCTGCTCTGCCGCCATCCCAGTCCCGACCCGAGAAAGGACTGGGAGGATGTCCTGGGGCCCAGGGGATGAGGACAGGTCAGGATCCGTCCGTGAAACCCTTTTCCCCCCAGTGCTGGTCCTTCAAGGAGAGGATGGGTAGCGGGTTCCCATCCTCTCCTTGGTAGCGGGGTCGTAGGCAGGGGCTAGGCCACTGTGTGAGGGGCGTTTGCCTGGCTTCGTTTCTGAGTCTCAGATTGGAGGCGTTTGCCACCTGGGATGAGGCCAGGTCCCTGCCTGGGCACCCCCACCCCCCCACAGGCCTCAGGATTAATTTCCGGAGTGTATGTCCTCCTGCCTTGGCACTGCTCCGGCCACAGCAGGTGCCCCTGCGCCCTATCTCCCGCACCCTGGCCTCCAGCAGGAATGGGGCGGGAAGGGACAGGCAGTCAGCCCCCTCCTGCAGCAGCTCAAGGCCTTGGGTCTGGGGGCAGCCAGATCACCTGAGCAGCTGGGGCCAGCACAGGGAGTGCTGAGTAAAGGGATCAGGCCGTTCTGAGCTTTCAGGAGGCTCCCACCCCTCAGAGAGCCTCCAGGTGATTGGAGGGGAGGGCCTGGCAGTCAGGGCTCCTGGCCTTCAAGTCTTCCTTCTGGAAGCTTCGTTCTCCCAGCCTCGGCCCCATCTGGTGTAGCAACAAGGGAGCGGGTGTTGACCTTGGGCACAGCCTCCTCTCAGCCTCTGGACCCAGAGGGTCAGTGCCCAGCATCCGCTGACGTCATCTCTTCCCTGCCTGCTTCCAGCTCCGGCCACAGGGAGGGAAGTAGCCGGGTGTGTGGCCACCGAGGTTGCCGGTGGCCACAGACACACCGTTCTCTTCCCCTAGATGCGGCTGTCGTGCATTAAAGCTTTATTGTAGGATGTGGTGTTTAAATAAAAGCATTAGTGTTTTGGAATTAGGTTTGACTGAGCAGTAAAACTAGAGAGTTCACAGGGAGAGAGCTGCGGCCTGCTCGGCTGTAAATCACCCCCAGTCTCGGATCCGCTGAATTAAAAATGAGCATCGCACGGGCACCGCCCCTGGCAGCCCGAACCCCGCTCCCCGGCACATGTGGCCTGACGGTGCTCCCCAGGGATCCTGCTGCTTTCCTAGAGACACTGGGACCCGGGGCTGGAGTCTCCCACGCATGAATCTCCGAAGCTTGGCTCCTGGGCAGCAGCCAGGAAGGGAGCCCCAAACTGGCATGGAGCATGGACATGCTGGCACTTTCGTCCGTGGGGGTCTTTGTGCATGTCCATTTGAGGGAGGGGAGAGCGGGCAGGGTAGGGGCACGGACCCTCACTGGCATGTCTTGCCCACAGGGACTCTCCTGAGACCACTTAGGTACGCTGCCATGGGGGCCGGGACTCTCAGAGGGAAAGGAGCCTGGACTGGGCTGAGGGGGCTGGACACGGACGCCCACCCCCTTGGGACTTGCCTGCCAGCTTGGGAATCCAGGTGGGAATCCAGGTGGGAATCCAGGGGGCCATGAGGAGGCGGACAGTGCCCGTGTCTCTCACTCCCTGGAGCAGGTAGCACCAGGTGTAGGCTCCCGGGTTTCCCAGAACACTCTGGAAACTGCCCCACGGTGATTAGAGGGTGGGCCAGGCTCCTGCTGGTGGAAACAGTCGCTGCAGAGATTGTGGAGCCCATAAATTCAGCGAACCAAATTAGTTACATTTTTCTATCCTACGGCTCAAAAGCTAGCCACGCTCCAGGTGCTGTTTCCACCCGTGAGTGGGACCAGCTCTGGGTCCTGGAGCTTGTGTGAAGGAGAAGGGTGGCCTTTGGGAAGGGACAGCCCCGCCGCTGCCTGCACGCGTGTGTCGCGATGAGTGGTCTTCCATTTCTGCAGCCAGGTGGCCAAGGACATGGTGGCACCCCCTTCTAAAGAGGGAGTCACCGGTGATTCTGGTACTAGTGCATTCATCAAGTGCGATAAAGCATTTTATTGCACAAGCATTCAAAGCAGGCACAGGGGCTGGTGAGAGCATTTGCGAGAGGTGCGTCGGCACTCTCTGTGAAACTGTCGGGCTCACATGAGAAACATTGCATCGAGGAATAAACTGCTATTAAGCATGATTAGATTGACCCACAGGACAGATATTTTAGCTGCTGCAGCCGGAGTCAATCAAAATGAACATCGCTTGAATTGCAAATTTTACCCCAAAAATGCTCTAAAGTAAAACTGAGGGAACCTGAGTGGCCCGAGCCATCTTCAGGACCAGGGTGTGGCTGAGCAGTGCTGGCCTGGAGGGTTTCCAGGCTGGGATGGCCGGAGGTGGACGGGGCAGTGCGATCGCGTGAGTTGCTGCCACCTTCACATAAAGGGTAACCCGGCAATCTGAGAGGCTTTGTGCTGACTCAGCCCCGCCATGCACGTCCGATTGCAGAGGCCTCCCGCGCTCTCTGCAGTCCTGCTCCCGCTTTTGATGCCTCTGGGCAGGACACTGACCTCGGGGTGACTGGGCTTGGGCCCCGGCAAGGGAGGCTCTTGGACAGGAGCACAGGGCTTTGTGAGGGGCCCTGGCCTTGCCCACTGTCCTTGACCAACCAGCAGCCTCTGTCCCTGTGAACTGGAGGCATCGCACCCAGGAAGAGGTGGGCATGGCTTTTGGGAAGGGAAGGCACCCGTGACAGCATTAGCAGCTCCCAGAGCCTCGTGCTGTCCGCTCCTTCCTGAGGTCCAAGGCCCAGCTGGCCAGAGCTTGGAGCTGGGAGGGCCCTCTCCGGAGGCCCCCGGGTGCCCAGGGAGGACTCTGCCTTTGGGGAGGACTCTGCTTTTAGTGTTCAGAGTCCCCAGCCAGCTCTGACCCTGGAAGCCCGTCCTGCTGATGGGGAGGGGCGGTGACTGCAGCAGAGGAGCAGGGCAAGCTGCTGCAGAGCTGCCGCCCAGGACGCTGCAGAGCACCGCAGGCAGCATGCAGGGCTGCGCGTCTCAAGGGCAGGGATCAGAGGGCCACCTCTGACAGCTCCACCGCCGGTCCCTTAGATAGAGGGACACGGGGCTGAGGTTCCCACACAGTGGTCACCGCAAAGGCGCTGTGAGCTCCACCGATTCACCCGGGTTTCAGAGGCACCACTAAGCCTCAGGCCAGGTCTGCTCCCTGCACCAGGCGGGCTGCCCCTGTGGGGTGCAAGTGTGTGATCTGAGGGACAGAGATGCTGGGGGCACACTGGGCCTCTCAGGCCTCCTGTGTCCACCCCAGGGAGAGAACATGGGGGAGAGAGAGAGCTCTGTTTCAGGAGTGCTGGGTGCAGAGGTCACTGGCTGCTCCCTGGCCAGGAGGGGGTCACCCAGAAGCCCTGGCGGTGGGAGGCTGGGGTCCACTCCTCACAGGGTCGACTCCTTGGCTGGGACTGGAGGCAGGGGTGTGTGTGTGTGTGTGTGTGCGCGCGTGTGTGTGCTCGTGTGTGTGTGTGTGCGTGTGTGTGTGCGTGTGTGTGTGCTCGTGTGTGTGTGTGTGCGCGCGCTTGCATGGGCGTGCATGGAGGGCGATTTCTGGGATGATTGGGACAATGACCCAGAATATTTTTAACAGAGGCAGGAGAGGGGGTAGAAGGCAGCTGTCCCTGGAACCCGTCCCGGGGGGCCCCGTGAGGACGTTTTGAGGTTGAAGGACGCCCAGGACAGTTGCACCGTGTGGCCCTTGTCATCCTGGCAAGCCGATGCCCTCTGTCATGCCCAGATATGGCTCCGGGGCTGCATGTGTCTCCCCAGCTGCCCGCCTGCCCACCACGCCAGTATAAATAGCCCGCGTTCTCAGCTGTCCCGTGGAGAGGCTGAACTCGGATGACTCTGCCCGAGCTGTAGGAGTGCCCCCGACCCCGCCCACCGCCGAAGTGCCCGAGGCCAGCAGCTGTAGCGGGACAGAGGCCGGGTGAGCGGGACAGAGGCCGGGCGAGCGGGACAGAGGCCGGGCGAGCGGGACAGAGGCCGGGTGAGGCTCTGGGCTCTTGGGCTCTGCCTCCGTCTCCCCCTCCTCGCCTGCCCCCTTGGAGGGCGTCAAGTCCAGGAGGGACCCAGCTGCCTTCTGTTGTCCCTTCCCCAGGGCGTGGTGGGGCCTTTGCCCATCAAGAGTGAAGAGGGACAAGCATCCCCACCCTAGGAGTGGGTGCAGGGAGCCGCTTGGTTCCTTGGCCTCGGGCTCAGGCCTGCAGCAGGCGAGGCTATGGCTGGGGTCCCTGCTGCCCCTCCCTCGGGTACCTCCTCACCTCTCCCGGCCCTCCTCCCACATCAGCTGTAGCAACACACTCCAGAGGCCTTGCAGCCCCGAGCACCAGCTTGCCAAGCCCCTTCCCTGGGGAGCCTGCTTTCCCTCCGCCCTTAACTCAAGAAGTGACTCTCTAATGGTGGAATTTCAAACACCTCCAAGGCCTGTGGAGCTGATGCCCTTGAGCGCGAGCAGGAAAGGCCCATCCTGTGTTCCTCAGACATGGGGTGCTGCGCCCCGCCTGAGGACAGATGGGGACACTTTTCACAATGTCTCTGCATGCTGGGTGGCCTCACTGAGCCAGAGGGAGGGCAGAGAACACGTCGGCAGAATTGAGAGCCCGACACGCACTTGTACGTGGAGCTGGGTGTCCCCTGGTGTCCCGAGGCCTGCGGTGGCCGCACGGATGCCATCGTCATTTCATCCGTGGCCATCCCTGAGCTCCTGGCTTAGGGATCTGTTTCTGCAGGTGGGTGGGAGCAGTGGGCAGGTGCCTCCCACCCACAGGAGGGGGCTCCAATCAGACTCTGTGCGCCAAGGGGCTTTTCCTTATCCTGGGACACGTGACTGTTCATTTGTCCCCGGGCTGCCAAGCCCTCTCTCTGGACCTCGGGACTCTCTGATCCTGTTCTCAGCCAACAGCCTTCTTCAAATTAAACCAGCTTTTACCCCGGCCCTATCTTTGAGATCATAAGACACAAAAGTCTATCTTGCCATTTTTGCAAAGAACAGCAAAACAATCACGTGTCCGCTCCCGCCCCCGCCTCCCTCCTGCCTGCCCCCTGCTCTGTGGGTCTATTTGAGGCGAAATTTATCTCTGGGAAGGGCCCCATCAATTTGCCTTGCTCTTTTGTTGACAAGTTTATTAAAAACCCGGGCAACTCTGTATTAAACTTTTATCAGTGTTGAGAAATAGTATATTTCTTTTTTTGAATAGATAGAAAAGTTATGGATTTGGGCTGAGCGGGTCTTGTTCAGCATTTGGCTGAGTCAGCATTGCTGATGATAAGAAACAAGCGCGTTTTGGGGTGCAGGGTTTCCTCTTGCCTTTTAATTAGGGGCTCTCTGGGGACTGCCCTGTGAGAGCCAGTGTCCCCCACAGAACCCCGAAGGCTCCTGCAGAAACCCCAATAGGGGCTGCCCACACACACCCGGCTAACTGTAATTCTTTGCTATCTATTTTAATAATTAACCAAAATCTGGAATTAAAGTTTAATTTAGTGGTGAATCTGAGCGCTAATAGGTAATGGTTTTGCATGGAGAAATATTAGGTTATTGACATTTACATTTTAAAAGCTTCATAGTAAGAAACAAAAAAAAGCACCCAGATGGGAGTTGGCAATGCCCTCCCCTGGTGGGAGGGGACGGGCACCCTGTCCTTCCCCCCGGTGAGTGCCTGGGATTGTGGAGAAGAAGGAGAGGGATTGCTCTTGCCGTCGCCTTGAGTCCCTGAGTCTCTGTAGGGCTTTGGCGGGGGCAGGGCTGGGCTCTGCAGTCTCTGAGGGCAGCGTCTGTGCTGCGGGTGTGACCTGGGGTTGGTTGTCCTTGAGTGGAAGTCGTTTGGTGCCGCATCTTCACCAAGGACGCTGGTTGTAGTGTCCCCTGTCCTGGGGCGGGAGACACCTTCCCCTGGGGGTCCCGTGTGGTTTCTGCCCAAAGTGGCCGCTGTTCCCCGAGGTCCTGGGCGAGGGCTTGTGGGTGCAGCAGGACGGAGTGTTGCTTTCCACCGCCCTTGAGGGGCAAGTGCCCACGGACTGCGTGCCAAGCTCAGACCAGGCCGTGGCGTGACCAAGACCCAAGTTGCACAGGGCTGGTGCTCACACACGGCCATTCACACTCCCACATGGAAGACCTGAGGTGCAGAGGGGCTACGGAAGTCCCCAAGAACCCCTCGCTAGGTGTGTAGTGCTCTGTGCCCGGGGCCCCCTCTGCCCCACCAGAGGTCAACCGGGGGACGGCTGCGGCTGCAGGGGAGGGCCCGGCGGTTCGCTTCAGCTTGCTCCTACTTCCACCTTCCAGGACGGTGGGGCTGCCTCTCTTCTAGGGTCCAACAAAGGGGCTGGGGCCCTACCAAAGGCAGGAGGGGCTTCCAGGATGAGGTGGCAGGCGTGGCTCTGGCCCTCCTGCTCCCCTGTGTCCTCAACCCTCGGGGGTCCCGGGGTGAGGCTGCTGTAGCCGTCGGTTCTCAGTGACACTTCCTACCAGGTCTTTATCTACATCACTATTTGCTCCAATTATAACTAATTGGACACGTACTGCATCTTCATGGCATCTAATTTTCTATTGATTTTAACAGGGCTGCTGGTGTTTTCAGCAGAGATTGCCCGTCGCTGCTTAGAAATGCTGAGTGTACTTCCTTGTGTGGGACAACTCCATCAGCAGATGTTTTAAAACCTGTTTAATTGTTTGGTTCATAAAATGCACTAGCGGTAGGAGCTGCAGCCCTGTTCTCTATAGCACTGGAGTCAAGAGAGAGGCAGAAGGACCCAAAGTGGGTTCTGCAGAGCATCCACGCCCTGGGCTCCATCCCCAGTCCTGCTGTCCCGGCGAACGGTAAAGTCACCAGAAACGCTTGGGCCGCCTCTCTGCCAGGCCTGGGCACCCAGCTAGGGACACAGAGGGGACCAGCCAGGAGCTGCCCCTCCCTTGGCGAGCTTGCCTTTACTCAGGGGACGCAGGGACTCCTCATTCGATGAGGAAACCACAGTGGCAGCTGGCCCCAGAGAAGGCCAGGCAGGGCTAGCCCTCCCCTACCCGGAGGCCCCTGGAGCCCTCGGGGCCCGGGGGTCTGAGGCCCCGGGAGCTAGGGGTGGTCGCTGTGGTGAGGGGCTGCGTGGGTCTTGGCAGGAAGGCAGCCCGTGCCTAGGAGGCTGGAGGCAGCACAGCTCAGTTTGGGGAAGGTCGGAAAACGTGGGGTGCGGGGGTCTGGGAGGGGTGAGCTCTGTGAAGCACCCGACCTTTGAGCCGTGGGGCCCTTGGGGAGGTTTTGGGGCTTGTGGGATGCTGGTTTCTTGGCCTTTTTAGAGAGAAAAGAAAACAATACTTACAAGGAAGTCGAGGGGCCTCGGGGGCCTCTCCCTTGTCAGCCCTCGCCCCACGCTGGTGAGACCCCAGGGCTCAGAGGGAAGGGGCTAGAGAATCTGCCAGTGAGTGGGAGCTGCTGCCCGAGGGAGCAGAGCAGAACAGGGGGGTGCCCGGGTCCGCAGGGGTCCCCGACGTCCTGCCCGAGGGATGGACCCAGCTCCAGCATGTCCCAAGAACACAAACTGTGCGCCCGTTTCCTTCACACTCGCAAGCAAATGTGCTGCTCACTCCCTTGGCAAAGAACGACTGGGAACTTCCCTAAGCCAGGCCATGTTGGGGTGAGTGCACCTGGAGGCTGGCTGCCACCTCACGGGGCAGCATGAAGAGGAGGGGCTGGGCCCTGGGGCAGGGGACGCTGCTGTGAGCCCCCGCATCCTCCTGACGGGCAGTACAGGACTGGTCTTGAGGCGCAGTGGGGTGTATGGGAGAAGACGGTGGCTGTCGGTGCTCAGGGCTGCACCTGGCGCTTGGCTGCTCGGTCGGTGTCTGCTCACAGCTCACGCCCACCACCGTGATGGCTGTAACGCCAAGCTTGACGCCTCATCCAAGGCCGTGGGGCCTCCCCGTGGCAGTTTTGCAGCCTGTCCCGGTGCTCAGCTGCCTTTGGGTGAGATGACCAGTTTGTTTGCTACGTTGATTGGCAAATGCCAGACCTCCCAGCTCCTGATGGGGAAGAATCGTGGCTGGGACTCGAGTCCCCGGCTTGATCTTGTCAAATCTTCCGCTCCATTAGGAATATTGACAGCGGTAAATGGATAAGTGCGTTCCGGCTGCGAGGTCTTCGAGCCGTCCTCACTCCAAGGCCAGGGAGGGGCGGGCCCTGGGAGCCTTGGGGTCTGCCCTGCACCCTCTGTGCCACTGGAGTAAGGAGGAGAGAGGTTTGCAGAGTGTGGCTGATGGCCCGGAAGCCTCTCTTTTTGGGATGCGAGACTGATACCGATTTACAGGGGACTTTGGGGAGGCGGCCTTGCTGCACGGCACAGATCTTTCTGGAGGGCACCATGGCAGGGACAGTCAGGGAAGGCAGCTATGGACGAGTCAGAGCAGGCCTGGCAGAGGCTGGGGTGGGGGATCGTCCAGTTCAGTTGCTCCCAGAGGGGCCTTGGAGGGTGGGCATGGTGCTGTGTGACCGTCCCTGTTGCCTGAGGGGCCTGAGCTTCTGTTCCTGCAACGTCAGGAGGGGGACAGAGCGGCCAGAGGACAGGCAGGTGGGGCAGCCCCACGTGTGCAGAGGGCAGGCAGGTGGCACAGGCCCTGGTGCGCAGCCCACACTCTGCCATCATGGTGGGTGAGGAGCAGGTGCGTCCACCCGTGCTGCCCAGGACGGCCTGTGCTCCCGGAGGGAAGCTCACACACGGGCACCGCATCCCCAGCACTGCCAGAGACACCTTCCCTCACCTGTCACGGCTCCTGATGGACGGGGCTGCAGAGAGACTCATTTTATAAAAGGGAACTTGCTCTCAAGTCACTGAGGGTGATCAGAGTGGGAGATACGGGAGCCAGGCGAAGGTCCTGTCACGTTCGGACCTCCGTCCTGATGCTTCGTCCTCACAGTTCCCTTGGGCATGTGCCCCTCAGCAAGACGCGGGCAAGGCTGCAGGGCTGGGGCATGGGGCCCAGGGTCAGGCCATGAAGGCCCCCTCAGTCTGTCCTCCCACCACCATGCAATGTGGGCGTCCCTGGAATCTTCCCGTCCTGCCCACCCAGAGATATCACATGGTGTCAGAGTCCATCCCATCCCACCTAGGCCATGGCAAGCCAGGCAGGAGAGTGTCCTGGGTGGGCTGTCCTATGGTCAGCCGAGGCCCATGGCCGACTGGGAGGTCTGTCCTGCCTCTGCTCCAGCTATGAGTGTGGTCCGGGAGGAGTTTGCAGGGGAATAAGGGCCTCAAACCCTCAAGGTCACTGTGCCCACAGATGTGAGCCCCTGGGGCAGGGCCCGATGGTCTGGGCTGTATCCCACAGCTGAGGCTAGTGCCGGGGCAGCGGGCACGTGGTGAAGCCAGGGCTGCGGAGGAATCGGGCGGTGGAGGCAGAGGGCACTGAGGGTCAATCCCAGAGCATGGAGGCTGCCTGGCGCCTCCGACCCTCCCCAGACCCCTGTGGGTCCCCGATGGGGAAGCCCGGGCAGAGCGAGAGGGTGGTGAGTTGTGTGTGAGTGGGTGTGTTTGTGCGTATCTGAGTGTGTGTGTGTGTCGGGGCGTGTGGCCCTTTGCACCAGTCCCCGCAGAGCTTGAGGGAAACTCCTCGGGGTGGAGGCCCTCCGGGATGGGGGGTAAGGGCCTGATGCCGGCCGCGAAGCCCCGTCTCCATCGGGACGTCCGCCTGGTGGAGCTGCCTTCCTCACTGACGTCGCTGTTCCTCGGATCCGGGAGCCAAATGCTTTGCTAGAGCTGGTAAAATGGAACCAAATCGACTGTCCAATGGATTTGGTCCCCTTCAACCAGCTGTAGCTGTGCATTGATGGCGCCGTGCGGCCCGGCTGCAGGTCCCGCAGTCACGGAGAGGACCCAGCAGGCGGTGCAGGGACAGCCCGGCTCAGCGTGTGGTCAGCTCCAAGTAAGCGAAGCCCCGAGTGCTGCCCCTGCCCCCCGGGACACGTCAGTGCAGAGCCCGAGAGCCCCAGCTGTGGTGCCCCTGCTTGCTCATCCTCGCCAGGGCACCATGAAACCAGTGTTCATTGCTCACACCAGAGCTTTGCTTGAAAATGTGGGCTGAGGAGCTGGGCCCTGTGGGTTGGGCCTGCCGGCGGCCTGGGCTGGCCCTGCCCTGTCCTCTTCCCAAGGAACTTTCTTTGATTTCTCCTTTAAAATGGCCTGGACACTAAGGCTCCCGAGGGCCCTGCAGAGGTGAGCACGGATGCTGCGCTGGTGACCTTGGGGTTTGTGTCCTCAGTGGGGAGGCCTGGGCCAGTGGCGTCTCTCCAGATGGCCTGAGGGGTGCTGGGCCTGGCAGGGAGACCACAAACGGGAGCCCCTCGGCATGGCCCATGGCTGGGGAGGTGCCTGTGAAGGTTGCTGGGGGCCCCCAGGGCTCCCCATCTCCCTACCCTCTGGGGGGAGGTAGTGACGCCTACGTGCAGGGAAGGCGGGTTACCGATGGGCACAGCTGTAGCGAGTGGAGATCTGCAAGGGGGGCTGCAGGCTGGGCAGTCCCCAGGACCTGCTCGGGGGGGGGTCCCTGACCATGTGCCCTTCTCTGGGCAGGGGCTGGCATGAAGGGGCTCAGGCTGCTGGGCGCTGGCAGATCTGAGGCCTGGGCAGGCATGGGGGCTCCTGCTGGGCATCTCTAGGCCTGGGGTTCCAGGGCCTGTCAGGAGTGACTCCTGACTTCTACCCAGAGTAGCAGAGGCGGGGCCTCCCCTCAGGGGCCACCAGCTGCCAGTCCCAGGGCCGGTGAGACCGAGGGTCAGGACCCTGGGAGGGATGAGCAGAGGGAAGGGGTGTGGTGAGCAGAGGGAAGGGGTGTGGTGGGCAGAGGGGCAGATACCCCATGGACTGATGGACAGGCGGAAGACCGGGTCTGAGGACAGTGGCTCCCCTGGCCCTGGCTCAGGAAGTCACGGCTCCCTCCTCACACCCTGCCCAGCCTCAGTGCCTCTAATTCCCAGGGTCAGCTTAACCCTAACCCTGGCACAGTATTACCACCCTTCTTCACACAGAGTCACTATGTCCCCAGACAGTGGGAGAGGCCGAGAGGCTGGGCTAGTGGACGGCAGCCCTGTCTTCAGCACAGGGTTGGGGCTGGAGTTTGAAAACCAGAGTGTATGGGATCCACGGGCTCTGCTCCTGAAGGGCTGTGGCCTTGGCCTTTATTTGAGCCTCTCTGAGTGGAGGGCAGAGTGGTCAGCCCCTGCTGGGGCTCCTATCCAGGAGCTGCCTCCTGGGAGCCTCCAGGGGCTTCCACTGCTGAGCCCTTTACAGGGGGCAGCCGGGTGGCCTGGGTATGGCTGTGCCTTTCAGGGTGGCCTGACCCCAACCCCACCAACCCCAAGCTGTGTGATGCCGGGCACTGTCCTCCGCTGGGGTCTCCTGCCAGGGACATCTGTCCATCCGGTGAGGCCTGGTCCTGTCCTGGAGGGGAGACTTTGGACATCCACCCAGCCGAGGACCTAGTCAGCCTGCCCCCAACCTTCCCTCCTACCTGAAGGGTGGGGAGGAGGCTGGGGAGGTGGCCGGGGTGTAACAGCTTGAGGTCCTGTGTCAAATACATCACCCGGGTGAGGACTCAGGGAACCACCCCGGCCTGCGGGAGGGTTTTGTGCAAACATCACGCCAAGAACAGTGTCTGCTGTTGACCCAGCACCTGCCAGGGAAGGCTGGAGCCATTGGAGTCCCTTCCAGTGCAGCCTGGGGTTCCTGTCGGTCACCATGCCAGCCGTGAACAGGGACGCCTGCTCCCTGTTGCCCGCCTGGCCCTTCCTCGCCACCCGTGGCCCCGCCAGCCTGACCCTCTGTCACTGACGCCTGCTGAGGGCAGTGGCACAGCTGCAGAAAGCCCACAGCTGCGCGGGAGCTGCCCTGCCAGGCAGGGCCTCGGGGTACTGGGGAGGGCGGCAGGAACGGAGGGGCACGCAGGCTCCATCCCAGCCAGCTGAGAACCCGGGCTCCCTGCTCCGGGCCTCCCGTCTCTCCGGTAAATTAAAGGATGAGATGAGGCTGAGACCATCCCCGGTTCTCCACCGCGGTCAGGACGTCAGCTCCAGATGACTGTAGGACACTGTGGCTGTTACCTGGCCTACCCTCCGGGGCATCTTTGTGGAGTCCCCAGTAAAAACCACCGCACCTGCCTTGCCATCCCCAGGATGGGGCCTTGTCCGGTGAAATCACAGTGCGGCCCCGCACCAGGCCACACACAGTGTGGACAGACAGGGCATGTGGGTGGACACGAGGGCACACTTGGAAGCAGCTCCCATGCCTCGCGGACCGTGCACGAGGGGCCGTATGGGCTCTGACCCTCAGCAGCCCCAGGCAACGCATGACCGCGGCTGGGTGTCCCAGTGAAACTTCATTGGCAGACGCTGGAATTTGAATACCGAATCATGTTCGGGGGGCACTAAATGGGTCTTTTGATTTTTTCCTCCCAGTCATTAAAAAGGTGAATGCTGGCTGGGCGCCGTGGCTCACGCCTGTAATCCCAGTACTTCCGGAGGCCGAGGCGGGCGGATCACGAGGTCAGGAGATCGAGACCATCCTGGCTAACATGGTGAAACCCCGTCTCTACTAAAAATACAAAAAAAAATTAGCTGGGCGTGGTGGCGGGCGTCTGTAGTCCCAGCTGCTGGGGAGGCTGAGGCAGGAGAATGGCGTGAACCTGGGAGGTGGAGCTTGCAGTGAGCCCAGATCGCGCCACTGCACTCCAGCCTGGGCCACAAAGCGAGACTCCGTCTCAAAAAAAAAAAAAAAAAAAAAAAATGGTGAATGCTGTCCTGAGCTCTCAGGGGCTGTCTGAAAGCAGGTGGCAGGGGGATTTGGCCCTGGTTGCAGCTGCCACCTCCAGCTAGATTAAGAGGATAAATGAGCAGCAGGCACTGTGCGCACAGGACCGGGACACGGGGCACCGAGGGCGGCCACTGCTCTTCCCAGCTGCTTGCTGCATGTTTAGTCAGTGCACAGGTGGAGGCCCCAACGCAGCCCTAGTGTTCACAGCGGTGGGACCAGTGTGAACAGCCCCGGCCTGCCCAGCAGGAGAGAAAAACCAGGAGAAGGTAGCTGGGGCAGGGCAGAGCCTGGAGCCTCCAGGTTTGGGGTGGGGCTATCTCATGTCTCATCCTGCACCCCCTGCAGCCTTGTGGCTTTGGGCTGAACTTGCCCCCAGCAGGTGCCCATCTCTGGAGCAGGTGTCCACTGGGAACAGGGCCCAGCCAAGCCAAGGCTACTCCCCAGGGTCAAGGAAGTGGGGTCAGGGACAGGGACACAGCCCACTGGAGGACCGCAGTTTCGGATCCCAGGATCCTAGCAACCCCGGGTTGGGGTGCACAGGAGCCATCTCTGCCAGGCTGGGCATGCTACGGAGTGCCTGGGCATCAGAGAGGGCGAGGAGCTCACCACAGTCACACAGCCAGCCCTGGGCGAGCCTGGAGCAGGATGGGAGCACATCCCTGTCTGCCCCAGGGCTGTGTCTTCCACTCAGGAATGAGCAGCCCTTGGCTGGACTTGGCCAGGCTGAGTTTGGGACCCTGAGTTTGGAGGGCTGCTGCCTGCAGCCCCTGCACCTGGTCTCCATGCTTTGCTGTGTGTTAGCCGCGTGGGGGTCCGTGCAGCATCTTGCCTTAGGGGGCTCAAGGGGAGAGGGGGCAGCGGAAGGGGGGCCAATGCTGGGGAAGGGGCTTTATGTCTCCTGGGGCTCTGCCATCTGTCTTTTCATCTCCCTGGGAGGGGTGAGAATGTGGATCTGAGTGAGCAGTGGACATTGCCAGCTCGGTGAGCGAGAGGTTGGGTCTGAGGGTCCAGTGCTGTGGGAAAGCCTCTCCCTGCCAGGTGCAAAGGTGACAGGAGTTGGCCCATCCCAACCTCAGCCGAGGATCTGCAGGTCCTGGGTCCTGTATCACTGTAAGAAAAGTCCAAGAGCTCATTAGAAATGCAGATTCCAGGCCCCGTATCCCACCCCTACCCCAGTCAGAGCCTCCAGAGCAAGGGCCTGGGAACCTGAATTTTTACCGAGTGCATTTGGTGAGTCTTATGAACAAGCCACACCAACCTGGTCCCCTTGATGCCTGCCGGCTCCGCACCTGCCCTGTGTACACCTTGCTCAGGTCCCCTCCCTCTGCTCCCTACCCCTCAGGGGACCAGCTCCTTCCGGGAAGCCCCTGGGCCTCTCAGCAGTAGGTCTCTCTCCTCTATACTCTAGCAGCCGCCATCACACTCGGGACCCTGTTGGCTGCAGTGGGTCCTTGTGGAATCTCCCCTCTCCCTGCAGCCTTGGGTGGAGGGTGAGAGGTGTGTGCAGTTTCCCAGATGTCATGGGATGAAGTGATGTAGTTTCTGTGTGTGCATCTCCTTATTCTGGGAGAAAGTGGTGTTGACCACAAACAAGCAGAAAGAAAGTTAAATTCTACCACCCCCGGCAGCCCCGGTGAGATGCCAGGCACTTCCTTCCAGTCTTTTTATTCCGTATGTAGCTCAGTTTATCCCCTTCCCACCTCCCACCACACACACTAAGGCAGCGGCCACTGGGCTGATAAACAGCCGTTTCTGCAGAGCAGTGCCTGGGGCCCCCTCCTGTATCATCAGTGGCTCTGTCCACCTTTCTGCCCGAGGTCCTGGGGTCAATGCAGTGCCAACGCGCCATCCATGACCAGCGTGAGCAACTTTCACTGCTGTCCACAAACGCTCCTGTGCTGAGCCCTGGGCACGACGTTCTCCAAATTCTGCTGGCTCTGACATGCGTGCGGTCCCGTGGCATCACCAAAAACGTCCTGACTTCCTTCCTCCTGAGCATGGGATGGAGGCGAAGCCCTGAGCAGCCTCCTGTGGGTCACACACCGCACCTGCTGCACCCACCGCACCCCCTGCGCCCACCACACCTGCTGCACCCACCGCACCCCCTGCGCCCACCACACCTGCTGCCCCCGCCATGCCCACCACACCTGCCGCTCCTGCCGTGGCTCCCGTCCCTCTGCAGGTCCCTGCTTCTCTCTTTTCAGTAGCTTGCTCAGGCGCTGACCGTCTCCCACCCCATCGCCCTGTCCCTCCTCAGGTCCTGCTGACCGGGCAGCCTCTGGTCTGCAGCAGGGCACACGGGCCTCCGAGCGCTGGGCTGCGGTGTTGCTTGTTGTGGTTGTCCCTCCCAGCCTCTTGCTCCCGTGTGCCTGGCCTGGGACTTCCTCCAGGTGTATTTGTGGAGGAAGCCAGAGAACGGGTGCAGGGTGCAGACAAGCCTCTGAGGGGGCCTGCACAGGAGGTGGGGTCCCAGGCAGAAGGGCCAGTGCAGCCTCCTAAGTTTCAGGAATAAGCTGTGATCTGGAAGCTTTGGAAACTCTTGAAGACAAGGAGCAATGATCTGTGTTGCACCAAGGATTCCAGATCCCTGCTCTGCTGCCTCCGGTGGGAACACCCACACACCCTCCCCAGGACCCCTGGGCCGATAGCCTGGGTTTGTGTGTTTCAGTCCTGGATCTTGAGCCCTTAGAAAAGATACCCTTCTCCCACCCTGGCCACTCCGTCTCCTGCTTCCCCACGTCGTGTCCACTCGTCCCAGCGTGCGGGGGGTGGGGCTGGTGCTCTAGGACTGAAGTCTGGTCCTGGCTCCCACCCTGGGTGTTTCTTTCCTATAGGTCAGCCCTGAAATGTCCATTACTCACAAAGAAAAGGAAAATGCTCATTTGAAAGACAATTCTTCTCTTTGACAATGCTGAGACATTCTCCCAGCCCCAGCCCCACAGTGCCCCAGTGTGTGAAGGACAACAGCTGTTGGGGAAGTTCAGTGCATCTGTCCTAACCAGGGCTGGAGGTGGTGCCAGTCTGTGCAGCTGGGAACACCTCCTCTGCTGTGGCTGAAGGGGCTCCACCTGGCACCTGTGCCACCAGTGGCCCCTGAATGGGCATCCAGGCCCATCCTTAATAAAGATGCATCGTTCATTCTGTTGCAGACCTTGTTTATCCTCCCCAGCTCCCCAGTGAGTTCTGGAGGAGATCCCTCCATTGTCAGACAAAGACTTCAGAATGACAGCGGTCATCCCACCGAGAGTCAGCAGCGTCGGCATGTGCTTCTCCTTCTCGTCAGTGCCCCTCTGGCTCAGTCCAATGCCCAGCGCTTACAGCCGGGGAAACACACACAAGCACATACACATCCCATACACGGGCACAGGCTCACATGCACGCACACCCACACTTGTGCAAACACAGAGGCACATGCACATTCTCACACAGGCACACATACACAATGCACACATGCACAATGCACACACAGGCACACACGTGCACACCCGCACACATGCTTACACATGCACTTACCTGTACATTCCCACACACGGACATGCAGGCACACACCTGCACACACACATATATGCACATGTATGTACACTTTCTCACAGATACACAAAGCAATGCAGACACTCATGTATGTGTACATGAGCACACATGCATACACACAGGCACACACTGTGCACACACATATGCATGCACACACCCACACATGCACAACACACACACATAGGCACACATGAGCACACACTCACATGCACACACGTTCCCATCCCCCCACCACACAATCGCGCAGACGCCTAATGCCTTGCGGCAAGTGAGACCGCCCGTCAGTAGGATTAGGGGCCAACAGAGGGTTCTGGCAGCGGATGCAGGCAGTTTGGAGAAGGGGCTGGGTACGAGCTGAGGCAGACAAGGGAGGCTGAGTGAGGGAGAGGGTTGGGTCCCTGAGGTGGGGCAGGGGGAAGGGTGGGAGGTGGCTGAGGGAGCTTCCCCGAGAAGCTCAGAATGAGGCAGTCACATGGGGGCTTGTTTGGGCTTTCCCAGGTGAACCCTGTACTTCCCCCTTCCTCTCCCCCTCCCTCTATATTCCCCTCCCCAAAGCCATGGCCTCTCACCACCCCTCTGCCCTGGCACCTCAGTGAGACCCTGTGGAAGTTCCTGTAGACAGGAGGTGGGGTGGGGCCTGCCGGGAGATGGGGTCTGTGGGGAGGTGGGGTCTGTGGGGGAGGCGGGGCCTGTGAGGTGAGGCCTGTGGGGAGGCGGGGCTTGTGGGGAGGGGGGGCTTGTGAGTTGAGGCCTGTGGGGAGGCGGGGCTTGTGAGGTGAGGCCTGTGGGGAGGCGGGGCTTGTGAGGTGAGGCCTGTAGGGAGGCGGGGCTTGTGGGGAGGCGGGGCCTGTGAGGAGGTGAGGCCTGTGGGGAGGTGGGGCCTGTGAGAAGGTGAGGCCTGTGGGGAGGCGGGGCCTGTGAGAAGGTGAGGCCTGTGGGGAGGCGGGGCCTGTGAGGTGAGGCCTGTGGGGAGGCGGGGCTTGTGGGGAGGCGGGGCCTGTGAGAAGGCGGGGCCTTGGGGAGGCGGGGCCTGTGAGGAGGTGAGGCCTGTGGGGAGGCGGGGCCTGTGAGGAGGTGAGGCCTGTGGGGAGGCGGGGCCTGTGAGGAGGTGAGGCCTGTGGGGAGGCGGGGCCTGTGAGAAGGTGAGGCCTGTGGGGAGGCGGGAGGTGGGGCTTGTGGGGAGGCGGGGCCTGTGAGAAGGCAGGGCCTGTGGGGAGGTGGGGCCTGTGAGAACGTGAGGCCTGTGGGGCGGTGGGAGGTGGGGCTTGTGGGGAGGCGGGGCCTGTGAGAAGGCAGGGCCTGTGGGGAGGTGGGGCCTGTGAGAAGGTGAGGCCTGTGGGGAGGCGGGGCCTGTGAGAAGGTGAGGCCTGTGGGGAGGCGGGGCCTGTGAGAAGGTGAGGCCTGTGGGGAGGCGGGGCCTGTGAGGTGAGGCCTGTGGGGAGGCGGGGCCTGTGAGGTGAGGCCTGTGGGGAGGCGGGGCTTGTGGGGAGGCGGGGCCTGTGAGGAGGTGAGGCCTGTGGGGAGGCGGGGCCTGTGAGAAGGCAGGGCCTGTGGGGAGGCGGGGCCTGTGAGAAGGTGAGGCCTGTGGGGAGGCGGGGCCTGTGAGGAGGTGAGGCCTGTGGGGAGGCGGGGCCTGTGAGAAGGTGAGGCTTGTGGGGAGGTGGGGCCTGTGGGAAGACAGCTCTTCTTATGAGAAGGCGGGGCCTATGAGAAGGCGGGGCCTATGAGAAGGCAGGGCCCATGAGAAGGCAGGGACTGTGGGAATTTGGGGTCTCCCTAAAGTGAAGAAGAGCCCTCCTGGGGGGTGCAGGGAGCATCTTCCTTTGTCTTTTGAGCTCATTTTGATTGTCATTTGTTTACAACAATGTGGAGACCGGGCTGCACTCAGCATGCTGGCAGGGCCGAGTTGAGTGACGTCCATACTACTGATGCCCGCTGGGTGTCTGCGCCCAGCCACACTGTGCTGGGAGCTGGGGGTGTGGGGACAGGTCAGACCCAAACCTGCCCCATTTGTTCCACGAACCAGCAGCAATGCGAGCCAGCCATGGCTCCAAGTTCACCTGAAGTCTGCCCTTCCCTGAGCAGCCAGAGGGGCAGGTCCTGCTGTTTTCTCCACTCTGCAGATGGGGAGACTGAGGCACAGGTGGCCACACGCAAGTCACCCCGCCAGTGAGGAGAAGAGGCCGTATCCCAGCCAGGGTGTGGAAATGCTGTGCCTGGCTGGTAACCCCTGCCCCAGAGGCCCCTGTGCTGAGCGTCCCGGCTCTGAGGCAGGAGCCACACTCTGGATGATTTTATAAAAACCGTTTTATTTTAAAATAATATGCAAGTATGGAGGGTGCCCCTCAAAGCAGACACACGGCTTCATCACTTACCCTGTGGAACAGCTCCATGCCAAAACCTGGACTTGCACCGTCTCCTCCAGGTGCCTCTACGGCCTCGCCCCCGCCCAAAAGGAACCAGTGCCCTTCGTTTGTAGAAATCACTTCCTTGTGTTTTTTTTCCCCTCTAAATACTATGATGTAGCTTTGCCTAATTTTTTTTTTTTTTTGAGATAGACTGTCAGTCCATCACCCAGGCTGGAGTGCAGTGGCATAATCCCAGCTTACTGGAACCTCCACCTCCCAGGTTCAAGTGATCCTCATGCCTCAGCCTCCCGAGTAGCTGGGATTACAGGCGTGGGCCAGCACACCTGGCTAATTTGTGTATTTTTAGTAGAGACAGGGTTCACCATGTTGGCCAGGCTGGTCTCGAACTCCCAGCCTCAGGTGATCCACCCACCTTGGCTTCCCAAAGTGCTGGGATTCCAGGTGTGAGCCACGACACCCTGCTGGCTTTGCCTAATTTTTTATAACAGCTTGATTTTAAAAATGTTTCAAGTCTGTTTCAGTCTTTAGGTCCCTCCTGTCACTCTTTTTTTTTTTTTTTATAATGTGTCTGCTGAAGGACCAGGTCGTTTGGCCTGAGGTGTGTCCTGCATCAGGATTGCTGGTGGCGCCCTCTTGGTGCAGTTCTGCCTGTTCCTCTGTCCTCTGAGATTCTTGTGTGCTGGTGGCTGGACCCAGAGACTCCTCCCACTCAGGCTGCATCCCTTCCCCAGGACCCCAGGTTCTGTTGTGTCCCCCCATTAGGAGGACACAGGTCAGGGCTGTGCGCTCCTGGAATGATTTTATAAAAACTGTTTTATTTTAAAATAATACACAAGTATGGAGGGTGCCATGGAGGGTGGCCAGGCTTGCTCTGTGCCTCAAGTCATTAATCCATTGAGGTTGCAAGATGGTGATGTCCTGAGCCTGGAAGTTCTTTTTCACTTATTTATTGGGATACTTTTATGGAAACTCTTCTCCTCCAAGCAGTCTTACTCCCAGTGCCACTGTCCAGAGGAAGCAGGATAAGGGCACAAATCTTCTCCCACAGTCGCTGCCTTCAGGAAAATGCACCGGGTCCCCAAAGCCCTCCTGAGAGTTGGCTTGGTCACTACCACTGTGCGCGCATGCCCCTTTCCAGCGGGAACTGTGGATGGCATCGAAGGGAAGAGAAGGTTCTTGCTGCACCAGAAGCCCCTTATGGAGCGGTGAAGGATTTCACAGAACTGAAGATCAGGTGCCTGAGACAGGAGTTTTTACCAAAAAGATGCTTTGAAACCCAAGGGGGAAGCTGAGTTATGAGAAAGCTTTGCACGACCACAAGGAATACAGAGCCCAGAGCTGGGATCCGAGTCGCTGGGGCACTAGGACAGAGGCAACTTGTACATACCTGGGAGCCCAGACTGGCCTGGCCATCGGGAGCAGAGGGGTCCCCGGTGTGGGCCTGCAGTTTGTTCACCTTTACTGCGTCTTCAAGGGCACTACTGTTCATCTCAGCAAGGCTTCAGTGAACGTGCGGGGGACGGTGGAAGCAGACACCGCACTGTGTGGAGGGCCTAAACACGAAGTCGGTAGAGGAGCAGGTCTCCGGGCACGGCTCCAGCAACACCGAAAGGAAGCGGGCCGCCTTGAAGAGCGCTCGTCCACTGCTGGAGCTCCCGGTCAATACGGCATCGTCTGCGTGGAGGGTCTGATTCACCAGATCTACGCTGCTGGAAAACGCTTCAAAGAAGCAAACTACCTCCTGTGGGCTGAAGTTCTCCTCACCAGGTGAAATGAAGAAAACGCCCACTCGTTTTGTAGAAGGTGGGGGTACTGGCAGCTGGGAAGACGAGACCAGCAGACTTTCTAGCACAGTGAACTCAGGTCTACACGCTTATTTTTGTAATCAGGTCAGTTAATAAATGGTGACTGCCTTTGAATTTAAAAGAAATATGTATCATTATGCATTCATGAACCGAAACGTGTTTGGTAGGTCTCAATCCACCGCAATTATTATCGTATTTGCAGCTCAGATCATCCTGTCTCAGGCCAGGGGTGTCTCATCAGGTGAACTCCACGTCCTGCATGCTCTCTCAGGGTCAGCTTGGTTGTTGTATAATTTACATACCAAAAAAATGCACAGATTTTAAGTGTAAAGTTTGTAGAGTTTTAACAAATGTTGAGTTTTACACTCATGTAACCACTATCACAATCAAGATCTGGAACATTCCATCAGTTCAAAAACTTCCCTCATACACCTTGGCAGTCATCCTCCTCCTCTGGCCCAGCAATCATGGACTGGCCAGCATGGATCAGATCTGCTTCAGCTGGAACTTTCTAAATGGAATCATGCAATGTGTGGGCTGTGTGCCTGGTGTTTTTCAACGTCATTTTAAGACTCATCTGCACTGTTGTGTGTTTCTGTAGGTTTTGTTCCTTTTCATTGCAGAGAAGGACTCCATTCTGTGATGACACCATTGTCCTGCTGATGGGCATTCGAGAGTCTCAGCATCTGCAGGGTGCAGTGGGCAGAGGCCGGGCTGCAGGAGCCACATGGGGCTGGTTGCTGTCACTCCTGCCATGCTGGGTTGGCTGGGGATAGAAAGTCAACTCAGAAGACGAATCAACTTGCTTATGTGGCCAAGAGGTCTGAAAATAGGGCTGGATCCAGAACCCAAACCATGTCATCAGAAATCTTTCTCCGTAGCTCAGCTCCACCTTCCCTGGGGCTGGCTTCACTCCTGGCAGGCTGTCTGCAGGCGGAGCACAGGTGGACGCTGAGATTTCAGGCTTATGTATCTAATTGGGTGGGACAGAGAGGGAGAGAGGGAGAGAGAGAGAGACAGGGAGGGGGAGACGAAGATACAGAGAGAGACAGAGACACAGAGGGTGAGAGACACACAGAGAGAAAGATACAGAGTGAGAAAAAGAGAGAGACAGACAGGAGGGAAAGAGACAGAGAGAGAGAGAGACAGAGGGAACAAGACACCAAGAGAGCAAGCGTGAGAGAGATTCATTTCAAGAAACCCAGCAAAGGTCCCAAGATGGACACTCGCTGGCCAGGCTTGGGTCACTTGACCACTTGGGGTGGGAGGAAGCCATCCCCTAGAACTACCCAGGCTCCCCAAATTGATATGAGGGACCTGATAATGAAAGGAGGAGGGATGCTGGGCAGGCAGAATGAGGCCACTCTGCACGGTTGCCACTGCAGTGTGCTGATGCCAGGCCCTGCATGAGCATCCAGCACCCACCGTGCACTGCCCTCCCACCTGGTGGGCCGACTCCCACAGCCCCACCATCTCGATACAGTGGTGAGTGGGTGGTGAGCTGCTTTCCTGTGCTCTAACCTTACTTTACTTCTAAAAGTGAAAACAGAAACACGGGAGTGCCGACACCGGCGACAGAAAGCAGGCGCTGTGAACGCCTTGGAGGTGAGGCTGGTGCTGCCCGAGCTGCCCAGAGGACAGGCATGTGAGGCAGTCATGATGCCGTGGACCACGGGCTGAGACATTTGGGGACACTTTCCCAAAGAGGGCGGATCTTTATAGCAGCCGTAATACACGTTTCCTCATTGGAGGAGAAACCAAGCTGGGTGAGCATCTGGGATTTGACTTCTGCACAGTCAATTTTGCACATTTTCCAGGATTGTGTTGTGGACACAGCGAGAGAGACCTCTGGGAGAAAGGCTGCATTCAGTGGAGACTGAACCCAGGTGCGGGGCCGGGGGGTGTGCCTGCTGTGACTCATGGGCAGGGGCATGGGGGAGGGGCCCTCCAGGGCCTCCGTACCTGAGTGAAGCTTCCTCAGTAAGCTTCTTGGGAGACGGCCAGGGACAATGAGAGAGACAAAGGGAGCTCCAACTCAAAATCTCAGAGAAAAGCAAATGGCAAATGTGATTTCATAAAAATGTTGTTTCACTGACAAATCCAAGGCTTTTCCCGCCATGGGAACCCCGTTCCTCAGCTCTCCCTGCTGGAAAAGCACTTGGTGGGGTGGGGCGGGGAGACCCAGTCCCACATGGAATTTCCGGGTGGAGCATTTCCGTGCCTTTCACACCAGCAGGTGGATGCAGCGGTGAGGAAACTGTCTGCATCCTTTGGACGCGAGGCTGCACGTGGCGCTCTGTGGATAAGGCACCTCTGCTCATGGCTTCTTTTTTGCGAAGTGCGCCTGTCACGCATCAATCCATCACATCCACGGCCAAAGCCTCATTCAGAACGAGCCGAATTGCAGTTTCAGGTCTGGCGTCTTCTCTCACTCTCTTGTGCACGCAGGGGCATCCTGACGGGGCCCGGGGTGGTGCCTTCTGGATGTGTGGGGTCTTTCAGGAGAGCAAAGCTGTGACTTGAGGACACACCGCACAGCAGTAGCAGCAAAGCCCATCAGCACCTCAGAGAGTTCTTTTCATTCCCGGAACCAAGAGCGGGAGGAAATGGCTCCTAGAAGTGTCTTATTTTCTCATTTGTCAGACACTGCTGTCAGCCTGGGAGAGCAGGCATTCTCTGTTGTGAATTAGCCCAGCTGGATGAGCTCATGCTGTGGGCGCTGCAGCCCGCCGCCCCCGCACCCACTCCATTAGCCGCAGGGAGGTGAGCTCCGTGAGAGGTGGGCCGGGGGTGCCACATCAGATCACACCCCTTCACAGAACCCAGTCTAAATGTGGGGCAGCCCTTTCATGGTGCGCACCAGATAAAACTGAGTCCAGGACAGCGCTGTGAGCCCCCACCACACCCTTAGCTGGAGGCCACAGGCGGCGGGTCTCAGGTCTGAAGCCCTTCAGCAAAGTCCTGGCGTGGGGCCTTGGAGAAGCCACCAATGTCTCAAACCTGCTGTCACTGCCTCATGGGAGGGTCAGGTGGAGCCATGCAGTTGAAAGACATCAACATTCGCCACCTGCACATGCGGCCTGGGCAGAGGCTGGCTGCAGTCCCCTAGTCCCCACCTCTGCTCTTCCCCCAGCCTGGCGTGGGTAGTTGTGGGGTGGGGAGTCTGGGGCAGGGGGTGCCAGAGGAGTGCCTGCCCTTGAGATGCTGGAGGAGTGCCGATCCCGACATGTGGCAGAGGCCTCCTGAGTGCGCCCGGGTCAGCCTCTGTGATGCTTCAAGCACCACAGCTGCCTCTCCTTCCTGGCTGTTCCCTACATAGAAAGTCCTTCTCATCCTGTGCAAAGAGCTCTCGGTTTGGGAAGACACTGGACAGGACCCCCAAAGACGGTTCAGGCCGGGAAGGCAGCCGGTCTGTCTCAGGCCTGGGTACTGGTTTATGTGGGACCCTGGGCACAACATTTACCTTCTGCACCTGTGGGAAACCTGCCCAGGAAGCATGGCCCACACCAGGTAGAGTGCACACGCCATTTTTACGAAGCAGAGTAGCAAGAATACAGTGGCCATGAGGTCCTTCCAGGACCCTGCTTGTGGACAGCTCCCTGCAGCCGCAGCTCACTCCCAGCCCCAGCTGACTCCTGGCCCCTCAGTGAGCCCTGGGCTGGATCAAAGTATGGGGACGATCCTGTGGGTGCACCCCAGCATGGCAAGCTTCCAGGAGACCCTAGACCCCGGCTGGGGGTCAGGAAGGCTCTCCCCTCTGTGTTTCTGAGTCCATAGGAACTGAGTCTCTGGCCATACGAGGACAGAATCAGTTACATCTGAAGAGCCTGGAGCTAGAAGATGAGGGCAGTTAAGTCATGCGCCTCAGCAAGTTCATTAAACTGTTGAGTCGCTAATGGTCCCGGGTGCAATTTGGAATGAGGGTGTTAACATAGGGACTCCGTGTATTCGGGAACTCCCTGGTCTGAAAACAGGGCTGCCAGGCTTCTAATATGCCCTCCACAGACTAGAGCTCCCACACATGAATTATTAATGCAGCATCATATTAATTGTATTGATATGTTAATAATTAATAACAACATGCTAATGATCACCCTGTGGCTACATCATTGCTGCTCACACACGTCCTCCCGGGAGCTGGCATTGTCCTGCCTTCGAGGAGCAAGGGACAGCAACTCGCCCAAGGGCAGCTGGGGGGCAGCAGGGCTGGGGCTGGTGCCCGGTCCCTGGGGACCCGGGTGACATGCAACTCGCCAAGGAATATACCTCCGGCCTGCAGGCCCTGAGCACCCCATGGCACCTGATGTAGGCCCCGCCTCCACCCCGCGTGTGTCCAGGAGGGAGTCTGAGAGCTCGGCCCAGCCAGGCATCTACCTGAGCAGACAGGCAGCTGCAGGCTGTGCACAGAGGTGTCCCCACGGAGACAGAGCACAGGAAAGCTCTGGGCCGCTGGCAGTGGCAGCCCAAGAAAGGGGCTGCAGCTCAGGCTGGTCCTCTTCTCCCAGCAACAGGCCCTGAGCTGTTCTTTTGGTGCTCTGAGCTCTGCCTTGGTTTTGTCATCTGCAGAATGGATGCGGCAGCCCTGTCACCTTGCAGGGAAGCTGGGACAGGCAGGCACACAGCACTTGGCAAAAGCAGGCACCCAGAGTAGCTGCTATTATTACTGCCCCCTAAGGATTTTGCTTAATTTCTTTCCTTGGAAAGTGCTGGAATAAATTCTAGACACCGCTGCGTTCCTGAGCATCGCTCCCGGCCCCAACACCACAGCCTGAGGGCTGCGTCGAGCCAGGTGGATTCAGCACCCCTAGGAAGCCTGGCACTGCACCCCTGGCTGCAGTCATCCAAGGGGGTGTCAGCACGGTCTCCTGCTGCAGAGCTCACAAGGGAGCTTGGCAGAATTAATTTTTTCTGGGAAACCCAGAAGAATCTCCACCCAACCTGCCCTGAAAAGGCTCTCCAGCACCTCCCCCGGTGTCTGGTGCCCGTCAGCACCGAGGGCCTCCCGGGGGACAGGAGAGTGGGGCAGGTCCACGAGGCGGGGTTCGGGCAGCTCAGGCAAGCCCGCTGCTCCACAGCCTGACCTGTGGCCTCCTGCCGGGGCGGGCCGTGGGCTTGCTGCACACGTGAAGGTCTGCAGGGGTGTCCTTCAGAGTGCACGGCGACGGCCCAGTGGAAGAGGGCCCAGGGGAGTGGCAGCGTCACGGCCTGTGGCCCGGAGCCCAGTGTGTGAGACTCCGCCTCCATGGGGATCCTTCCGTGCAGGTCACTGTTACTAGCCCATTGTACACGGTAGGATATTGAGGCTCCGGCAACTTTCGTGACTTCCGAGGTCACATAGCCATGAAATGGCTAAGCTGGGCTTCAAACTCAGGCAGAAGATTCCAGAACCAGCACACAGCCACCAGGCAGCCAGCCTCCACCTGACAGTTGGAGAGGCTGGACCTGGGCCTCCAAGTGCCCTCAGACCTCTGACCCCCCGCTGTGCTCTCTTCCCTTCCTTCCTCTTCCTATCACTTCTTCCTGAAGTCTCTGCTTCCCTCTGTCTCTGTCTCCCTGTCTCTGTCTCTCCCTGTCTCTGTCTCTCCCTGTCTCTGTCTCCCTGTTTCCCTGTTTCTGTCTCCCCGTGCCTCTGTCCCTGTCTCTCTGTCTCTGTCCATCTCTGTCTCCCTCTGTCTCTGTCTCCCTCTCCCTCTGTCTCTGTCTCCCTCTGTCTCTGTCTCTGTCTCCCTCTCCCTCTGTCTCTGTCTCCCTCTGTCTCTGTCTCTCTGTCTCTGTCCATCTCTGTCTCCCTCTCCCTCTGTCTCTGTCTCTCTGTCTCTGTCTCCCTCTGTCTCTGTCTCCCTCTGTCTCCCTCTGTCTCTGTCTCCCTCTGTCTCTGTCTCCCTCTGTCTCTGTCTCCCTCTGTCTCCCTCTGTCTCTGTCTCCCTCTGTCTGGGTGTTTATTGGGAGGCCCCTGAGCACATGGCCTCGGTCCCTTTCCGGGACATCTGCAGGGTCCCGTCCCCCATGCACACACGCTGGGACACCCTCGGAGCCCCCTGCTTACTGCATACCCTCATGTCCTCAACCTTCAGGGGCTCCCCTGGGTGGTGTGATTTGGCCTCGAGCTGAGTTGGAGAAGAAAAGTCTTTGGAGCTGCTTTTATTCCATTTTGGCAGCTTCCATGAACTGGGCCTCTTGCCTCTGAGCGCGTCTCCCAGGCATCTCGACAAGACCCCGCGGTGGTGTGGGCCCTGCCAACCTTTGTCTCATGACTGAGGTTTGCGGGGGGAAGAAGGGACCGTGGAGGACTTGGGCTCATTTAGAGAGGAGAGGCTTCTCCTGTCTCTGTCTATCTCTTCTAACCTCACTTTTATCCACAGCCCTTGGCAGAGATTTCCACGAAATGAAGCCTCAGGCTAATGCCATCAACATGGGGAGGGGGCTGCTTCTGCCAAGCCCATCCTCACGGGGGGCTTCCGCACAGAGCCAGGTTCACGCCAGTCCTGCCACAGGGGGAGGGCCCTTGGGGCAGCGTCAGCTCATCCCAGTGCCAGCGGAGCCCCTGCCCGGCAACCCTGTGCCTCACTCAGGCTGTGTGGGCACCGTGGGGTGGTGTGCGGCATGGCTCTGTGTCCCTGAGGCAGCACCTGTCCTCGAGGTTCCACACCTTGTGGGGGTGGGAACGTGACAGGCAGGTTTGCTGTGGAGCAGGGAGGTGGGGGGGCTCAGGGAGAAGAGAGCCATCTGGGGACCCCAATGACGGTGGGATCTGGGAGTGGGGAAGCTCTCCAGGAATGGGATAGTAGCAGGGGTGAGAGCCGAGGTGGTACTACCAGGGTTGAGGACGGCGCCCCTGCAGCCTGGGTCTGGCTGGGCCCTGGCACCCCTGCTGAGCAGGTGACCTCTAGAGCATGGCGGGAAAGGCGTCCTCGCCGGCTGTCCACAGGGGAGGGACGATGGAGCTCAGCTCCCTGCAGCAGGGAGAGATGGGCCGGTCAACCTCGGGAGCTCTGCATGGGGCTGGTGGGGAAGCCTAGTCCCTCCTCAACCCCGACCCTGAGGCCTGTGGATGCCCAGGCCCAGCCGCCTCCTCCTCCCGGGCAAGCCCTCCCTGCCTGGACGCACCCCTAGGAGGGAGCTCCTGGGCTGAAGAGGCTCCCCCGGCTGGTGTCTGCAATGACAGTGGGGACTCGGCGAGTAAATCTCGGCACAGCCACACCAGAGACAGCAGCAGCTGCAGCACTTGCAGAGGGTCTGCGTGCACCCCCTAACCCAGCCTGTGTGCACCCCCTGGGCGTGCGTGTCCCCCACCCCATGCTGGGCCTTCATGCACCACCCGCCACCCAGCCTGCGTGCACCCCCTAGGCTAGCATGCTCTCTCACCCCACGCCAGGTACCCCCACCCCACACCGGGCCTTCATGCATTCATGCACCCCCCCACCCAGCCTGCGTGTACCCCTGGGCTTGCATGCCCTCTCACCCCACGCCAGGTACCTCCACCCCACACCAAGCCTGCGTGCACCCCCCCACCACCGTCCACCACCCAGCCTGCGTTCACCCCCCGGGCTTGCATGCCCCCCACCCCACACCAGGCCTGCATGCGTCCCCTGGGCCTGCGCGCACCCCCCCCACCACCCAGCCTGCGTTCACCCCCCGGGCTTGCATGCCCCCCACCCCACACCAGGCCTGCGAGCGTCCCCTGGGCCTGAGTGCACCCAGAGGCTGTGTGGTATGTGCTGTGGGCAATTCCCTTTAAAGCATCAACAATTACATGCGAGTTTGAATGAAAACTGCTCTGAAGGCTTCGGAGAAACCTGCTGAGTGAGGCTGTTTGGGAGCGGGGGCAGGAGGAGTCAGTAGGTTTGGTTTTATTCCGCACTTTTCTTGATGGTGGGAATGTTAAACTAGCTGTGAGGGCTGCTCTTATTTAGAAATTTTGGAAAGCAAATCTCAGGAGAGGAGGTACAGATCCCAGGTCGGGAGAAATCCAGCTGCCCCTCCACGCCCCCTTCCAAGTCACCCTGGGTTTGCCAGAGCCTCCCCCAGGCTGGCCAGCAGGTAGGCAGGCGTGGCCAGGAACCCAGCCCGCGCGGGTGGTAAATGCCCCTTCTCCGGGAGGACGTCACAAGGGCACTGCGGATCCCTCACTCAACTCTTATTTGCTGCACATGTCAAAGCTGTTTAAAAAGAAAGCGCTCGGGACTTTCCCCCGAGTCTGCAGTCAGGGTTGGCCTCCAGCCTAGGTGTGATCTGAAGTTCTGTGACGCAGACCCACAAACCCAGGCTGCCCAGAACGCATTCACCCAGGAACTTGGGCATGGAGTGAGAGGCGAGCCCCCGTCCCCGCACTCTGGGGCGCACGCCAGTCACTGCCCAGCCCCCAGGCCTCTTAGAGGAACTCAGCACACACAGTCACATGGAGCCCCCCACGCGGGCCTGGGCCCCGCCCCCACCTGTGCCTTTGTAGCTGCCAGGCTGGGAGGATCCATCCCATCTCCCGCTGAGGGAGGGACAGAGAGGAAGGAGCCCGACGGGAGAGACTGTGGGGTGAAAGGCGGTGGAAAGGTGGAGAAATCCAGCACTCTGAAGGGCAGCTGGGGAGCCTGGAGAAGGACATGTGTGAATTTTAGAACTGCTCATTGTTCCAAGCCGTGACCTTGAAGAAGGCAGGGGCCTCTCTGACCTCTGTGTCCCCGTCGCTGAGGACAGGGTGGGACACGAGAGGCTGGGGGGGTGGCCTCTGCCTCTGAGCCAGTTCTCAGCTCTTTTCTTCCCTCTGAATTCATGTGTTTTCTCAGCCATGAGGGACCCACGGAAACCAGGGCTCGGGAAGCCAGGGATGGCTTTGAGTTTGAGAGAAGCAACTAGCCCGGGTCACATACTGGAGACGGTCAGGCCCAGCCCCACGCCCTGTGCATGTCTGGCTGAGCTTCCTAAGGAGCAGTGGCCACATCCACACTGCACCAGACCCTGCCACAGCCAATCCTGACTGAACAGCCAGTCTGCTTGTCAGTGTAGGTGACCAGCTAGGTCAGTCTGGGTTCCCCAGAGAAACAGAACCAGTAGGATCCATGTCCACCTCTCTCTGTCTTTATGAATCAATCTATTGATTCTATCTATTCATCCATCCATCTATGTATATCCATCTATATATCTATCCATCTATCTATCTATCTATCTATCTATCTATCTATCTATCTATCTATCTATCTATCCATCCATCCATCTATCCAGCTAGCTAGCTATCCATCCATTTTCTTCCTTTCTTTCTTTTTCTTCCTTTCTTTTCCTTCCTTCCTTCCTTCCTTCCTTCCTTCCTTCCTTCCTTCCTTCCTTCCTTCCTTCCTTCCTTCTTTCCTCCCTCCCTCCCCCTCTCTCTCTATTCTTTCTTTCTCTCTCTCTTTCTTTTTCTTTCCTTCTTTCTTTCTTTCTTCCTTTCTTCCTTTCTTTCTTCTTTCTTTTTCTTTCTTTCCTCTCTCTCTCTCTCTCTCTCTCTCTCTTCCTTTCTATCTATCTATCAAGAATAAGAGAGACTGGTTATAATGAATTGGCTCACATGATTGTGGAGACTGGCAATTGCAGGGCAGGCCACCTGGCTGGAAGTCCAGGGAAGCTGATGCTGCCATCTGAGTCCGAATTCCACAGGGCAGCAGGCTGGAAATTCAGCACGGCTTCCACGTTGCCATCTTGAGGAGGAGAATCCCCTTTTCTTCCAGAAACCTCAGTCTTTGCTCTCAACGCCTCAGTTGCTGGAACGAGGCTCACCCCCATGGTGGAGGGTCACTTGCCTAACTCAAAATCTGCTAAGTGTTCATCCTGCCAGAAACCACCTGCACGGCAGCATTGAGGCAGGTGTGTGGCCAATAGCTGGCCACCGTGGTGCAGCCGAGTGGACACATAAGTGACCATCACCCTCGTGGCAATGGGGGAGGGGGTCTCTCAAGTTCCACAGCAAAGAGATTCCAAGGGCCTTATTATTCCCAAGAATTAGGACAGATTTTCTGTCCAATTTGGCAAGGAGGCCCAAGATCCAGCATCGTTAGCTTCAGACAGGGTGGGAACCCAAAGCAGACGCAGCACCTGCCCTGGTGCACACAGTTCAGCAGAGGTCAGCTCACCCCCGGACTGTCCGCACGAGTGTTGGGGCACGATGGGGGCACATCTCATGTTGTGCTTCTTGGCCATGATGGACCCAAGGAAACTGGGGCTTAGAAAGCCAAAGATGGCTTTGAGTTTGAGGGGAGAAGCAACTCGCTGCTTACCTGGTTTGGTGGGTGGTCAGGGAGGACTTCCTGGAGGAAGGAACACATAAAATGAGGCCCAAATGATGGAAAGGAGCTTTGAGCAGGGGAATTCCTACCAGGCTGTCCCCAGACCTGCTGGCTGCCTGGGACTCAGGTGCCGTCTGGGGTACAGTGTGTTCAGGACAAGCCAGCGGTGGAGCTGATTCTGGGGGTGACCATGGCTTTGCCCTGGGCTAACCCAACAGGGGTGTGAACTGGAGCCCCACACTCAAAACCCAACTCACAAGGTGGACATTTACATTTCACTCATTCAGAGACCCGGGTCAGTCCATTCTTACCAAGCCCCCACTGCGTGCTGGGTCCAGCGTGAGACAGCTGTGGGGTGCGTGGACAGAGAGGCCTTGCCCTCGAGGGGCTCCCCTTCTCGTGAGAGGAAGTCACTGTCTCCAGGTGACAAATGCCGCCAGTGAAGATGTGTGCTCAGGGCGGTCAGAGGGAAGTGGTCCCTGGGGATTGGGGACGGCCCTGGGAGAGGCAGCTCCTCAGCTGGACCTGGACAGATGGAGGCGCTTAAACCCCAAGATGGGAGGGGACAGAGGAGTGCCAGCTGGGGCCATGGGACCGGACCCACCTTCCTGGAGCACAGGGCTGAGTGAGGTGAGGCATGTCTGGGCCACGGAACAGGGATGACATCCTTCATGCACACACACCCACACACATCCTCATGTGACACACCCACACCCACAAATGTCCCTCATAAGACACACACACATCCCTCATAAGACACACACACATCCCTCATAAGACACACACACATCCCTCATAAGACACACACACATCCCTCATAAGACACACACACATCCCTCATAAGACACACATACACACACACATCCCTCACATCACACACACACACACATGCCTCACGTGATACACACACACCCACACATGTCCCTCACGTGACACACACACACGTCCCTCACATGACACACACATCCCTCCCGTGACACACACACACACATCCACACACGTCCCCCATGTGACACACACCCCTCACCTGACACACACATCCACACACGTCCCTCATGTGACACACACACACCCCTCACCTGACACACACATCCCTCACGTGACACACACACACATATCCACACACGTCCCTCACGTGGCACACACACTCTGCGGGTGGCTGCTCACCCGCCCTGACATGGTGACTGTCTGTCCAGTGAGAACCGGCTGCAGGAGGGTTTGGTGCAGTGTGGATGTGGACACTGCTCCTCAGGAAGCTCAGCCGGACACGTTCAGGGGCTGGGGCTGGGCCCGGCTTTGTTTCCAGCATGTGACCTGGGCAAGCTGCCGCTCCTCTCGGGGCCTCGTTTTTCTCCTCTGTGGAACAGGGACGTCAGAGCCAGCGTGGCGCACTGAGCCCCAGAGCACTGCTCCACAAAGGCACACTCCAGTGATACCCGCTTGGTCAAGCTCAGACCCAGGCAGAGAGGTGGCTGAGCCTGGCAGGGCCGCAGGTCCCACCCGCCCCTGGGTCTGGCAGCTCTGCAGAAGGGCCTCTTTCAGGAAAGCAATCCACACACAATTCACGGTTGCAGCCTGCACGTCCTGGGCTGCTGTGGGCTCTGGAACGATGAATGAGGACACCTTGAATTCCCCCTGCTTCCAGGATGTCACGTCTGTGTTCCTGAGATGAAGTGTGGAAACTGACTTCGGTAACTTCATGCTTAGATTCATGGCGGAATCAGCTGCTGAGAGCGAGTTTGCCTCTTAGGTGAGCTCAGGGCTGCTAGGAAGCTTTTCGCACCATGGGCCTCAGGGGCACAGGTTCCAGGCCACGAGCTCACAGGCGTTAGCAGAAATAAGGGTTCCTGGCTGGGCGCAGTGGCTCGCGCCTGTGATCCTAGCACTTTGAGAGGCCAACACAGGAGGATTGCGTGAACCCAGGAGTTAGAGACCAGCCTGGGGAACATAGCGAGACCCAGTATCTAATTTTTTTTTGAGATGAGATCTCACTCTGTTGCCCAAGCTAGAGTGCAGTGGTGCGATCTCGGCTCACCGCAACCTCCACCTCCTGGGCTCAAGCGATCCTCCCACCTCAGCCTCCCAAGTAGCTGGTACTACAGGCACACCACCATACCTGGCCAATTTTTGTATATTTTGTAGAGACTGGGTTTTGCCATGTTGCCTAAGCTGGTCTTGAACTCCTGGGCTCAGGAGATCTGCCCGCCTCAGCCTCCCAAAGTGTTGGGATTACAGGCGTGCGCCACTGCATCTAGCTCCAGTATCTAATTATAAAAAAAGAAAAAGAAAGAAAATAAATAAGGGTTTCTGGTAAATTCTTCCCGGAGACATCTGGTGCCAGTCACACAGCCTCCGTGCTGGTCACTCAGGCTGTGCACAGCCCAGCCCTCAGGGCGGCCAGGGAGGCAGTACATACCCCAGCCCTCAGGGCGGCCAGGGAGGCAGTACATACCCCAGCCTGCAGGGGAGCCAGAGAGGCAGCGTGCACGGCTCTGCCCAGACAGCTCTTGGAGCATCTGGTGGGGGCAAGTGTTCTGGGGACACATGCTCCGGAAAGATCTGCTTCAGTCAGACTTTCCCACAGGAGAGCTGGGGTTGACCCCGGCCGGCACAGCCAGCAACACCTGAGGACTGTGAGGCCAGAGGGCAGAGGCAGGGATTCTCCCAACAGAAAATCAGGCGTGACATCCATCTCCAAAGCTGTTCCTGAGTCTGGGCCCCAAGCCTGCTGTAAGTGGGGAACGCTGGTGTCTTCCTTCAAGGTCCTCAGAGCAGACCCTGGGACAGGGTTTGGGGCACAGGGTTTATACGGGAGGTGATTCCAGCAAGCAGGGTGCATGGTGGGGAGGTGAGACCGGAGGAAGGAGAGGGGTAGCATGAGTGAGTGGCAGGTGGCCGGTCCTTGGAGGCCCGGCTGTTCCCTCCTTTCTTGCTTGTGGTTCTCAAGAATAACTGGAATATGCTGGATGTGCAAGCCCCTGAGATAAAAAGGAGCATGTGGAGCAGCTGGGGCTCTGCTCCAGCCCCTCCTAGAGCAGAGTGTCCTAGAACACTGCAGCCCAGTAAGTCACGTTTCCTGGGTGTAAGATCAGAGTGGGCCGCTTTGGGGCTTCTCAGCTGTGGTGCAGCGTGGGCACAGGCAGACAAGGCCCGGGGGAGGGAAGGTGACAGAGAGCGAGTTAGGGAGCCAGTGACCACTTGGGGAACCAGAGCTCAGATCCAGAGGGACCCCCTGGGTGTTGAGAACCCTGGGAATCAGTGTGCCAACTCCTGCCTCTCTTGGTGGGAGTCTCTCCGGGGCGAGTGAACTCCTAATACTTAGCCAGCCCCGCACACCACAAACTCACAACCAGAGATGTCCTTGGGTGGGGGGCGCGGGCACCGAGAAGGCCTGTGGGGTGCTTGGGTGGGGACCCCGTCTCTGCTGCGGGTGTCTGCAGTTCTGCTGCCAGGCTCTCTTTCAGCACCAAGGAGAGCAGCTGAGGGGCTGCTGTGGCCCTGGGGGCCCATGTGCTCTCTGGACCTGCAGCCGGCCCTATTCTGGGGTCTGTGCCTATTCCCCGAAGCACGGATCCCAGGCAGGCAGTGGGCTGGCCTGGCCTGGGTCTGTAAATCACTCTGAAGGCAATGTTTTACGCCACTTGCCTGCCAAGGCAGAGAGTGCTGCGGCCACGGAGGCGACAGCTTCCCGGACGGTGACTGACGTGGGGAGGCTTTACTGATTCATTCTGGGCGCGAATAACCAATTTCCTACAAAGCTACCAGGGTTTGTGAATCAGGGTTCCCAATAAGAATGAACACATAAAATCCATCTTCTGGGGCCTTTCATGGGACTCTCTCAGATCCGTGGTGTGTCATGGGGTTTATCGCGTGGCAGGCACTGGAGTGAGCTTGCTTAGAGACCGGCGCCCGGCTCTCTGGAGCTGGGAAGCAGAACCTGCTGCAGTGCTCACACCTGTGAGGCCACCACGCGGCCACCGGGCTGTCTCCAGACCCCAGCCCAGGCAGCTCCAACACCCGCCAAACCCTTCAAACTCCAGCCCTCTCCTGGCATATCTTGGTGGGTGCTGGACAAGCCCCATTTTGGGTGGCGTATCTTGGTGGGTGCTGGACAAGCTGAATCCCTGTGACTCTGAGTCCCTGTGACCACTAATAGGAGAGAAACATGTGGATGGCCGCTGCCAGCCATAAAATCCCCGTGAGAATTACTCAGCCTGTGGGAAAATGGCCAGTAGTGGGGGACATCTGAGGGCAGGACAAGGCTCCAAATCGGGAATATTTGCCACATAATTGAGTGCTGGTGAGGTGCGAACAGGGCTAGGAGCTGAGCCCCCACCACAGTACCTGCCCACCCCTGGCCTGTGCAGGAGCTATGGCTGGTGGTCCCAGATCTCTGTCTAGGCATCAGGCACAGGACCCACCCTGGCCCTAAGCTCCTCCCCCTGCAGCCCCTGGAGCTGCCTCCCAGGAGAGGCCCAGTGCCAGGGCAGCCTGGAGGCTGCAGCGTCCCCTGTCCACCTGGCTTCCCTCTTAACCGCTCTGTTTCAGGAAACCCTCGCTCATAGGAAGACCTCCCTGCAGAGCTCTCAGCTCCCCAGGGCTTCCAAATGAGGTTTCTTTTAATAAAACCTTGGTGACCAGACAGGAGGCCGAGAGGTATCCGTGTGAGGTGGAGAGGGTCAGAGTCTATGGTGGAAGTGAGGGCTCAGGCGGCCAGCCCTGAAGCTGCAGCTCTGCCTCTGGGAGTGCAGTGGTCCCGACCTCACAGGCTCAGCCTTAGCCTCAGGGGGGTTGTTCCAAGTCGGCCTGGAGTCCCCTCCCCAGCACTTCACCAGTGAGCTCCTGCCACCCGTGCACTGGGGAGAGGCCAGCTCCTCCCACAAGCTGCCCAGCACCCACAGCCAATGTCTGCCCAGCGGGGCAAGGGCACGAGGGGGCAGGCACACCATCTGCCCCGAGGCCTGGAACCGCGAGCCCAGAGGTGAGCCCTGGGTGGGCAGCCCTTCCCCTTTGCTCGCTTTCTTTTCCAGCCAGCCTGAACTGAACGGGGCGTGCGCTGCCGGCTGAAATTTGAGGGCCTGGGCTGGGGGGGTCTGGGGAGACATCCTCTGCTTTGCCAGGAGGAACTGGGTCAGGACAGGGCTGGCACAGACCCTGGAGATGTGTGGACCCTTCTCTCGACAGGAACTGGCACCAAAGATTTAGGGGGGACCCTAATACAGGGGAGAGGGTCCCTGGCTGAACAAGCCAGGAAGCGGCAAGTGAAGACAAGCCAAAAACCGTGTTTCGGAACAAGGCGGACCCAGGCCTGCGGCACTGCGAGTCCCGATGTTTTGGGCCTGCACCCACATTTGGGTATGTGGGAGTGTGGCCATGCACAAGAGAGTCAGAAGGCAGTGGAAGCTGTGTTGGGTGTAAAATACTGCACATGTGACACACATGTACACAGATGCACACAGACACGTGCACACAAGCACATGCATACACAAACAGAAACGTGTGTATACACATTCTCACACCCATATGCATATGCCTGTGAACACATGCACAGACAGGCGTGCACGCTTGCAGGTCCAGTGCAAACCCCCTTGCACAAACACACACACGTACACACAAACCCCAAAACAAAGCTGGCCCCTGGGAAGCACTTTTTGGGAAAACAAAGCAAAGGTATCAGCAGCTGCAGCCTGGTGAGTCTTGGAGCACACCGCACCTCCCCCAGTTTCATGCCACTGACGATGGGGTTTGGGTATCAGCACGGTGACTGGTTGGGGTCTGTGTTTGCAAACACTGTGCCAAGCACTGCTGGACACAGCGCATGTGCCACAGAACTCTGGCCCCAGAGCCAGCAGGCAGCAGGCGTGAGGACTCCAATCAGAGAGAGGGGCTGCGGGAGAGGGAGGATCCGGGCTGGCTGTGGCAGCCGTGGGAGAGGCGGCCACATGGCTCCATTAGCAGCCATCTCCGAGCTGGAGCCAGAGATGACTAAGGGAGTGTGGAGGGATGGGATGCGGCCCAGGAGAGCCTCACCCAGCCTCCTCTGGCAGGGCCTGCCCTAGTAATGCCCGGTGAATAATTTAGCAGAGGCCAACCCAGACAGGAAGTGAGTAGGGTGGGCTTCAGGCCAGGCAAAGGGCAGGCAGGACATAGGTAGGTGGAGGGGCTGCCTCTGTTTGATGGATCTCGGGAGACCCATGGAAACCGGGACCTGGGGGCCCAGGGACTTGCTGAGGGTCCCCCATTGAAAGGAGGGGCCTGCTGGCCCCCGTGCCCTCACGTTTCCCTGCATGCACTGACCCTGCCTCCTGACCCTGCGGGTGCCCTGCCTGGCACTCCCAGGCCCCCGTGGGGCTGAATGTGGTGGCCGCACGTGCAGGGGTGACATCTCCCCACCCAGAAGCTCAGGGCAGGACCCTCATTCTGCTTCCCTGAGCAGCAGCCCGGGGTGTCAGCAAAGTGTGGGGCATGGACCCCGTCCCCTCTTCCCCTGCATGCTGGGGTTCCCATGTCCCCAAGTGCATTGCACACTGGCAGCCAGACCCACGTGGCTGTCTTTCCTGCACTGCGTGCATCAGAGCTCTGGGCTGTGACCACTCTGAAGGTGGCTGTCCTTCGATACTGAAGACTCCTGAAGAGGCTGCCCTACCCACTTCTGACCTGCTGTCCCATCCTTTACCCCCCAAGGGCATTTCTCAAACTCAAGTGCACACAGAACCCCGAGGCACGCGTGTTCGAGGCCCCCGCTGGGATCTAGGTTCTTCTGCAGGACTGGTGGCATTCAGCATCTGAAGCAAGGTCCGGTGCAGGAGGGCAGCCCACAGCCCTGCCGCTCAGAAAAGCTGGGGAAGCTCCCTGTGGGTGTTGGGAAGCTGGGCAGAGAGGCCATACGGGGGCTGGGGGGAAGCGCTGGGGGAGGTGAGCGGGAACTACAGGGAAAGCCCAACCCCGCTTTGGCCCCCACTGTCACTGTCGGAAGGGGCTCGGGCAGACACGAGGAGGGCTCTGTGTTATGACCTTGGTGCATCCTGGGGCCCTCAGAGGAAGCCCACGGAGGCACCTGCACCAGCCCCAGGCCCCCACCAGAGCTGAGCCCCAGTGAAAGTGGCTCCATCACAGGGGCCATGCACATGGCGGAGTGAGACACACCCCAGGAGGAACAGCACCCAGCATGGGCACAATGTGTGTGCGTGTGTTCACATGTGTGCGTGTGTGCTTGTGTGTCTGCCTGCATGTGCATGCATGTGCATGTATGTGCTTTTGCATACACATCTGTGTATGTGTGCATGTCTGCATGTGCGTGTGTGGTGTGTGTGTCGTGTTGCAGGAGTGGTGTGCATGTGTGTGTGCGTTCGTGGTTGTGTGTGTGTGTTGTGTTGGAGGAGTGGTGTGCATGCATGTGTGTTCACAGTTGTGTGCCTGTGTGTTTGTGGTTGTGTGTGTTGTTGGAGGAGTGGTGTGCATGTGTGTATGTGTGCGTGTGTGTTCCCACGTGTGTGTGCACGTGTTGTGTGTGTACGCTGTGTTGGAGGAGCGGTGTGCATGTGTGCGTGTGTGTTTGTGGTTGTGTGTGTTGTTGGAGGAGTGGTGTGCATGTGTGCGTGTGTGTTCGCATGTGTGTGCGTGTGTGTGTGTGTTGGAGGAGTGGTGTGCATGTGTGTGTGTGTGTTCACACGTGTGTTGTGTGTGTGTGTTGTGTTGGAGGAGTGGTGTGCATGCGTGTGTGTTCACAGTTGTGTGCATGTGTGTTTGTGGTTGTGTGTGTTGTTGGAGGAGTGGTGTGCATGTGTGCGTGTGTGTTCGCGTGTGTGTGTGTGTGTTGGAGGAGTGGTGTGCATGTGTGTGTATGTGTGTGTGTGTTCACACGTGTGTTGTGTGTGTGCACGCTGTGTTGGAGGAGTGGTGTGCATTTGTGTGTGTGCTCATGGTTGTGTGCATGTGTGTGCGTGTGAGTGCTGTGTTGCAGGAGTGGTGTGCATGTGTACATGTGTTTTCATGGTTGTGTGCATGTGTGTGTGTCATATTGGAGGACTGGTGTGCATGTATGTGTTCACGGTTGTGTGTGCGTGTGTGTGTCGTGTTGGAGGGGTGATGTGGGTGTATGTGTGTGTTGGAGGACTGGTGTGCATATGTGCGTGTGTGTTCATGGTTGTGTGCGTGTATGTGTGTGTGTTCGCGGTTGTGTGTGTGTGTTGGAGAACTGGTGTGCGTGTGTGTGTGTTCGCGGTTGTGTGTGTGTGTGCTGTGTTGGAGAAATGGTGTTTGTTTCTAAACAGAGCTCTGCCATGGCAGTAAAGACTGGGAATGCCTGGGGGGTTACTTCATTCTTCCCTGGCCACAGCTTCTCTATCTGCCTCCAAGGTCTGGCCCCAGCTTATTGAGGAGATGCGCTCAGGGCTCCTACAAGATCAGCAACACCCCCACCTCTGGAGCCAGGGACCACCACGTCCCCAGGCACTCTTCATATGCGGGCCTCCAACTCTGCCCACTGTGGCCCTGCAGAGAGCGAGCTGGGAGGGCTGACTTCAGGGCTGGGTGGCAGCGAGGCACGTTCCGGTGCAGTCCTCAGGCCAGTTGGCAGCTGGGCAGCCCAGCTGCTGCAGACAGCCCCCATGCCTGCCCAGGGCCGGGCATGGACCCCATGGCAGTGGCCTCCCCCATGTGAGCAGTCCACAGGCAGCCTGGAGCACAGCCCCTCTCTCTGCTGAGGCTGGGTTCGGACACCCCCAATCGCTCTCAGCTGTGTGCTTGGGACTCACCTTGGCCTCCTGGTGTCCCAGTTCCCTCACTAGGATACGGGAGCCCTGGCCTCCAGGAGGGCTCAGAGAATAGACAGACGGGGCCACTGCCCCCCGGTGGCCCACATTCTAGCGGGAGGCGCCCAGGAGGAGCAGGTGGAAGTGATGTCTGGGTTTCATCAGAGAGGATGGGAATGATGGAAGAGGGCCACTGGGCACCTGCACAGTGAGGAGCAGCTATGGACACACAGGGCTCGAGGCAGATGGGACGGTGGTGCTCCCCAGGGGGAAGGGACACTGGTCCTCGCCACGAGGAAGGGGCATGGATCCTCCTCAGGGGGCAGGGGATGTGGTCATCCATTGGGGCTGGGAAGAGTGAGCCTTCAGGGTGCACATGGCGGTGAGTGTGTGCATGAGTGTATGAGTGTGTGCATGAGTGTATGAGTGTGTGCCCGCACTTCAGCCGTGTTCTCAAAACTGTGGATTTGCTCAACCCCGAGAGAAGGCTGGGCCACACCCTAAAATCGAGCTTCCCTCTTGAGGTGCCCCTGTGATCCACTCAGCCTCCTGGGCTCAGGGTGCCTTCTCCACCCTTAACCAGAACCAGGCCTATCCAATGCACTCCCTTTCAGGTCACGGGGCCCACACAGCCTAGAATCCATCCTTCAGATGCCTGTGGTCCTGGGGACTAAGCGGCAGCCTTGCTCTCCAACCCCTTCCATGGTGGCGTTATCCGGGACAGCTGTGTTAATCGTCCTCCGGTCCCACAGGTCCTAGTAGGAGTTTCATGGGCAGAAAATGGCCCCGTTCCTGGTGGGATTGGCTATCAGGGCCCCAGGGTACCCAAAACCCCCCAACAGCAGTGGAGACGGGATGGGGGGATCCAGAAAGAAGCAAGACCTCCGCTTCCTAAGCTCCCTCCCCTCCCCTCCCCTCAGCTGGTCCAGGCTGGACATCTGTGAGACAGGCAGTGGCTGCCATATTACTCTCACCCCATGGGTGGCATGTAGGGCACCTTTGGGGTTGGGGTAAGGCATGACTTCACCTCCAAGATCAGGGGGTCCTGCAGGATCCAGGGTCAGAATGATTCTGCCCTGTCCCCCGACCTGGGGATTCCTTCCGGTGGGAGCCGTCCACCTGGTCTCCTGCCCAGCCTCCCCGTAGTTGCACCAGCTGGGAGCCAGAGGTCCTGGGGGTCCCTACAGTTCCGTATCCAGGTACAAACTGGGAGGGGGCTTTGGGGTGGAAGACTTCAGCGTAGGGGTCAAAAGGAGAACAGTCACAACTTGGACTTCTGATGCGTTGCCAAACTGCTCTGCAGGTGAGCCATGCTTACCCCGCCCCCGTCCCCAGCGACGTGAGTGCACCCTTACAGTGCAAACCCTAGTTTGCAGTCTAATGTTTTCAAACGCCGTCACTGAGCGCCTTGGCATTTCTCTCATCACTGATGCCAGCGAGCTGTTTCTCTCGTGCTCTGTGCCGTTCTTTCCCAGCACCTCGCGGCCCATGTGCTCTCCACAGGACATTCATCTTCTCGTTGATTTTAAAGAGTCCTTTATATACTGCAAGTATTAACTTTTTTAAAAGATCATTTTTAACTTTTCATTTTGAAGTAATTACAGGATTTTAACAAGTTGCAAGAACAGTAGAAAAGTTCCTGTGTACTCTTCATCCAACATCCCCAAAAGTTAGGTTTGAGGCCGAGTGCGGTGGCTCACGCACACTCATCCCAGCACTTTGGGAGGCCGAGGTGGGTGGATCACCAGAGGTCAGGAGTTCGAGACCAGCCTGGTCAACATGGTGAAACCCCGTTTCTATGAAAAACACAAAAATTTCCCCAAATGTGGTGGCAGGCGCCTGTAGTCCCAGCTACTTGGGAGGCTGAGGCAGGAGAATCACTTGAACCTAAAAGGCGGAGGCTGCAGTGAGCCGAGATGGCGCCACTGCACTCCAGCCTGGGTGGCAGAGCGAAACTCCGTCTCAAAAAAAAAAAAGTTAGCTTTGAGGATAGTGATCAATTGTAGAATGATCAGAATCAGGGAATGGCACTGATACAACAGGATCACCCAGCAGACCTCTCATGCACACCCTGCTGACCGTCCCACTCACACCTGCTGACCATCACACTCACCCCTGCTGACCGTCCCACTCACCCCTGCTGACCGTCACACTCACCCCTGCTGACCATCCCACTCACCACTGCTGACCGTCCCACTCACCCCTGCTGACTGTCACACTCACCCCTGCTGACCGTCCCACTCACCCCTGCTGACTGTCACACTCACCCCTGCTGACCATCCCACTCACCACCCTTTCCTAGTCCAGGGTCCCATGTTGTGTTTAGTCCTTGTGGCCCCTTAGTCTCTCAATCTGGGACAAATTCTCAGTCTTTGTTTTTTCATGACATTGACAGTTTTAAAGAATATTGTCAGTTATTTTGTGGACTATCCCTTAATTTGGATTCACTCTAGATTTCCTCATAATTAAATTCCACTTATACAGCGGGGCACAGTGGCTCACATCTGTAATCCCAACACTCTGGGAGGCTAAGGTGGGAGGATCACTTGAGGCCAGAAGTTAAGACTGGGCAATATGGCTAGACCCCATCTCTACAAAATAAACAGTAAAACAACAAGAACAACAACAACAAAAAAACAAGCCAGATGTAGTGGTGCGTGCCTGTAGTCCCAGCCACGGAAGCTGTAGTGAGCTGTGATCGCACCACTGTACTCTAGCCTGGGCAACACAGTGAGACCCTATCTCTTAAAAAAAAGAAAGAAAAAGAAAAGAAAAAGAAAAAAAATCAAGCTGTACAATTTTGGCAAGAATATCCCAAAAGCAATGCTGATGGAGGTTCCTGGTGTCCATCTGCCTGTTGCTGGTGATGCTGACTTTAGCCCGGGGTTTGGTGGTGTCTGCTCCCTGTTGACTTTGATGACGGTTCCCACCAGGACTCTGTGGCTGAGTTGGAATTCTATGGTAAGGAAAAGCTGTCTCTCCCCAAAGCCTATTTTATATTTACGTCAGTACGGACTTGTGGATTATTCTCTGGGTTATATTTAACACCTCATCAATATCTTCCCTTACATTGTTCAGATTTGCCCACTGGACTCCTCACCATGGAATCCGATGTCATGCGGGTGTGTCCGGCCGGTGTTGGCTGCGAGTGTTTTCTCCTGACTCACACCCAGGAGAGCTGCAGCCTCCACCGGGTGAGGCAGCCTTGGAAAAGGAGGTGGGTGCTGTCCTGCTGTGGAGGGGCTGGTGGGAGGTGGGTTCTGCAGGATTAGTCCAGGGAGATGCAGCTTTGGAGGAGCTGCTCACCCCGGGATCCCTGAGGCCGCCCGCACCTGAGAGGCCGCCCCACACACCAGCCTCAGCGTCGGGAGAGGCCGCCCCACACGCCAGCCTCAGCGTCGGGAGAGGCCGCCCCACACGCCAGCCTCAGCGTCGGGAGAGGCCGCCCCACACGCCAGCCTCTGCGTCGGGAGAGGCCGCCCCACACGCCAGCCTCAGTGTCAGGCTATGAGCCCCACACTCCAGCCTCAGTGTCGGAAGAGGCCGCCCCAGATGCCGGTCTCAGCCTCAGGCTATGAGCCCCGTTTCTGCCACTGGGCTCCTCCTACGTGTGTGTCAGCATCAGATGCAAAGAAAGGAGACGTATCCTGGTGGGGGGACCCAGAGTCTCCGTTGCCCCCACAGGTCAGTCTCTGGGTGCCTCCCTTGGTGCTGAGAGCAGGGAGGCCTGGGAGCCATCCCAAGCCTGTCTCAGTTCACCCATCCCTGCCTGGCAGGACCCAGAGAGAGCTGGGTGGGTGGGGCAGCCACTCCCAGCAGTTCCAAGAGGATCTGGAGGAAACATGACTTACTGCAAGGAGACGGCCGGCTAGCGGTGGAGCCTCGGGCGCCCTCAGGGGAGAGGCTTCCGGGGGCAGCTGCCACCCTTCTGTGATGCCGGCCTCCTTCCCGCCATGCAGCATGCCCACGGCTCCCAGATGGTGGAGCCGCCGCTGGTTCACACTCTAGGGAGTTTTCCCGGCAAGGGATCCCTCCAGCCAGGGCACGCAGCAGAGTGCCCTTATGACGTGCTCGGGGATAGAGCCACCGCTCCCAAGCGTCTTTGCCCAGAAAGGCAAGTGCGATGTTGGCCGTAGACACAACAACCAACGCTTGCTGTCGTGGGGCCTGTTGGACGGAGGGACAATGGAGGCCAGAGAGGCAAAGGCGACTTGTCCAAAATCACCCAGCCAGGGCCACTGGCCACCTGCTCAGCACTGCAGCTCGTAGTGCCAGGGACCTGCAGACACTCACTCACACTCATGGAGCCAGGAGGGCCAGTCCATGAGCACAGGGCACCTCAGAGTCCCGGGTGGGCATTCTCCGGCGTCCTTCTCCTGAAGCCCCTGAAAAGTTGCCGAGAAAGACAGAGGGTGACAAGAAGAGGACAGGTGTGAAACGCTGCACAGCTGGATTCCAGGTGCCAGCAGGACCCAGAGACCACGGCGCTCCCTTCTCCCTACTAACTGGACACTCCGAGAGGAGTTCTAGACGTGGCAAGAAAAAACAAGTCCGGGTCACTTCTTTCCCAGAATTGAGAAAAATGACCGCATTTGTCAGCAAAGCATGCACCAGGCGAGCCCTGCCTTGCTGTTTAATTCATCCCAATGCTCCTTCCGGCAGGGCCCTTAGAGGATGCTGCTCAGGAGGCAAAGCTCAGGACCCTGTACCAGGAGGCCCCGCCCCAGACCCGACAGAGGCAGAGCTCAGAACCCCGCACCAGGAGACCCCGCCCCGGAGCCCGGATCACTCCAGGAATCGCAGCTTTCCGGAGGAGCACCTTGCTACTGAGCCTTTGGGGTCCTGCGTGGGCCAGTTCTTCTGCTCAGGGACCTGCAGTGACCTTGTGCTGGGTCATGTTCTTCTTGGCACAATGGGCACTCTCTGGGCAGGTGGTCCTGGCCCCTGGGAGCTCAGGGATAGAAACACAGAAGAGATGTGGCCGGTGTATCTCTTGGATGACTCCACTTAGCGTAGTGTCCCCTGCGTCCAGCTTCCACCAGAGCATGCCTTGGTGAGATAGTTGCCAGCATGGAGGCGGCACGATCAGCCTGGGCCACTGCCAGCCTTGGCTCAGCTGACAGCTGCTGCATGACTTTTGGCGTGGCCTGTGGTTCCCCTCGGCCTCCCCATCTGTTGAGCAAGAAGTGGATCTGGGCCAGAGACAAGCTGGCAGCCGTGGCTGGGCAGCACCCACAGGCGTGTGCATCTTAGGGCCGTGTGGTGCTGTTGCAAGTTCGCCGTACGCTGCTGAGGGGGATGGAAGATGGTTCGGCCGCTCTGGAAAACCGTCCTGCAGGTTGTTAAGCTAGACACGCTCCTACCAGAGACTCAGCCATTCCACTCCCAGGAATTCTTTCCAGAGGGATGAAAACGTGTTCACACAAGGACTTACGCATGAATGTCCACAGCAGTTTTATTTGCGATAGCAAAAACCTGGGGGAGAAAACCAAAATGTCTACCAACAAGTGATTGGATGAAGAAATTGTGGTGCATCCATACAACTCAGAAATAAAAAGGAGTGGAATTTTGAAACACATGACAACATGGAACGTGAAAATAATTATGCTGCATGAAAGAAGGAGTGTATACATGTGACTTCATTCATGCAGAATTCTGCAAAAGGCAGTTGCCTATAGTGACGTCGGTGGTTCCTGGGGACGGGGTGGGAGGACGCAGGGCAGGAGGACATGCTCTGGGTGACGAGGTTCACCCTGGACCATGGGGAGGGTTTCGAGGGTGTGCACATAGGTCGAAGCTTTCCAGATTGCCACTTTCACACGTGTAGTTGATTGTGTCAAATAACCCTGAGTAGAGCTGGTCAAGATGTTTGAAAGTATATTCAAAACTGGGAAATTGAACATGATGACCCCAATTGCACATTTCTGTTGGAAAATGAGAAGCTCTGGTAACACTAGGCCTGTATTCAGGTGTGGTTTGGGAGTGGGGTGTGGCTTTTGTGGGCTGGGCATGGCAGAGTTGGGCTGGGCATGGATGGGCGTGGCGTGGCTGGGCTGGGTTGGGTGTGGTTGGTCGTGGCTGTGTTGGGCTGGGTGTGGCTTTTGTGGGCTGGGCATGGCTAGGCTGGGCTGGGTTGGGTGTTGTTGGTCATGGCTGTGCTGGGCTGGGTGTGGCTGGGCTGGGCTGGGTTGGGTGTGGTTGGTCGTGGCTGTGTTGGGCTGGGCGTGGCTGGGCTGGGCTGGGTTGGGTGTGGTTGGTCGTGGCTGTGTTGGGCTGGGTGTGGCTGGGCTGGGCTGGGCATGGCTAGGCTGGGTTGGGTTGGGTGTGGTTGGTCGTGGCTGTGTTGGGCTGGGTGTGGCTGGGCTGGGCTGGGCATGGCTAGGCTGGGTTGGGTTGGGTGTGGTTGGTCATGGCTGTGCTGGGCTGGGTGTGGCTGGGCTGGACGTGGCTGCACTCAGCTGTGCTGTGCTCGGCTCCTGCTCTCTGCACAGGCCTCAGCGCTCCTCACCGTCCACTCACTCTGCGGTCCAGCATCATTGCTGGTTTTGTCACCTCTGCAGATTGTGTCCCTTACGCCTGGCCAGCTGCTGCCATCGGGGGTGGCTGCCTGGTGCCTGCACAAGTTTGAGTTTGATGGACTTAAATTAATTTCACACTTTTAGTAACGGAAACTTTGGCCAATCTCTGTTTTCCTACAGAAGCTTCAGGCATGAAAAGCATATGGTGTCTACGGTGCTATCAGCCCTCCCAGCCCTGCACACTCCCTCCCTCCTCCCTGAGTGGCCAAGAGGCAGCTCAAGGGTTTGCACATCAGGGTGGCGCTGGGTGTCCTTCCCCTCCCTCGCCCTGGCAGTTCCAGGCCCTATGCCAGGACCACACGCCTCCCCCACAGGTCCTCTCACGGCACTGGTGCCCCCAAGCACACAATCCCTTCTCCCCAATCCCAGGCTCCTCTGTCATGGGATGGGCACGAATTCTTGGAGGCCGAGGGTGTGGCCTGCCCAGGGCCACTGGGAAAATGCAGGGTGAACTGCGGCCCTGGGTGACTCTCGTGAGCCCCTCCTCCACCCCCACAGCCCCTGAAGAGTGGGACGGGCTCAGGATCGCGTCCTGGAGTGAATCGTGCTCCTGAAATGGGGACCGTGGTGCAGTCACATCATCCCTTCGCACGGCGGCCACCAGGACACCTTCAGGGCACTTCTGGGAAACATCCTCAGGCCTGACCACGCCTGGACAGTGATGCTGTGCACCAGGAGCGCTTCCCAGAGCGGGAGCAGGCGCTTGCTGGCTGGAGCTCCCCCTCTGTGTCTGACGCCTCGTGCCCCGAATGTTCAGGGTTCCGGTGCTCAGCAAGAACCTGTCCAGACGCGCTGGGGAGAGGCACTCCCACAGATCATCGGGGGCCAGCTGGACCATGGCATGTGCCAGACACTGCAGCCCAGCAGTGGTGCACGCTCCTCCAGGGCACGCAGAGCAGTGACCAAGGCCGACCACACTGGGTCCCAGCACAGGTCTCAGTAGATCTTGAAAGACTCAAGTCGTGCAGAGAACAAAGTGAAAATAAATCTCAAGATTTGTTGAGACTTGTGTTCCTTGACTATCCTAGAATTAGAGTGAAAGGAGAACCCAATACAGAAAGATAATAGAACATCCTGATACATTAAGCAACTCACTTCTAAATAACTCGTGAGTGGCTGGGCATGGTGGCTCATGCCTGTAATCCCAGCAATTTGGGAGGCCGAGGCAGGTAGATCACTTGAGGCCAGGAGCTTGAGACCAGCCTGGCCAACATGGTGAAATCCTGTCTCTACTGAAAATACAAAAATTCGCTGGTCATGGTGGCCCACACCTATAATCCCAGCTACTCAGGAGGCTGAGGCACAAGAATCATTTGAACCCAGGAGGTGGAGGTTACAGTGAGCCAAGATCACAACACTGCACTCCAGCTGGGGTGACAGAGCGAGACTCCATCTCAAAAAAACGAACAGAGCTCATGAGTTATTTAGAAGTTGTTAATTAAACAACATATCAACAGAGGAGGTGACCTGGTGTTTTTAAAATGTAACTTTCGTTGTCATTCAGGTAGGGTGAGGCCCACAGATCAGGAGACAACCACCATCGAAAAGACGATTTGTCACCTGTCCCAAGAGGACAGAGCTGGCAGCACTGCCATGGTGAAGGGGCACAGGGAAGCACCAGGGTGGGCCAGGAGGCAGAGGGAGCGAGGAACGTGGTGTGGGAAGGACCAGGCCAGGGGGTGGACAGGTGGAGAACTGGCCGGTTGCATTAATGCCAGCTGGTCTGGGTGTAGCTCCTGGCCCTGGGGTGATTAGGGTAGAGGGACATTGGCCCAGAGTGTGGCCCAGTTAGGGAGCGGTTGGAGGGTGGGCTCTGGATTCCTTGATTTGCTTATGCAAGGAGCTCTTGCTGGGGAGCCCTAGGAAGGGGAGCCCCTCCTGGGTCACCCAGATGTCAAAGCATGGAAACATAGGGTTAATGCAGAGGTAATTAGACAGTATTTTGAATTCAATGGAAATTAAAACAACATATCAACGTTCGTGAGATGCAAATTGAGTAGTGTTTAGGATACATTTTACAGCAGTAATTGCTGAAATGATAAAAAAGGAAGAGATCACAGAGCACTCTAAGCCAAGAGCCAGCAAGCTGCAGCCCACCGGCCACATCTGGCCCCTTCCTGCGGCCCACCGGCCACGTCTGGCCCCTTCCTGCGGCCCACCGGCCACGTCTGGCCCCTTCCTGCGGCCCACCGGCCACGTCTGGCCCCTTCCTGCGGCCCACCGGCCACGTCTGGCCCCTTCCTGCGGCCCACCGGCCACGTCTGGCCCCTTCCTGCGGCCCACCGGCCACGTCTGGCCCCTGCCCACTGTTGAAAATAAAATTATGCTGGAGAACGACTTGGTACTTACGTGTTTTCTGTCGCTGCTTTCATGCTACAACAGCAGTTGAGTGGTTGTGACACACACCACATGACTCACAAAACCAAACATATTTACTCTCCAGCCCTTTACAGAAAACGCGTGCCAACTATGATAGGAGCTTTCACCTGGAGAAACTAGTAAGGGAAAAATACATACACAACGCAGGCAGAAAGCAGAAGGTGATAAAGATCAGGGTGGAAATCAACTGAACAAAAAACAAAAACAGAAAATAGAGGAAATAAATGAAACCAAAGCTGATTCTTTGAAAAGATCAATACAATTGATAAGTTTCTGGATGGACTGACCCCAAAACAAAGAGGAGACACTCATTACAAACTTGGAAGCTAAAAAGGACATCACCACAGACCCTACAGATGGGAAAAATGAGTCGGGGAGTATTGTGTCCAATCTTCCGCCCATATATTCCACAACTTGGAAGAAATGAACAGCACCTTGCAAGGAGAAACCTTTTCTTTCATGCACTGAAGACATTGTTCTGCTGTCTCTTGGCTGCCATGGTTTCTGGCAAGAATTTGGTAGTCACTTGAGTCATTGCTTTTGTGTACAAAATGTGTTGTTTTTCTCTAGCTGCTTTCCAGATGTTTCCTTTGGTTTTTAGCAATTTGATGATGACATGTCTGGGTCTAGTTTCCTTTCCATTTATCTTATTTGGGGTTCACTGAGCTTCTTGAATGCTTACATTTGTGTATTTCACCAAATTTGGAATGTTTCAGCCAATATTCCTTCAAATAACTTTCTGCCCCAACCTCCTCCTTGCTTTCTGGAACCAGGTATGTGCTGGGCCTTTCCATACAACCCCAGCTGGCCCGTGATGCTTCGTTCTTGTTTTTTCTCTTTATCTTTGTTCTTCAGAGTGGATATTTTCTATTTATCTGTCTTCATGTTCACTGGCTTTCCTCTGTCTCCATTCTGCTACTGAGTCCATCAGTACAATTTTAACTGCAGATACTCTATTATTTTAGTTTGAAAATGCTCATTCGTTTATTTTTTTCCTGCTTCTCTGTGAGGTTTATTATTCATTTCATTTAATGTTCCTTTCTGAGGTGTGTATGTGTGTGCTGTGTGTGTATGCGTGCATCTCACAAAGTAGTTACTGTGGCTGCTGTAGGCATCTGTGTCAGTCAGGGCTGGTGTTTGAGCATTGTCTGTTCTCTTGAGGATGATCACACCTTCCTAGTTTTGTGCCTATTGAGTAATTTTGTTTTACATCTGAGCACAACATGTGGACTCTGGGTGCTGTCCTAGCCCTCAGGGAACGTTGCTGTTTCCACTGTAGCAGCCAGGTTCGTCCTAAACCCCACCTCTCTCTGTGGGCTCAGATGTCAGTGTGGTTCTCAAGACCTTTGCTGGGCTGGGTCTGTGGCACTGCGAGACTTGTCCGGATCCATGCACAGATTTAGGCAATTGCTATGTCTGGCTCTCCCCCTTCCAGAGTTCCACCCTCTGCCTTCCCTGGCTCTCCCCATTCCGGGGCTCTGCCCCCTCTCTTCCCCGGCTCTCCCCCTTCTGGGGTTCCGCCCCCTCTCTTCTCCCACTCTCCCCCTTCCGAGGTTCTGCCCCCTCTCTTCCCCCACTCTCCCCCTTCCAGGGTTCCGCCCCCTCTCTTCCCCCACTCTCCCCCTTCCGAGGTTCTGCCCCCTCTCTTCCCCCACTCTCCCCCTTCCAGGGTTCCGCCCCCTCTCTTCCCCCACTCTCCCCCTTCCAGGGTTCTGCCCCTCTCTTCCCCCACTCTCCCCCTTCTGAGGTTCTGCCCCCTCTCTTCCCCCACTCTCCCCCTTCCGGGGTTCCACCCCTCTCTTCCCCGGCTCTCCCCTTTCCGGGGTCCCCCCTCCTCCCTTCCCCGGCTCTCCCCTTTCTGGGGCTCCCCCTCCTCTCTTCCCTTTCCGGGGTCCCCCCTCCCTTCCCCGGCTCTCCCCCTTCTGGGGCTCTGCCCCCTTCTTACCTGTAGGACTCCTTTTCCCAGGTTGGGGTTTCTATCTGCGTTTTAGCTGCTTGTGTTGCCATGTGGATGTGAGAGTGGGGCTTGCCCTCCAGAAAAAGCCACGAGGAGGAAACCAGAAACCCCACGGCAGGTCACTCCTCCAAGTTCCGCCTCCGCCCTGCAGTCTCCTTACTTTGCAGGTCCTCAGTAGTTTGCGTCTCTTCCGGAGCTTGGTCACAGTTAGTGGAGGGCTAGGCTAAGCCATAGCAGGCTCGTGGATAAAACGCCACCTCCCTGGCTCTTTCCCAGGATTTTCTGGCAGAGACCACATTTATAAGCCATGCAGTGTAGTCACCTGCTGTGTGCCAGGCAGCAAGCGCCATTAGCCTGGGAGATGGTGAACAGCTCCTGGGGGCACCAGCCAGCACCGTCACCATTTGGCAGGGGAGGCTGCAGCCATCTCCTTGTCAGGTGAATGAGCCCATGTTGATGCAACACCTTCCTCTTCTGTGCCAATCCTGGGCTGATGTCCTCAGACACAGGCAGCAGTGGAAGTGGCCACCAGCCCACCACGGCCTAGGGAGAAGGGGGAAGGGTCTGACCGGGGGAGCCTCAAGACTGTGTCACTTGCCCTCATCCCACAAGAGGCACCTGCTATGGCACCTCCAGCTGGGGCAGAAGGCCTGGAGCCCATGCCTGGACCCCGCCCAGGACTCTCGAGCTAGTCCAGTGGCCTTGACCACAAGTCCTGCTCAGGCCCACGTTTCCCCAGTGCCTTGCCCAGCTCCGGAGGGAAGTGATTGATGGCAGAGCCGATGAGCTCAGAGCCGGTGGTGGGCAGTCTGGCTGGATGGCGGTGACTCAGGGGGGTGGAGGGGCTCACCACACCCCGCAGCTGCTGGCCCCCCGCCCCCCGCTCCCCACCCCGGCCTGCAGTAACTGGCAGGAAGGGGCAGGAGGCGGATGGGCCGTGACAGCTTAATGGCTTTGGTTAAAGCATCCTCTGATCGTGCCGGCGCTGGGAGAGGTTCTGAGCTCGGGCCGCACTGCAGGCCCTCTGGATGCTGCCTCCAGGCTGCCGCCGAGCTGGGAGGGAGGTGCGTGGGCTCCTTTCCAGCAGGCCATGCGGTCAGGGGCACCTCCTGCCGCAGCACCTGCCCAGCCCTCTGGGGACCAGAGTGAGCAAATGCTGGTGCTGGACCCCCAACCACCACCAAAGGCAACAACAGTTGGCCAGACCCAGGCCCCACCTTGCCTGTTCATGAGACGCCCCATCCCTTGGAGCCTCCAGGATCCAGGGCAAGTGTGGAGGCAGGTGAGACCCAACGCCAGCATTTGCTTCAACCAAAAAACTGCGGCAGAGCCACTGGGGAGAGCTTTTTCAGGTGGTGCACAGTCAGCACTCAGGACTGTGGCTGGTGCCCCTGGCGGACTCAGCCCTGTGGGGATCGGCCCCCAGATGTGCCAGGGCTTGGCCACCCTGCCCTGAGGAGTTGTTTGGGCCCAGCACGCGTTCCAGCTTCTGGGATGCACAGTAAGTGCCCAGGCCTAGGCTGTGGGACGACCATGCTCGCTGCTCACAGCACCTGTGGGTCAGAGACTCCGACAGGCCACTTGGGATGGCCCAGGCCTCCTCCCCAAGGTCTGCGGCCTCCTCGGGAAAGCCTCGGGGCTGGAACCCGGATCCTCTGGAGTCTCCTACAGACGATGCCGCCGTCCGCAGGACTTGCAGCTGGGACCTGGGGCTGGGCCTCTCCTTCAGCCCCACATGTGACATGGGTGGGCTTCCTGAGGCCAGCACTCGAGAGAGAGGGTGGAAGTCAAGGCACGGAGCCACCTGGCATCCCTTCCGACAGTCACAAGGCCCTCAGATTCCAGAAGAGGGGACAGAGATCTCTTCATGGGAGCACCTCGGTCATGTTGGAGAAGAGCCTGGGGCTGGCAGACCCATGGGACATCTCCAGTCACTCGTGTGGCCACCCAGCAAGGCCCAGAGTCATGCACAGCCCACCCATGCATCCCACCTGCCAGGACCTGCCCCATGGCGTTGGAGCCCTCTCTGCTGCAGGGGAGGGAGCCAAGCCCCAGAACAGCCCGTGTTCTGCTGCAGTCCGGTCAGTCGGGGCGGCCCCGTCCCATTCAGTGTCCCAGGTCTGCATTCAGCAAGGGTTGGATGTTCCACCAACCCTGACCCCCAGGAGCAGACACCTGTGGGAGCAGGTGCACCCCACCTCCACGCACACACAGACACCTGCAAGGTTTGCCTGAGAGACAAGATTTGGCTCAGGAATCACTGCTCAGAACCTGAAGGCGCAGAAAGTACACGCACTCCTAGCAGAGCCGACCTACTGCTACGCCCTCCCAGCCAGTGCCCCAGGTCAGAGCCTGCCCCTTCCCCCAACCCTTCTGCCTCACCCACACCCCTGTAGCTTTGGGGGCCCACAGAAACCACTCCAGTGACCTCTCCGTGCAGGCAGGCCTGTGGTGTGCTGCTGGGCTCAACCCTCTGTGAACTTGGCTGGCCCTTGCCAGGCGCAGCTCAGCCCTGCATCTGCTGGCCCTGCCTACCACCTGCCCACCGGGACCGGGAATCTTCCAGTAGCCTCTCTAGGGAAGGTGCACTTTCCTCTAGCATCCTCTCTCTGACTGATGGAGAGGGAGCTGGGTGAAAGGCAGGGCCTTGGCCAGAGCGGGCCTGATGGGTGGGATGGGGCTGGGGGTGGAGGAAGTTGGGGGAGGAAGTGTCTCTGGAGGTCCAAGGCCTCAGCTGGCCCTGCCCCCTGTAAACAGCCCTGTTTTTTAAAAGGCCTCCTTACCCAGCTTCAGGGATTTAAAGGGCACCCCATTCCCCTGGCCATTCCTGGGGACTCCCTGACCATCCACAATATTGTACTAGTATCTAAAGCAGCCAGCAAGTCCTATCTGTCTGGGGAAGGTGAGAGTTTTAGGGGGCTCAGGACCTGCTGAGCCGGGGGTGGGGGGGCAGGGGGCGTGGTATGAGACCTCACAGCGGCTTCCTGAAGCTCAGTGGTGCACGGGGCAGAGCCCACAGGGGAGCCCTCGTTACTCAAGGCCTCCAGGCCATACCAAATGCCCAGGAGCTGCTGGTGGAGACCACAGGGGCATGTGAGCAACGCATTTGTCACGACCAGCTGCTCCCCGTGTCACTCTAAGACCACAGAAACAACAGGGCCGGGCAACCCAGAGAAATGCAAACTCTTCCTCATTCAGAAATTGCAAAGACAGTTCTCCTTCCGGAAGGACCCTCCCCACACCTGTATCTGCAATTTAAAAAACACAAACAGAGGCTCCTGCCTCATGCCAAGGTTCATTAGTAACGAAGAGAGCACTTTCAGGCAACGCCTTTATTTAAATATGATGATTAACCTGTTTGGTTTTAATGCAAATGGAAGACATCATCTGAAATTCCGGAAGGAGGAAAAGATGCTGCTGGAGGCGGGAGGAAGGGAGAGGGAGGCAGGAAGGGAGGGAGGAAGAACCGAAGCTGGTGAAATTCCTGCCATCGAGAAACCCGCTGGATGGAGAAAAAGCATGAAAATAGCAAATGGCCGTGAGGCCGAATGGACCACTTTCCAGGCGAGGCGGGGGCAGTGTTCAGCTCTGTCTGCTCTCCGGGGACCCACACCCTGACCCCGGGCTGGGGAGCGCTGGGCTGGGGGCCAGCGAAGCACTCTGGCTGGACGGCGGGCCCAGTTTTAACGATGCTATTTCATTAGCAGTTTTACTCAGCTGCTGGCAGGGCCCCAGCACGGCTGCCTCTGTGGCTAGAGGGGTGCAGGGGGTGCTGGGCTGCAGGCCAGGCAGTGCCCATTTCCACAGAGCCAGTGCCCCCGCACAGCCACATGCAGCAGCTTCCTTGCTACCCCACAGGACCTCCCTGGGGACTCCGCACCCGCAGGGCACACACTGTCCCCCTCCTGGCCCCGCCCACGGGGCTGCTGCAGAGGCTGGCTGCCCGCTCTGCTCCCTGAGGAACTCGGAATCCCAAACTGGGAGATGGGGCCGGGAGCGGGGGTATAACATCCGCACCAGCTGCGAAGATCGAAGCTCCTGTGCATGAATGGCTGACCCAGAGCGTGGCCCTCACACACGTGAGCCACGCCCCGTGAAGGCTGCCCGGAAACCTCTTTGCCACGTCGCTGTCCTGGGCGAGTCTGGAGCTGCACCCCAGCCAGAATCCTGTGTGTTTGCACACTGAGGACAGCGAGGGTCGGCTGTGTGTCCACCACTGTCCGCGCCAATTTTAGATAATTTGGTTTCCTCTTTAAATAGCGTTTAAGGGAACAAGCAAACTGTCACCTCCTGAAACAAGTTTCCAATAATTTCAAGTGGGTCTTGTCTGTCTAGTGTGCTCCGGAATGATCCTTGCCCATATCGCAGATTAAATGCTCATGTGCTGTCTGTCACTTGGCCCCCAAATACAGGGCCTACCTTCCAACCTTCAAACCAAGGCAGCAGTGCCTTCGTGTGAGCCCACTTCGTTTTATTGCCTCTTGCCTAGAAAATTATCGCAGGGGTGCACACACTGCATCTCACATGAACAGCCATCTGAGGCTGGGCTAATAGAATGTCTCATAAACCTTGAAAAGATGTTTCAAGAACATCTCCTCCTCTTGTGGCCATTCACAGCCGAGTTCCAGAATTCTCAGGCCAGCAGGGAGACGGTGTCTGTTGGGACACTGCAGAGGGACCCCTTGTTGAGGTGGTGGTTCCAGTCCTGCCTTGGGGACCCAGCCCTGCCCTGTTCCGTCCCTCTGTGTTTCGGATGAAGCTGGCCAGCTGCAGTGAACGGTCCAGGGTCGGGCATGTGACCCGTGAGGTAGGTGAGTCCGTTCCTGGAAGTGGGGAGCAGGCTCCGTTCTTTCTGGGGGGCTTGGAGTCTTGCTGCTACTGTCCTGGCACTGGGAGAGGCTGGCCTGCGAGGACAAGGCAACCTGGGTGGGACCCAGGGGAGAAATCAGGCCATGGCAACACCTTTCTAATCTTAAGTCCTTGACCAGCTACTGTGCCCTGGAGACCTGTCGGTCTTGGGGTTCCATGTGGGGCAGCATGGCCATGCAGGGAACCCTCCGGAGGCTCCCACCAGACAGCTGAAAAGGCATAACACTGGGACCCAGGGCCATTCCACCACGGTCCTGACCAGTCCTCAAAACCCTCAAGGTCATGAAAAATGAGGCGAGTCTGAGAAAGCCACAGCCTCGAGGAGCCCACAGAGACGTGAGGTGTAAATGGTTCCTGGGGTCCTGGACAGGGTCCTGGGACAGGAGGGCGTCAGGGAAGCACAGTGTCCGGCTCCTCGCCGTGGACAACGCTGGCACTCTGGCCGTGACAGATATCCCTGAGATGTGAAATGTTCTCATCCCGGGGGGCTGGGCGTGGGCGTGTGGTGCTTTCTGAACTATCTGTGCAACTCTCTTGTAAATCTAAAACAATTCTTTTATTTATTTATTTTTTTCAGACAGAGTTTTGCTCTTGTAACCCAGGCTGGAGTGTGGTGGCGCGATCTCGGCTCACTGCAACCTCTGCCTCCCGGGTTCAAGAGATTCTCCAGCTTCAACCTCCCGAGTAGCTGGAATTACAGGTGCCCGCCACCACACCTGGCTAATTTTTGTATTTTTAGTAGAGACAGGGTTTCACCGTGTTGGCCAGGATTGTCTCAAACTCCTGACCTCAAGTGATCTGCCTGCCTCGGCCTCCCAAAGTGCTGGGATTACAGACGTGAGCCACCATGCCCCACCTAAAACAATTCTTTTAAAAAAGCATTTTAAAAAGAGGAAAATAAAACACAATTTGAACATTCATTGAGGAAAATAATGTTTTTTCAGAAACGAACAGGACTTTGATTTACTTGTTCACACTCTGGTCAGAACCCTGGAAGGAGATGAGGAAGCAGGTTTGACAGGCACGCGGCCGCCACACCTGGGTTCCACGGTTTTATTAGAGAGGCACAGAGCAGCTGGTGTCAAGAATGAAGTTTCAGAGTGGAAAACGCCCTGCCCAGCCCCGGGGTTTCCCTGGCCTGCTGGCTGAGTGGACGCTGGTGTTTTTGCGCGGGCAGCAAGGGTTCAGAATCCCCATGTAAGACCCCACAGCCATGATGAAGTTGAGCTTTTTAAAAGTCAGAGGCTCCTGGCAGCTGCTGGGTGGGAGTGGCCCGAGGGAGGATGTGTGTGACGTCAGGGACACCCCCAACCCTGGCTTTCAGCAGTAATGCTGACGAGGCTGGGTGCAGAGATGGGATTGGGAGAAACCAAAGCCTTGAACCGCGGACGGACTTGGTGGGGGAGATGCTGAGCAACAAGGATCTGCCCACAGTGGGGGCAATGTTCCCATCCCGTAGGGGACGGCTGTCCCTCTTCTGCCCCACCGGGTGCAGAAGAGCCACAGGGGACAGGCAGAGAGGAAATGCAGAGACTGGGGACTTGGGGGGTGACATCCCCCACCCCAAGGCATTAAGAGGTCTCTCCAGGTAAACAGAAGCTGGAAGGAGCATGAACCCCCAGGGGGGACAGGCCTGCTGGCGTGAGGGGCCACAGGCCAGCGAGGGGCCCGGGATGCCGGTGCAGCCCCAGTGCCAGGAGCTCCTGTCGTAGGTCCCAGGCCGGCTCCTTTCTCTGTGTGAAGGGAGCCTGGAAATTCCAGAAAGATCTAACAGGATCAGCAGAAACCCAGGATGGAAATGCTTTGGGGACTGCCCTCTGTCCACCCTGCTGGAAGAATGTCCTGGGCCGTGGCTGGCAAGCAACACTGCCCACAGGCCCTGGCAGAGGAGGGAGGTGCAGAGCACTCTGCACCCTCCAAGGCTAAATTCAGAGGCGGCTGCTGTGATTTCTCGAGTTCATCTCCCAAGCACAGCCCTCAGAGTCAGATGGCGGGGGCTCAGGGTCAGCATCCTACAGACCACCAGAATCATCAGGACCCCAGCTGGGGCAAATAGAATAGATTGGGGCAGAAGGGGCACCAGTCTGAGCCGCCCCCGGCTTCCAGCAGTGTCCCTCTATTGTGCTGAATGTGCCTCCGCCAGGCTTCTAGCAGGACCTAAAGGGAGAGGCTGCTGGCTGAGCTCCATCCAGGACTCCTTGCCATGGCCCCTGCACGCAGGGAGCCACAGGGCTGCCCCGCTGTCACTCACTGGCCATCTGGACTGTCTGTCCATTCGTCAGGTCTCCATGGGGTGCCGGTGCTAGGCCAGGTCCTGTCTGGGTGTGGGGACATGATGATGAGCAAGAAGGCAGGGTCCCCACTCATGGGCCACTGTCCAGCGGGAGAGGCCAGCTTGAATCAGACAATCAGCCACTAACAGAACGTGCAACATGATAAGTTCTTAGAATATGACAGAGAGGCTGAGCTTAACCAGAGGGCTTCCTGGAAGAGGTGACATTTTAGCTGAGACTGGAGGATGACTGGAGATTGTCTGGGAGGGAAGAGCATGGCATGGATGTTGCTGTGATTAAAACGTACATGGTACGGGGATGGGAGAGGCAGGAGGCTGGAGATCTGGAGAGGAGTCTGGTCGGTTTCTAAGAGCGGGAGAGAGCTATCAAGGGGCTCCATGCTAGAGGGGACTGGATTGGAGGGGCTGGCTGGGAAGGAAGTAGGGATGCTGCAGGACATAGGGACTATCGTGCTGTTACTGTCATATAAGGTGATGGCTTGAACCTGGGAAGGGTGACAGAGATGGGGAAGGAAGAACACCAAAGATAATTGGGAGATCAACGAATAAGATCAGTACCAGACACTTCTCACCTGAGTTCCCTATTGTATCAGTCAGCTACAGCTGTGTAACAAACAGCCACAGTCAGCTGCAGACAGTAGACAACATTTCTTTCTGAGTCCCATGTCACCAGACACTTCTCACCTGAGTTCCCTATTGTATCAGTCAGCTACAGCTGTGTAACGAACAGCCACAGTCAGCTGCAGACAGTAGACAACATTTCTTTCTGAGTCCCATATCCACGGGCTGATCCAGCTGGTTCTGGCTGTGGGCAAGGGTCCGCTCTGCTCGCTGTTTCTTGTCCTCCCGGGACCAGCAGGCCACCCAGGGCCAGTTCCTGTCATGGCAAGGACAGAAGTGTGAGAACACAGCCTGACTGCCCATGAGCAATTCAAGCCTTCACTTGTGCCACGTTCACCAAGATCCCATTGGCCAATGGAAGTTACAGGATGAAGCTCAAGCCCAGGAGGTGGAAGAAGGCTCTTCCTGCCTTGCGGTCCCCTGCGAGGCTGTGGGAACACGCTGCTGCCGTGAGGAGGGGAGAACCGTGGCTGAGAGTCCACCCGGGAGTGTGCTCTCATTTCCCAGGTGATTCAGTGACTCTGTGGAGAGGAAAATGCAACAAAACTTATACTGCAGGTAAAAGGAAGACTTTCACAAAGGTGGAGCCCTTGACAGGGAATCATTCTGGGGGAAATGTCCATTAAGGTGAAAGTATCCTTTTCAAAGCCCCCCTTTCCCTGGGCGTGTCAAATGCCAGTGCAAACCTAGACCAAACGCACCGAGAAATGCTGGCGAGATCAATAGTTCACGTGAGAAAATGGGCAGGTTGAGTGGCCGTCCAACTAAGAGGCCCCGGAAGGACCACCGCCTCCCTGAAGGAGCGCAGGAAGGAGAACCAGCTCCCGAATTCCCGGCCTGAGGAGCAGAGCACAGGCAGAGCAGCCCGCAGACGCCCTCCTTCCAGCTCCTGCCCTGGCAGGCCGGCAGCCGTCCGCAGACCAGCCAGCCAGCGTCATTACAGTAATCTGCCACGGCGATGCTGCACATAAAAAGATTGCTTTCCCGGAAAACTGCTGACACGCGGGTCTGGGAGGGAGCGCGCCTGAGAGAGACGAGAGATGGGCCTCCTGGATCCATACGATGCATGATGGCTCCAGCTTTAATCAATTTTCAACCCTTGAAACTAAAATAGTTGTGATTTATGAAATTCTGCAAGTCAGATCTCTCTGTTGCCCATGTGCTGTGAGCAGTGAAGAAGCACGCTCCCCTCAACAGCACCTCCAGGCACAAAGGGCCTCAGGCAGCCTTGTTGGAGATCCTCCCAGGAACACCCACCTTACCCCAGGCCCGTCGCGTGCTGACCTCCAAACGCAACATGAGCAAACACAGGCACACGGCGTCTCCCGAAGGAATCATCACACCTGCACCCCCCATATCGAGGGGACACTGTCTCTGTGCTTTTTAAATTTTTTAATTAAAATCTTTGATACATAATCGATGTACACATTTTCAGGGTGTGTGTGATAATTTAATACAGTCATGTAATTTGTAAAGGTTCAATCCGTGTAACTGGGATATCCATCACCTTAAGTATTTGTCCTATTTAGAATGATTTTCTCCTAGTTGTTTTGAAACAGCTGATTGTAATTATAGTCGCCCTAGTGATCTGTCAAACATTGGGTCCTCTCTCTTCTATCAAACGGGGTGTTTGCCCTCAGGAATCAGCCTCTCTTCATCTCCCCTCCCCCTCCCCGTCCCAGCCTCTGGTAAGCATCTCTCTACTCTCTGCTGCAGCAAGACCCACTTTTTTTCACTCTCGTGTGTGAGTTAAGAGTGTCTGATATTTGTCCTTGTGTGCCTGGCTTATTTCACTTAACATAATGGCCTCCAGTTCCATCCGTGTTGCTGCAAATAACAGGATTTTATTCTCTTTTTTTGTGGCTGAGTAATACTCCCTGGGTATCACTTTTGTTTGTCCAGCAGGTCCTCAGCAAGACCTGGAGTCTGTACTCTGGGGTCAGCAGTGGTTGAAGCTGGCCCCTGGCCTCAGGAAGTCATGTTCCAGTGGACGAAGAGGTGACTGATGGAGGAAAAACAGTCCTCCCCACTGACAGGAGACTCACAAGTTTGTATTAGGGGAGTTCCTTGGAAATATACAGGAAATATGCACTTCTATCCATTTTCTTTTTTTTTTTTTTGAAATGGAGTCTGGCTCTGTTGCCCAGGCTGGAGGGCAGTGGTGCCATCTCCGCTCACTGCAAGCTCCGCCACCTCCTGGGTTCACACCATTCTCCTGCCTCAGCCTCCCTAGAAGCTGGGACTACAGGCGCCTGCCACCAGGCCCAGCTAATTTTTTTGTATTTTCAGTAGAGACGGGGTTTCACGGTGTTCACCAGGATGGTCTTGATCTCCTGACCTCGTGATCCGCCCACCTTGGCCTCCCAAAGTGCTGGGATTGCAGGTGTGAGCCACCACGCCCGGCCTCTATCCATTTTCAAATCACATAATTATATTCCATCTGTGATCTCTACTCACTCAACCAAGGATTGAAATGAGCTATTTGAAGTGCAGATGAGAAGCCTTATGTCACCACATACCTAAATCTACTGACAGCTTAATAACTGGAATGGATATAGATCATTTTATGGCCCTGAAATGAGTGAGGCCTTTCCAAGCATCACAAAGGAAAAGATTGATAAATTTGACTACATGAAAATTAAAACCGTCTGTATGGGTAGAGATACCATAAACCAAAATTAAAAGCAAATGGCACACTAAGAGAACGTATTTTCAATAGACATTACAGTCAAAGAGTTAATTGTGTTCTCATAAAGCAATACAGTTTTTAAAGGACAAGCCCACCCCTAGAAAAATGGGCAAAAGATGTGAACAGGCATATCTGCCAATTACACTCTAACCAATAAACTTATGATAAATGCCTGACTTCTCTTGAATCAAATAAATGCAATGAAAGCATCCATGATATTCAGTTTATCTTCTGTCAAACAGGCAAATACCGTTTTAAATTGTAAAACCAATTCTGGCCTAAGAACTGGGAAAATACCTGCTAGCAGAAATAAATGGGCACGTCTTCTTGGGGATGGGGATGGGGGCAATGGTGCATTCTGGAACAACGTACCCAAATCCCAATAAAACTCATTAAAATGTGTCCTGGCCGGGCGCGGTGGCTCAAGCCTGTAATCCCAGCACTTTGGGAGGCCGAGACGGGCGGAACACGAGGTCAGGAGATCGAGACCATCCTGGCTAACAAGGTGAAACCCCGTCTCTACTAAAAAATACAAAAAATTAGCCGGGTGAGGTGGCAGGCGCCTGTAGTCCCAGCTACTCGGGATGCTGAGGCAGGAGAATGGCATAAACCCGGGAGATGGAGCTTGCAGTGAGCCAAGATCTGACCACTGCACTCCAGCCTGGGTGACAGAGAGAGACTCCGTCTCAAAAAAAAAAAAAAAAAAAAAGTGTCCTAAGAGGATGAGTCTGTGCAAAGATTTGCATAAATGGAAGAACAGTCATTATATATAATACCAAAAGCCGGAAACGATCTCAGAAGGTAAATAAATCATGGTAGAAAGGCACGCAGTCACTGAAAGTGTTGTCGAATATTCATTGGCATGTTATTCATCGACATGGAACAGTATCTAGGTTAGGCCAACACGTAGAATAAAAGAGAGTTGCAGAAATGGTGAACATCACGTGTGTGCTGTTCCATAAGAAAGAAGGTGAAGAATTAAACAAGTAGGTGACGAAGGGCATGCGAGTCCTCGTTCTCCCCAAAACCACTCTCAGGGGAACTGAGGGACCATGTGAACTTTCTTGCTGCCAATCAGAAGAGATTACTAGAGAAGCGGGTCGGCTTCTTATCTAACAAGCCCACTCGCCACCTTCCATCCCCACTCATTTTGTCCCACGGACCGCTCTCCATTGACTGATTTCGAAGCATCCTGCGGGAGGGGTGTCCCGGGACTCACAGGCAAGCACAGAACCCCGGGAAGGCTGCACACACTCCCAGTGGCCACCAGACCCAGCGAGCCCTGGGTGCAGTGGAGGCAGAGGCAGCATGGTGGCAGGGGCAGCTGCCATCGCCATTTTGGTTTTTTTTTTGCAGCTAAAACTGATTTGTTAAAAAGGTCATGTGAGTGACAGAGAGGTGCAGGAGCATGGTCGGCCTTGCTCAGCCACCTTTTTTTTTTTTTTTTTGAGACGGAGTCTCGCTCTGTCGCCCAGGTTGGAGTGCAGTGGCCGGATCTCAGCTCACTGCAAGTTCTGCCCCCCGGTTCACGCCATTCTCCTGCCTCAGCCTCCCTAGAAGCTGGGACTACAGGCGCCCGCCACCTCGCCTGCCTAATTTTTTGTATTTTTAGTAGAGACGGGGTTTCACCGTGTTAGCCGGGATGGTCTCGATCTCCTGACCTCATGATCCGCCCGCCTTGGCCTCCCAAAGTGCTGGGATTACAGGCGTGAGCCACCGCGCCCGGCCGTCAGCCAGCTTTTAGACGTGGATGAAGACTGTGTGTGCGGCAGCTGCTGGCGTCTGCCTGCGTTTGAGTGCGAGCTCTACACTCACTGGCAATGGGGCCCAGGCAGCCACGGCTCCTCATTGTTTTATCCTAATCTTGAATGTGGGAAATGGTAGTGTCTGGTGTGAGATTCATACAAGTTATCATAGGGTCACCACTCACAAAGGAAGTGTCCGATAAACGTGCGTGGCCATTGTTAACTTTGTTATTGTTACTGCGTACGTCCAAGCAGACACGGCTTCTTTCCAAGAGCATTTGGCCTGGAGGGAGATTATGAACATCCAGCTGAGGCATGTGCACGCCCTGGACCACCGAGTCCATCAGAAGCACACGTCGTTCCCAAAATGTGTGTGCTAGAAAGTTGACAGCGCCGGCCGGGCGCGGTGGCTCAAGCCTGTAATCCCAGCACTTTGGGAGGCTGAGACGGGCGGATCACGAGGTCAGGAGATCGAGACCATCCTGGCTAACACGGTGAAACCCCGTCTCTACTAAGAAATACAAAAACTAGCCGGGCGAGGTGGCGGGCGCCTGTAGTCCCAGCTACTCGGGAGGCTGAGGCAGGAGAATGGCGTGAACCCGGGAGGCGGAGCTTGCAGTGAGCTGAGATCCGGCCACTGCACTCCAGCCTGGGCTACAGAGCGAGACTCTGTCTCAAAAAAAAAAAAAAAAAGAAAGTTGACAGCACCCTGGTCATAATTATCTCAAGCTGAAAGCAACCCAGATGCCTGCCAACCATTTTGTGTGGGTAAATACACTGTGGGATCTGCCACGCGTATGGCCCTGTGGGAGAGCAGCCTCAGCCGAGCTCAACAACCTGGACGCATCTCGCAACCTGACGTCTCATGAGAGAGCCCAGCACGCATGACGCGAAATGAGTGACTCTGCCCAGCAGCAGCACAGAACAGGCCAAACTGGCAAATGGCGTGGCGGGTCCTCAAAAATCCAAAGTAGAATCACCTTGGGATCCAGCAGTGCCGCTTCCGGAAACCGGGTATGTGCCCCCAAAGAACCGAAAGCTGGGTCTGCACTTGTACACCTGTGTTCCTAGTAACCTTGGTCACAGTCGCCCAAAGGTAGAAGCCACCCAAGTGCCCCTCAGTGGATGAATGACTAAACAAAATGTGGTCTATTCATACAACGGAATATTACTCAGCCTTAAAAAAGAAGGGACTGCTAACACTGGCTACGACATGCACGGTCCTGGAGGACACTGTGCTGAGTGAAATAAGCAGACACAGAAAGACAGGTCCTGCATGCCTCCACTCGTACGAGGTTCCTAGAGTGGCCACACATAGAGACAGAACGTAGAGTGGGGGTACGAGTGGTAGGGAGTTGCTGTTTCGTGGGGACAGAGCTTTCGTTTGGGACGATGAAAGTTCAGGTGTTGGGCGGTGGTGCCAGTCACATGTACCTGTTTCTGTGTGTTGTCTGTGTATGTTTCTGCGTGTTGTTCGTGTACATGTTTCTGCATGTTGTTGTCTGTGTACATGTTGTTTTTGCGTGCTGTCTGTGTACATGTTGTTTCTGTGTGTTGTTGTCTGTGTACATGTTTCTGTGTATTGTTTGTGTACCTGTTTCTGTGTGTTGTCTGTGTACGTTTCTGCGTGTTGTTCATGTACGTGTTTCTGCGTGTTGTTGTCTGTGTACATGTTGTTTTTGCGTGCTGTCTGTGTACATGTTGTTTCTGTGTGTTGCTGTCTGTGCACCTGTTTCTGCGTGTTGTTGTCTGTGTACATGTTGTTTCTGTGTGTTGTTGTCTGTGTACGTGTTTCTGTGTGTTGTTTGTGTACATGTTTCTGTGTGTTGTCTGTGTACGTTTCTGCGTGTTATTTGTGTACACGTTTCCGTGTGTTGCTGTCTGTGTACATGTTGTTTCTGTGTGTTGCTGTCTGTGTACATATTTCTGTGTGTTGTTGTCTGTGTACATGTTTCTGCGTGTTGTTTGTGTAGGCCATGAATCCACATCACGCCAGTGTGTTTGTAATGTTCATGCTGCACGTGATTGTCAAATAAGCCAGCGTGGTGCGTGTTTTATGATCTTTCACTCGACCACATGTTGAGCGGTGTGCCGGCTCAGGTCACTGTCACATCGTGGGAGCTGCAGAGTAGAAACTGACCAGCCGACCTGGCACGTTGCCCGGGGCTGGGCTTGGATCTCTTGGGGATCGTGGTGGGCAAGAGTGAGGAGGGGTCCCCATTCTGAAAGGCATGAACAATGCTTTCATTTGTCCCTTACCCCCAAGATTCCAGTTGTTCAGGGAGTCCCCCTTCTCCTGCCCTCCTGGGTTAGGGGGTCCTGGCCTTTGAGGGGTAAGGGGCAAAGTGATGAGTAGAATCTAAAAATGCTGGTCATGGTTTCAAGTGGTGTAAGGCTCTTCATTCACTTCGGGTAACCAGTGCCCCCATCCTTCAGGGGCTGTGGGATTAGAAGCAACTTTTATTCCAGCCTCTTGACTTACTCTTATTTTCTAAGCCTCTATAATGAACTTGTGTTGGTTTTTTAAAAAGAAAGAAAATATTTCCGGCCAGGCGCAGTGGCTCAAGCCTGTAATCCCAGCACTTTGGGAGGCTGAGGCAGGCGGATCACCTGAGGTCAGGAGTTCGAGACCAGCTTGGCCAACATGGCGAAACCCCGTCTCTACTAAAAATACAAAAGTTAGCCGGGTGCGGTGGCACACGTCTGTACTCCCCATGCATTTGGTGGTGATGTGAGGCCCAGCTGGACTTCCTGCATGCAGGACTGATTAGAGGCACCTGGGCCTCCCCCACCAGTGTGCTGGAGGCCTCCTCCTACCTGTGCACCTGGAGCTTGTGGGTAGACACTGAAGTTGAGCTTCCCTGCACCTTAGTGTTCTGGGATCCAAATCTATCTACCCAGCTGCTCCACCTGCTCAGGGTGCCCATCAAGGGCCGTGGCTCATCAGAGACCTCCCTGTTCCTCCTGAGATGCCGGTTTCTCAGGACTCCCGGCAGGCGCCCGCGGACATCCACAGAGCTGCAGATGCCAGCTCTGTGTCCCGGGGTCGCTGGGTGCCTGGGCTCAGCAGGGGCGAGGCTGCCCTCTCATGGCCAGGAGAGGCACTGCCTGGGAGGCCAGTGGGAAGGACCCGGGGACTTCACAGGTCCACAGCCGCAGGGAGGAGTGGACCCCACGCAGGGATTAGGCTGTTGGGGCCTCTGTGCCTCCCGGAACCCCACGCATTTGGTGGTGATGTGAGGCCCAGTTGGACTTTCTGCACGCGGAACTGATCAGAGTTACGAGAAAGACTTTTTAAAAACAGACCCTGAGATGTCAGCTTCGGCAGCTGCACCTTCCAGTGGAAGAACAGGCTCCTTCCCTCAAGCGTGACTGGAAACTGCTTAAAAAGAAGTGCCCTGATTCAACGGTTCCCGGTTACACCAAGTTACAGAGACACGGTCCCTGGAGCGGGGTCCGCTGGAGTCTTTCCCTCCCATGGGCCAACGCGGTGGCTGCAGACCTCAGCTAGCCCCGAGGGACCCAAGTGTGGCCGTGGTCAGCTGCAGCTTTGCTGGAGGCCCTCCCTGCTCTCATGAGACCCCGAGGGTGTTGGCTCTCTGGCCCCGAGACTGACAAATGGCCAGGTGGGCCTGCAGGAGACCCCCTCCTTCCCTCATGGGCAGCAGGAACCAGGTGGGCCCCATAGTGCCTGGGGCGGCTTACGCAGCAGTTACAGAGACCTGGATCCGGATGAGCGCTTCCTTTTATTCCTTCCTATGTTGTCCAAAATATAATATGCCTATGCACAGAAAAATGCCCCCAGCATATGCGGAAGTCACCAGCACATACCGGGATGACCCCAGGACACAGCGGGCGGTGAGGTCAGTGGGGTCCCCTGTCCCAAGGCCAACTAGGGGCCAGCCTTGCCTGGGGCCAAGACATCACTGAGCAATGAAGGTGTGAGCCGGGGGCACCTGTGACTCTGCGTGTCGCTCCAGAGCCCCGCTCAGGCGCTGGAAGGGGCTCCAGGAAAGGTCAATGTGGGCACCTGGTGGGGTAACACCCACAGTGGCCCAGACCTGCTTCCTTGAAATCCACGTGGTTGTGATGAAATAAAAGCCACTGGCACCTCCTTGGGGTCTCACAGTCTCACGTGACAACCAGGAAAGAAGCCAGAAGGGAGTGGGTCAGGCCATTCCGGGCACACAGCCGGACAGCAGACCCTGAGGACACTTGTCCCCGCCTGGGAGTCCTCCTCCCTCCTGCTCTCGGATGTGACTCAGCAACTTCAGGGCTCTGCAGCTCTGGGAAGGCCCCAAATCAGCCTGCCAGGCTCATTGTGAGACAGGAGGAGGAAGGGGCGGCGGCTCCTAGCCGACACTACCCCAGGCGGCTTCCTGTTCGCGCCCCACTGGGCCCTCTCTCCTGCACGGCCAGCCCCGAGGGCCTCCCAGGGTTCGTCTGTTCCTCCCCCAGAGACCAGAACACTGGAGGGACCCATGGGCCCATTTTACAGATGGTACAGGGCAGAGACTCAAGGCCAGGCCTAGGCCCGGCCTCACGCCTGACCCCCACCTGCTCCCAGCCCGAGGTCACAACGCTGACCCTTACCTGCTCCCAGCCCGAGGTCACAACCCCAACCCCCTCCACACCCGTAGGTCATGCCTTGGAGAACTGCCCCACCCACACAGAAGACGGGAGATTTTGTCTAAGAGAAGAATTGTGGCTTTTCAAATACTTCCACTCTGGTTCCCCATAACAGTTCACTGTAAAACCCCGGTGGCCCCACATGACCTGCCGTTTCCTGAGCAAGGAGGTCCCGGGTCTGAGTAATTTTGAGATCACAAGGTCCCAGGATGTGGCATTTGACACGGACAGGAGCAGCCAGCAACCCCAGAGCCCAGCCCCTCCCCGGGGCTCTGAGGGGAGGAATTCCCTCCCCCAGGTAGATGCACCCAGGTGGAGGTGTCAGGTCAGTCACACAGACTGACCTTTCTGCCCAAGGCCCCTGACTCACCGGGGCTGGAGGACCACCAGGGACCTCCCTGCAGGCTCCACCCTGTGTAGGCTGACTATGGGGCCAGAGACAGAGGAAGCTTCCGAGCTGGGCCCCACTACCCAACAGCCCAAAGCAGCCCCCAGTTCTGCACGGGGAGCAGCGCCCCCTCCTTTTCCCTGGCTGGTGAGCAGAGCTTCCTTCCACAAAGAAGGGGGTCAGTGGAGACAGCCCACTCTATCCCCAAAATACTGGGCCAGTTGGGGTATGGTCCACTCTGTCTCTGAAATGCCAGACCAGGCTGTTTATCTGGAGGGTTTCTTCAGTGCGAGATGAGAGGCCTCCAGGCCCCATCCTAGGAACCACGGCTAGACTGTCCCTGCCTCAGAAGAGTGACATGGACACCCACACACATAGCCACCCCCACAGAGACACACACACCAACAGACCTGTGCACGCTCATGCCCACTCACACGCCACACCCCCTCCCCTGCTGGGCAGCAGATAATGGAGCTGCGGAGTGGTGTGGCTGCAAGCCGCCCTTTCTGAGCTTCTGCTAGGAATATACATATATATATATATATATTTTTTTTTTTTTTTTTTGAGACGGAGTTTCGCTCTTGTTGCCTGAGCTGGAGGGTACTGGCATGATCTCGGTTCACTGAAACCTTTGCCTCCCGGGTTCAAGTGATTCTCCCACTTCAGCCTCTGAGTAGCTGGGATTACAGGCATGCATCAGCATGCCTGGCTAATTTTGTATTTTTAGTGGAGATGTGGTTTCTCCATGTTGGTCAGGCTGGTCTCAAATTCCCAACCTCAGGTGATCCGCCCACCTCGGCCTCCCAACATGCTGGGATTATAGGCATGAGGCATGGCGCCCAGCCAATACTATTTTTATTTAAATCCAATAGAGCCAAAATATTATCACTTGGATAATCAATATAAAGACTTATTATTTTGGGGGATGGAGTCTCACTCTGTCACCCAGGCGGGGGTACAGTGGCACAATCTCGGCTCACTGCAACCTCCACCTCCCAGGTTCAAGCGATTCTCCTGCCTCAACTTCCCAAGTAGCTGGGATTGCAGGCACGCGCCACCCCATGCCCAGCTAATTTTTGTATTTTTAGTAGAGATGGGGTTTCGCCATGTTGGCCAGGCTGGTTTCGAACTCCTGACCTCAGGTGCTCCACCCACCACCTCGGCCTCCCAGAGTGCTGGGATTACAGGCGAGACCCACCATGCCCGGCCTAAAGAATTATTAAAGAGCGATTTTACTCTCCTTTTTTTCTACTAAGTCTTTAAAATCTGGTGTTTGTTTTATTTTTAGAGCCCATCTCGATCAGACACTAAAAGCATATTGTCACCCAAACTGTTTCAAACAAGCTTAAAAGGTTTTAAAAATGGAGATGGGTGTTGGCTTTAAAATTTTAACTTTAAGACAATAGAATAAAACCCTCTGTGCCAAATTCCCCACAGAGTCATGGCATTGGGGTTTCAAAGGCCTCATCGCCGGCCCCCACCTGCAGGCAGCCCTCCTGGGTTGATAGCCAGGAGATGAGTGTTATCAGTGTCTGTGGGAGAAGCAGGGGCTCTGAGGTTGGGCTAGTGAAGGATCAGGTGGGCACCACACACCGAGGGCACAGAGCCTGGGAAGCCCCACCGTGCGAGGGGCGGACCTGACTGAGCCCAGGCGCCCAGGCCCTTGTGGGCACAGAGTCTGCTCCCCAGGAGGCTGTTGGCACTCGGGGGGTGGGGGCTCTGCTCGACCTAGACCTCTCTTCTGGACAGACGGCAGTGCCACGCCCCTCCCGAGCCCCACACCCCTGCGCAAGCCCTGCCTGCTGCGTGGAGGACGCATGTGAAAGCCGGCATCGCCTGGGGGTGGGGGGAGAACACTCAAGTGCGAGAGGCAGACCCTGTGCCCCCACCCCTCCCACGGCTCCCCCGCCCCACCCACGCCTCCCCCGCCCCTCCCACGCCTGCCCCGCCCCGCCCCCGCCCCTCCCCCACCTCCCCGCCCTCCCCCACCCTCCCACGCCTCCCCCCTCCCCCACGCCTCCCCCCCTCCCCCGCCCCCACCCGCCTCCCCCACACCTCCCCCGCCCCTCCCCCGCCTCCGCTACCCTGGGGTTGTGGCCTAGCAGGTCCTGTGCACCCCGATCCCCACCGGCCAGCCTGCCATCACCCACACGGTCCGCTTCCCCCACCCAATGCCCTCTACTGTCCTCTGGCATTTCTCTGTGTGTGTCCAGCTCCTTCCTGCCACGGTGCCCTTGCCCGGCCGCTCGCCATGTCCCGCCCTCCCTCGACTGGACAGGGCCTGCTCACCCTCAGATCTCAGCTCAGAGTCGTGTTCCCAGGAAGCCCCTGGCCCTGCCGAGGTTAGGGCCTGTGACAGCCAAATGCTCCCGAACACACACCATGATGGCTGTGACCACACCTGTGTGGCTGTGCCTCTGTGGCTGTCTTACTCGCGGTATCTGTGGCATCGGGAAGGACCCTATCTGGCTCCACCGTGTCCCAGGGCTACGATGAAGTCAAAGCTCCAGAAACCAGAAGAAAGAATGAATCCACAGACAGGAAACTGCGACAAAAGCTTTGAGTGCCCTGCTCCCGAGCACGGCCGAGACGTGGAGCTCACTCCAGCCTGGACAACTCAGGGCAGCCGTGACCCAGGGGCTGGAGGCAGGAAGAGGCGCCGGTCTGGCTCTGGGCAGGTCTGGGGTCCGCGGCACACATGTCCCAACTCCGGGACTCCTTGGGGATGAGGGGGGCTGTCTTGCCTGGGTGCCACCTCGGTCTATGGGGAAAGCATGGATTGTAGGCCAGCAGACACTACAGTGACCAGGAGCTCAGGGGAGCAGTCCCGGCAGCCAGGCTGGCCTCTGGGGAGGGACCTGGAGCCAGGACCCTGAGAGTGGGGAGGACAGCGGGGCTGAGGTGAAGGGAAAGCTGGGGGCAGCAGACACCGCGGGGGCAAAGGCCAGCATTGGGGGAGACCACGCATGGGAGGAGGTCCTCAGAGCGGGAACGCCCTCCAGGCAGGTTGGATGGTGGCCCCCATGACAACCATGTCCTAATCCCCCAAGTCTGTGACTGTCACCTTACTTGGCAAAGGAGTTCAGAACCTTGGAATGGGAGGGGAGCCTGGATTATCCAGGTGAGCCCAGTGTAATCACCAGGGCCACCTAGGAAGGAGGCAGGAGGGTCGGAGGCAGAGGAGGGGAGTAGAGGTCCGAGGCTGCGAGGAAGGGCTTGAGCCAAGGAAATGCAGGTGGGAAAGACAGGGACATGGATTTTCCCTTAAATCCTCCAGTAGGAGCTCATTCCTGTTGACTCCTGGTGCCCCAGTTCAGTCCTCTGCCTCCAGAACTGTAAGGTGACCTGTGAGCTGTCGGCCCTACACTGGGGCTATTACTGCAGTCCCTGAAACTCACCTGGCCTTCGACAAAAGGAGTGCAGGTCTCACTCTGAGGCCCCAGGAGCCGCGGGAGGCTCCCAGCAGGAAAGGACATGGTCTCCTGCACGTTTCTAACTTAGGAGCCACGGTGGGAGTCCGGCCTGGAGCCAGCCCTGGCCCACTGCTCGCGCTGCTCTGGGCTCTCTATAGCTTAGTCTCCCTGCTCCTCACAGCCCTGGCGTCCCTTGCTTTACAGGTGAACAAGCTGAGGCCCAGTGCTGCCTGGGTGCTGGCGCTTGCAATGGCCCAACTGGTCAGACTGGGGCCACATGGGTGCCAGGCAGGCCGGTGCTGCCTCCTGTGCAGTCACCTCCCACGGACGCCACTCGGTCACCAGGGAGGCAGCCTCAGTGGTGCCTGCCGTGTGATGCTCACAAGCCTTGGAGGTGACTGTGGCTCCAGGGCCTATGGCAGGCCCGTCAGCCCCAGCAGGCGGGCAGAGCAGCCTGACCTGATTGAGCTGGGACCTCCAAGGCCGCAGATGCACACACCGTCCTCCACAGCCATCAGGCTGGCTGCCCGGGGTGCTTTTGGTTCCATCAGTGAAGTTTTCTGTGGTTCACTCAGAGAGGAGCTGGGCATGGCTTCCAAATTGTGTCTCCTTTGGAGCACTTCGGAGCCTTCCCAGGGCCTGTGGAGCCTGAGGTGTGTGCTGGCATGCGTGGCACAGGCCTGGGACTCCCAGCAGCGGCAGAGGAACCCGGAGGGGTCAGGTGCCCTCCACCCACAGACAGGAGGTGTGCGTGAAGAGGAGGGTGGGACAAAGGAGGAGATGCATTTTCTGCTTTAATGATTTAATGGGTATTTAAACTTCCCTTGGTATTTGCCTGGCTTCTGGGTGCTCTGAAAAGTTTCCCTAAAGGGGCTGGGGGAGGGGAGCTGGCGCCATGAAGGCATGAGTCAGGTGGGTGAGGCTGTGCTTGCTGGAAGGAGTCCACATGCCTTCTGAACACACAGCTTACAGCCTGCACCTGTCCCAAAGGCCATGCTTCCCTGTGACAATGACTGGTTCCTGCCCACGTTGGGAAAGCCTTGGACAGCTTTCCTGGCCCCCGGAGAACCAGGAGAATCGTGCCTGTCAGAGTTCCCAGGAGTCAGCGCTTCTCCTGCAGGCTGAGACCAGCCCAGGAAACTTCACTCTCAAACCACCGCCCCGGGGCAGAAACTTCCCTGGCTGCCTGCCCTGGTAATTTTCCAGGGTTGAAATTTTCCTCTCCAGGGGCAGGAAGGACCTTCAGCCACTGACAGCTCAACCAGAAACGTTTCTACCCGACCAGAAGTCACAACCGCCCAGAGCATGACTTCACTCAGCCTCAGGGGAGGGGCCGTGGCAGCCGTGGTTGGGGCCCCTCCCACTGGCCGATCCGGGGTGTGTCTGGCCACGCCCCGCCAGCAGCCGTGAGGGACAGGACGTTCTGGGGAGGCCGAGGACTCAGGACCCTGGCCAGAGGGGTAGGGGCTGCAGGAGGCCACCCGCTCCCCGCTGACCTTGGCAGGAGCACCTGGGAAGCTGTGATGAGCCTGCCCGGGTCTCGTCTCGGCCCTGAGGTCGCAGGACTCCAGCCACTGTGGAGATGCGTGGGAGTGTGGCTTCCCCTGAAATGAAACCAGACCCAAACCAAGACAAAAACTGCCCACGCTGATCCTATATTCCTGCTCTTCCTTGAGGGCAAGGGGCAGGATTTGACTTCCCCCGGGGCAGTGGGGCACACGTGGCCACTTGGGCGCGTGGAAAGTGGCTGGAAGGGCCGTGTGCCACCTCTGGTAGAGACCCCTGGGACCCAGTGTGCAGTGCACCCTGGCCCTGGGAGCAACACCTGCAGCCTCCAGGTGGTGCCCGCGGAGCCCGTGCACCGACGAGGGACCGGGGGCCCTGGCTGCAGTGGGGCCTGATCTGTCTGTGTTGACGGACACACCTCAGAGCCAGGATGAGGCCCAGAACCAGGAACCCAGCCTGTCTCCTAAGCAGCTTCCAGGTACTTCCGTATTTAGATATTTTTAGGGGAAGCTCTTTATTATCCAAAGATGTCATCATCAAAAAAGGGAAACGACCATCCGACCGCACTTCTGCCAGTTTTACCGAAAGAGCAGACTGTGCCGGAACTCGGTGCTTAAAAGGACAGAGCAAACCCCTAATCTAGTCAGAGAGGAAGGGCACGCCCGTCCCACCCGAGGGAGGAACAAGGACTGTCCACTCAGTGAGTCTTTGCAAGGAGCGCCGGGGTCTGGGGAACAACAGCAGCCTGTGCGCCCGAGAGTCACCCGAGTCCCCGCAGTGACCAGACCAGGCAGGTGAGCGCGTGCCGAGGCACAGGCTCCGGGTTCAGGCACACAGAGGCCCCAGCCTTTGCTTTCCTCCCCACAAAGGACAGCAAAAAACAGGTGAATCCAAGGCCCAGGGATGAACCCGGTTTTTCCATTCACAGTGACGCCCCGGGATGTGGAGGAGGAAGCAGCACGAGGCTGTAGCCAGGCGGCCTGGGCCTCCGCACGCTGAGTCAAGCAGGGCCACTGCACGAGGATGGGCAAGTGGGCGTAGGCCAGAGGCAGCTCTCCCCTGTCCTCCGTGCGGCCAAGGGGTGTGTCCCTTCATCATCACAGTCATATCACACCAAGCCCCACGAAATTCCAACCCTGGCATTCCTTAGCTTGTAAGATAATGCTGCATAAACCAAGACAAAACAGCACACAGCCAAGGGGGCCAGGAGGGTGGCGGGCACCGTGCTGCAGGCTGAGTGAGCTGCCGTGCCAGGCGACCACTGGGCCCAGCCCTGCTGAGGGTGTGTTCAGCCTGGGAGAGCCATGCCAAGCAGCGGAGAGGGGAGTGGCCCCCAGCCTCAGCAGGGCGTGTGCCCACACTGCCAGGGGCACCTGGGCCCGGACATGGGTTGTGGCGCGGGATGTCGGAAGAGACAAGAAAGACAGGGCTCCACGAAGTGGAGCAGCCTCGGGCTCCCCAGGAAGTCTCACCCACCAGAGGCAGGTGGAGATTGATTTGGCCGGACCCCATGTCCTACAGACCCGGCAGCCCCTTGTGGGCATCTCAGCTGGAACGGGGCATGAGTAAGGGCACGGTGGAGCTATGCTAGGGTCCCACAGGGGCTGCTTGGTTCAGAGTGAGAAGCCGACGGAAGATAGAGTGAGTGGCACTGTGAACGACAGGGCAGCCCATTCTTTCCCTGGAGCCCCCTCTGGGTGCCTTTCCCTTCACAGCACCTTCCCTCCAGTTCCAGACACCTCAGGGCCCACCAAGGCCTCACACTGGACGTGCAAGTCCTTGGGGATCCCAGACTGGCCCTGCAGTGCCTGGGGTGGGTCTGTGGGCCTAGGGAAGGGGGCGGCAGGGGTGTGCACCACAGTGGTTCTGCTCATATGTGTCTTACTTACTGGGGTTCTGGGTCACGGTTCAGTCCCACTGCCTTCAGAGCTAGGAAGCTGAGGCTCTGAGGAGAAAAACCAGAGGAAGGGCAGGGACAGGTGCCCTCGAGGTGCTACCTGGCAAGCGTCTTCCTGAGCAGTCCTGCCCTGTGGTGCCACTGGTCCCACCTGCTGTGCCTGCTCCCAGACCCAGCTGGCCTTCCCCACCTCAGTCCCAACACAGGGCAGGAGGCGCCCCCGCACTCTTGTCTCACCCACTGGACCACCCGGGGTGCAGCCTCCCAGGCTGCCTGTGGGGTTGGCAGGACCTGGGGCTCCCTCCTGACATTGAACATGTGTTGGCCCCTGGACTGACCTCCCACACAGAGGGGCACCAGGGAGAGGTCAGTAGCCTCTCCTCAAGCTCCCTGGGCATTCCTGGAAGCCCCAGGGCACAAGCAATGTGCCAACATCCCGTCCCCCTCCTGCTCTTCCAGCTCACTCTCACTTTCACCAGCAGTCTCACCCAGAGGGCACCAGCCTTGGTCTAGATAAATGCCACTTCATCTCCACAGATGACCCTGGATTTCTCACCGCTAAGCCTAACTGTCCCCCAAACCCAGAGCTCCATGTCCAGCTGCTGACCCACTATTGCCTCTGGCACCCAGCAGGTGTCTGAGAGTTTCCCTGCCTAACTCAGGAATTCTTCAGCTTTTCCCCAGTTGGCTCTCCCTGCGCCACCTGTCCTCCTCACCTCGAGAATGGCCTCTTTCCCTCATTTGCCACCTCTGGCCTAAGAGTGAGTCCTGAGCCCTATCTCCAAAACTTTTCTCAAGCCTGTGGCCTCCTTGCCACCCCTCCTGCCCAACACCTCTTACCTGGTCTCCTGTCTCCATCAGTCCTACTCCATGCCACAAGACCTAAGAACACACATCAAATTATGTCACATGCAGTTAAAATCTCTGCGATTCTCTGTTGCTCTTTAGATAAAGTTCAAGCTCTTTACCATGTGTTGGGAGGAGGACTGGCACGAGGAAGACCTTTATACATCATTGTCATTGTCACCATCACCATAACTCTTATCACCGTCACTACCACCATCATCACTACCACCACCAATCTCATCATTTCAACTATTACTGTCACCATGATCATCATCACCACCACCATCCTCATGACAACCATCACCACTACCACAACCATCTCATCTTGACCATCATCACCATCACCAACCCCATCATCATCCTCATCACAACCATCATCACCACCATCATCTCAACCATCACCACCATCACAACCATCATCATCTCAACCATCATCACCAACCCCATCCTCCTCCTCATCATCATCGTCATCCTCATCATGACCATCATCACCACCACCATCATCTCAATCATCACCACCATCACAACCATCATCATCTCAACCATCATCACCAACCCATCATCATCATCATTATCATCATCATCCTCATCACAACCATCATTACCACCACTATCATCTCAACCATCACCACCACCACAATCACCATCATCTCAACCATCATCACCAACCCTATCATCATCATCATCATCCTCATCGCAACCATCATCACCTCAACCATCACCACCACCATCATTACCACCACCACCACCCTCATTACAACCATCACCATCACCACCATCATTACCACCACCATCCTCAATACAATCAACACCACCACCACCACCACCACCATCACCGTTGTTGCCAGCATCAACACTATCATCATCATAGTTTGCCTACAAAGCAAGAGAGGGTCTTGGCTCAGTGTAAACAGGCTTTGATACTCCAAGCTCACTCCCTAGCAGTGGCAAGCCAAGACCCAGGAGGCAGGCACACCCCCAGATAGTGCCTCTATCACTGGGAATGAGGCCTGTTCAGAGGGAATTGTCCACATTTGTTTTGTGCTACTATAACAGAATACCACAGACTGTATAATTTATAAAGAACAGAAGTGCATTGACTCACACTTCTGGAGGCTGGAAAATCTAGGATTGAGGTCTGGCGTCTGGTGAGGGCCCTCTTGCTGCATCCCCCCATGGGGGAAGTCGGAAGAGAGGGCAGGAGAGAGAAAGCAGGAGGAGGCTGAACTCGTCCTTTTATAAGGAACCCACTCCCAAGATAATGGCATTAATCCATTCACTCCAGCCTCACGGCCTAAGTTTCCAGCACAAGCATTTGGGGGGACATATCCAAACAACTGCAGGAGTTAACACCTCTCAGGTCGTTTAGAGATATAAACAATGAGGGTTACGATGACAATGTTTATTAGCACTCTTGGGGTTTTTCCATTTCCCTGATCTGAGGCAACCGTGAATAATTTGCCACTAGGAGCTGGGTCAGCCAGGCCCAGGAAGTGGCCCCTGCCTCACTCAGCCAAGCGTAAAACCTGCCATCCGGCCAGGGCCAAGATCCAGGCACAGACAACCTCTCAGCTACTTGACCCCCCTAGCGAGATCCGCAGTAGCGGAATCAGCGGTAGCCCCGGAGATCAGGAACTCCCCCAGGGCCCCCCAGCCCTTCCTTGCTCCGTTCCGGCCACTCCAGTGGCCTCCGTGCCTGCCTCCAGGGCTTGTGCTTTTGCTGCCCCCTCCTAGGGCATACTTTGGCCAGTTGTCCACTGATGACTGGGGTCTTTGCCTACATGCCATCCCCTGGGAGAGGCCTGTGCTACCCACCCCACCCTGGCCAGGTAGGTCTGTGAGATTTCCCTGTATGTCTCGTCACTACTTAAAGTTGGCTTGTTTATTTGCGTGTTTATCTTTCTGATCCATCTTCCCGGAGTGCCCTGGGAGAGCCACATTCCTGGAGGCCAGAACCCAGTCCCCTGCAGGGCTCAATGCACTTTGTGGAGTGAATGGATCACTATGGTTACCCGGCCCGGAGCCTGCCAGGCAGAGCCCTTTCTATGTGTGGTGGCATCGGTGCTCCCAACAGCCCTATGAGCTTGAGGTTCTTATTAACTTCATTTTAGAGATTAAAATCCCGAGGCTCAGAGAAATTAATACGATTGCCCAAGGTCACACAGCAGGTATCTCTCAAAGTCAATAATCCCATCCAAGTCTGCTAATCCCAAGCCTGTGCTCTTAGCAGCTGCACACACTGCCTCAGCCTGTGCCACACAAAGCAAGAGCCCATTGCCGGCGGTTTTTATGAATTATTTTTAAAGTAAGGTATATATATGCACACACACACAAATATACTTACATGTGTGTGTGTGTGTGTATATATAAATAGGGTATTATTTATATATATAAAAACAGGGTATTATATAAAGTAATGTATATGTATATACAGGGTATTTAAATTAAGGTGTAAGGCCAGGCACAGTGACTCATGCCTGTAATCCCAGCACTTTGGGAGGCTGAGGCAGGTGGATCACCTGAGGTCAGGAGTTTGAGACCAGCCTGACCAATACGGTGAAACCCCATCTCTACTAAAAATACAAAAATTAGCCAGGCGTGGTGGCACGTGCCTGTAGTCCCAGATACTTGGGAGGCTGAGACAGGAGAATCACTTGAACCCGGGAGGCAGAGGTTGCAGAGAGGAGAGATCACACCGCTGTACTCCAGCCCGGGCGACAGAGTGAGACTCCATCTCTAAATAAATAAATAAATGTGTAAGCAAAGTGAGTGACAGAGCACCAGGGTCTTGCTGTGTTGTGCGGGTGCTCCTGCTTCTCCACCCATCCCCGGGGAAAGGGCGTGTGGTTGCTTCCAGTTTGGGGCTGTTCCGAATAAACCCTCTGGACACATTTGTGTTCGGGCTTTGTGTGGACGTAAAGTCTTGCTTTTCTTGGAGCAGGTTTGCTGGATCCTACAGCAGCTGCGTGTTCCACTTGGGAGGAAGCTGCCACACTTCCACACACAGCACCTTCTGCCTCCCACCAGCAGTGTGGAGGGGCCCTGTCTTTAGGCACCTTTTTTAAAACTATAAAATGTTTTTTAAAAAATACATCACATCAAAGTTCCTGCTGTTACTGGATCCTGGGGCGTCGCTTTGCCAGCTAGGAGCCTCTGTGGCTGCTGGCGACTTTGCCTGAGTTTTGCTGGCGCCTGCTGGGCTTGTTCCACTCACTCGGCCTGGCAGGCTGCCCTCGGCTCATGCTACCAGCCTGGATCCCACGCCTGCTGAGGGCAAGCCAGGCATGGAGCGGCAAAGGGTGTGTGAGTGACCGTGGGATCCGACCACTGCTCACAGCCAGCCATGCCAGCTGCGGCAGGGTGGGCAGCTCCAGACACTAGCATGGGCACTGGCTCCCTGTGAGGCTGCAACTGGTCTAGGCAGACCATAAGCAGCTTCCATGGCTGACACTGGGGAACGCAGTGGTGCCCGGAAGCTTGGAGCTACCAGGAACTGCAGAGGCCTAAAGAGGCTGTCTCAGCCCTAGCTCCGGGAGCTCCTAGGTCTGGGCTCCCCGAAAGGCCACAGCTTGTCTCTCCTTCTCTCTTCTCTCCTTCTTGTCACCCTCAATGTGGTGAGCAGGGGCGTTCTGTGTTACGGCTCTTTCAGCCCTGCCATTTGGTGGGTCTCAAGTTCCTGTCCTGTGACCAGAAAGAATGAGGTATGCAGACAAGTGGAGGGTGAGCAAGATGAGAAGAAGCTTTGCTGAGTGTTAGAACAGCTCACAGGAGACCTGTCGTGGGCAGCTCCTCTCTGCAGCTGGTGGTCCCATCATCTCTTCTGGTCTGGCTGAGTCCGGGACTTTTTATGGGCCTCACAGGGGAGGAAGTGCGTGCCGATTGGTCCGTAGGCGGCCATGGATGGGCCCCTACCACAAGTTCCCACTCTGGTCCATGGGACCAGCAGCCCAGCCCCCAGGTTTCAGGCCCTCCCTGGCTTGAAGGTGTGTCTTCACCAGGGACTCACCCCTTTCCACCAAGGAGCCTGTTTGCTGCCGTTCATGGCACCCAGGCTGTTTGTGCCAAGGGGCACCTGCAGGTCAGCACCAAGCTGCCCTCAGCGCCCCCCTCGACCGCCCTCACATACTCATTGGTGCCCAAAGTCTGGAGGGGGCTGAGGTGGCAGGGGGCTGGCATGTGAGCGCTGCCCCAAATGTGCGCACAACTGGCCGGGTTGGAAAAGTGCCCAGCCTCAGCGTTCCTCCCTGATCAGGCAGGTGCTGACGGGGAAGTCAGGCAGTGGGAAGCACTTCCGGGCCTGTGGGGACAGGGGGGCCTTCCTGGGCTCCGGAGAGTGCAGAGATGCCTGGGTCCACAGCCATGGCTTGGGCGGCTGTAGCTGTGGCTGGGAGGGTGGGGCTCTTGCCTGCTCCCCGCTCCCAGAGCATGGGGGTGCCCGGGTTGCAGCTGTGGTTTGGGCAGCTGCAGTTGTGCCTGGGGAGCTCCTGCCGCCTCTGTGGAGTGTGGCATCACCCTGGGGGCCAGCTCTGCCTCAGGACCCCTCTCTGCCCACCCCGCCATGTCCAACCATGCTGCTTTCCTGCCAGCCTGTGACTTGGCTCAGCCCCATTGCGGTGGCTCCCGGGGGCAGCCGGCTTGGGGGTGGGGAGGCTCCTAGGGGTGCGGACTGCCTGCCTCCTCTCCGTGTCTTCCCTGCAGTGGCGGTGGGCGAAGTGCAGGTGGTGAGGTGGCCTCAACCACCTTTGCACAAATGAACCCAACACACTCGGGTGCGGCCCCACAGTCCCGCTGTGCCTTCTGCCAAGTGCTCAGGGGCTCCCAAGACACAGTGGGGAGTGAGGTTGAGGCCGTGGTGGAGGCCCTGGGCCTGGGAGTGGGTCCTGCCCGGCCGTGTAAGGGTGGGAGTGGTGCAGTCAGCTGCCTCCGGGATGTGGGGCATGGGGTCCCATCACCGCCATTGCTGCTCCTGCAGCCACTCCTGCCACCACTGCTGGCACCTTCCTGCTGCAGCTGGCATGATGGCAGCGGCTGCTCTAGACGCTCCACACGCTGCAGCCATCACTGCCTTTGCCATGTTGAAGGGTATAGTTCAGCGGCACCGAGCACATTCACAATGTGAATTCATCACCACCATCCATTTCCAGATCACTTTCCAGCTTGCACACCCAAAACTCCATACTCAGTAAACAATAACTCCCCCTTTTCCTCTCCCCAGCGTCTGACAACCCCCATCCTATTGTCTGGCTCAGTGAACTTGACTAGGGGCCTCCTATACGTAGAATTATGCGGTACTTGTCCCTTTGTGACTGGCTTACTTCACCGAGCAGTATGTCCCCAGGGTCTATCCATGTTGTAGCAGGTGTCAGAGCTTCCTTCTGTTTTCAGATTGAGTGATATCCCCTTGTGTGAATGGACCATGCGTCCGTCAGGAGACACCGCGTTGTGTCCACCTTTGGTGATTGTGAACATGGCTGCTACAAACAGGGACGGACGGATATCTCTTCACGTCCCTGCTTTCAATTTTGGGAGGTATATACCCAGAAGTAGAATTTTATTTTTAATTTTTTGAGAAACAGCCCTACTGGTTTCCACAGTGGCCGCACCATCACGCGTTCCCACCAATAGTGAGTGCAGGTGCACTTTTAAGAAATCCCTGGAAATATGACATCAAAACAAAGGCAGCACAAACACAGACACCCACGAGTACATCAGATTAAACAGCTTCAGCACAGCAAGGGAAACCAGCAGAGGAAAACAAATATTTCCTCCAGGCGGGAGGAAATGTTTCCAGTCTCACATCTGATAAGGAATGGACATCCAGGTACATGTGGGACTCACACGACTCACCAGCAAGAAAACAAGGAACTCAATTTTAAAACAGGTCAATGACCTCCACAGAGATTTCTCCAAAGAAGACAGGATAATGGGCAACAGGCATACGACAAAAGTGTCCCATCAGCACTCATCAGGGAAATGCAAATCAAAACCAAATGGGCTATTGCCTCACACCTGTTAGGAGGGCAATTGCGAAAACACAGAAGCCAGCCAGCGTTGGGGAGGATGCGGAGAAAGGGACCCTTGTGCACTGCTGCTGGAAATGCAAATCAGTACAGTCATTATGGAAAACACTGTGGAAGTTCATCAAAAATTAAAAATACAACTGTTCTAGGATCTAGCAATCTCTCTGCTGGGGATACACCCAAGGGAAGTGGACTCTGCACCTTGGGGAGACACCAGCACCCCCATGTTCATTGCCACACTGCCCACAACAGCCAAGATATGGAAGTATCCAACGGCAGAGGAGTGGATTTTACACGCGTGGTGTAGATACACAGTGGAGTACTACTCAGCCCTAAAAATGAATGAGATTCAGGCAGGGCACGGTGGCTCACGCCTGTAACCCCAGCACTTTGGGAGGCCAAGGTGGGCGGATCACCTGAGGTCAGGAGTTCGAGACCAGCCAACAGGAGTTCGAGGCCAGCCAGCATGGTGAAACCCCGTCTCTACTAAAGATACAAAAATTAGCCAGGCGTGGTGGCGCATGCCTGTAATCCCAGCTACTCAGAGGTTGAGTCAGGAGAATTGCTTGAACCCGGGAGCCGGAGGTTGCAGTGAGCTGTGATGGTGCCTGGGCAACAGGCCAAGACTCCATCTCAAAAAACAAAAAAAGAATGAGATTCAGTCATTGGCAACAACCTGGATGACCCTGGAGGACATTATGCCAAGTGAAATGAGCCAGGCACAGACAGACACTACATGTTCTCACACGTGGACTCTAAAATTCAGGTTGAACTCACAAAACAGAGAGCCGAAGGGTGTTTTCCAGGGGCTGGAGGGGGCAGCAGAGACTCTGGCCGGAGCACAAAGTTTCAGTTCTAAGATGAGAAAGTTCTGGAGGTCTGATGTACAACGTGGTGATTACAGCTATTAATGTACACTTAAAAACTGGAAAGAGTGGATTTTAAATGTTCTCACCACAAAAAAATGTAAGTATGTGAGGGATGACTGTGCTAATTGCTTCATCGGGCCATTTCACAGAGCATACGTACGCCGGAAACCGTGTTGAACACTTTATGGAGCATTTTTATTTGTTGATTTAAAAAAAAATGAATTAATTAAAATTTGAAACCTGAAGTTCCCAGAAGGCAAGAGTCGGGGACTGTGCCGGGGGGCGGCTGTCCTTACGGGCCGCAGTCTTCCCAAATTCAGGCCTGAGAGAGGCTGAAAGGGGCTCTCTTTCAGAGAACGTGCGTTCTTCCCAGCACCGAGCCACCCTCGCAGCTCTGTGCATGCAGCAGCCAGAGGATGTGCCATCAGTACAGGAGGGCGAGAATAAACCAAGATCCTTGCAGCTCCTCAGATGCCGGAGGGGCTTCCAGGCCTGGGGAATGAGGTCCTCTAAGGGAGGGGGGCAGAGGCAAGGCTGGAGCACCACCAAATGCCAAGTGCCCCAGTCTGACACTCGGAACCAGCTCAGGAGAAAGGGAAGTTGGCTGAGAATAGCCAGGCCCAGCCAAGTCCCCCAGCCCCCGGCACCACGACCATCTCCCTGAAGCTCCCAGCATACCCCCTTATTCTCTCCTGGAGATTGTCCCGTGTCACCTGGCCTAGCCTGCCCTGCCTGCCGGGAGCCTCCCTCTCCTGGGACCCTAGCCCCATCCAGAGGCCCTGCCCAGGGCCACGGGATTGGGTGGGGTGGGGCAGCTTCTCTGGGGGCTCCAGGTCCTGGGGTTCAGTGGCGTCCTCCTGCTGATGGTAGCAGGGGTGCTGGGGGCATGAGCCTCCTGGACTGAGCAGGGGACCCCAGGGGCATGCTGGCCAAGGGGAATCCTGGACGGGGATCGGGAGTGTCGTGTCTAGGGGGTGGCAGAGAGGAAGGGTCTGAGCTGTGTGTTGTATGGTGACACCTCTGGTCATGTGGAGGAGGGGCAGGGGACAGAGACAGAGACGGAGAGCAGGGTGGAAGGCACCGGCGGGTTGGAGGCGCCGTCTTCCCAGCCCCTGACGGACCACCCTGGGAGATGCCTGGCGTGGTGGGGCCTGGCTCGGGGCAGGTGTGCCCTGGGCTGTGATTGTGGTGATTCCTGCTGGGTGTGAGGGGCCACCCAGGGAGCTGGCACCCACTTGGGAGGAACGCACCCTGCCTTAGGACAGGCCCATCCAAAGAAATACCGCTGTCTCCCAGTGGATTTCTTAAGACCAAGAAATAGGTGCTCAGTGGACCAAGTGAGGAGCGTTCAGAAGGTGGCACCTTGTCCCGCTGCCCTGTGTCCCGCCCTCCCCACTGGGCAGTCTGCTGGTGCCCCCCTCCCTGAAAGAGCACCACGGTTTCAGGGCCCCAAGCTGCTGTGCAGCCCGCTCTCTGGGATGGCAGCGAGGCTGAGATGTTTCTCCCTCAATAATGCCCACCACTCCCACCCTGTCACTCACTCGACAGCTCCCCACAGGCAGACTCCAGGCTGTCTGCAGTTTGCTGAGGTAGGGTTGCATGCATTCTATCTGGTGACAGGCAATGTCAGGTTATTCTCCCAAAAGGCCCTGGCAGCTTACCCCACACCCCATCCTTGCTGATTTCACCTTTGCCAGCTCCCTCCGGGGACCTCTGAGACAGTTCTCCAGGACAAGGAACGGCATGAACATGTCAGCCTGTGTGGATGAAACAGGGAAGATGGCTGCAAGGCGTGTGCCCACACAGAGGTGTGGCCGTGGCCCTCAGTGTGAGGCTGGTGGGGAGGCTGCAGCACTGTGGAAAATGCAGATCGCACAGAGCAGAGGCGAGTCCGTCCCTGGAGCTGGCATCATAAATGTGGCTATCGTTGGGCAAGGCCAGAAGAAAATATGGAAAATAGGAAAGTCGCTGCTGGACTCATGTCCTTGGGCCTTCGGCAAATTTTTCCCTTTAAACATTTCCTTTAATATTGTTGTAATGTGGTTTTTACAATAAATAAAATTCCTGGGACAAATAGAGGAGGCAGACAGAAAGAGAGAGGCAGAAGGAGAGAGAGCCCACAGCCCACCCGCAGCCCACAGCCCAAAGCCCGCAGCCCGAAGCCCGCAGCCCGTGGGGGAAGAGGAAGGCGCCTCCAGGCAGTACGGGGGAGGCTGCAGATGGGGCTGGACCTGAGGAGGGGCTGGGCCGTGGGATTCTCTGAGCCCAGAACTTGGATGCCTTGCTGCAGACATGTCCTGGGGCTGTGCAGGACACAGATGGCCACAGAAGCCAGGGTGTGGTCGGGGCTAGGCCTACCCTGAAGGCTGCTGAGGAGGAGCAGGTGATGGTGGGGTGAGGACTTGAGGAGCAGGGGACACTCATGTTCCCAGAGGAAGCTGCTCTCCCAGGGGTGCCTCGGTGGAGCAGAGCAAATGGGGCGAACGGACTGAGTTCACGGCATTTTAGGATGTGGGACCTGGGGTAGGGGCTTGGATAGAAAGGCAGGGAACAGGATTAGCCTGGGAAGGAAAGGGGGATGTGGCTGCCTCTTCAGGGACCGGAGTGGGAGTCTGCCCAGGAGGGCGGCGGCGGAGGAGAGGGTGGTGCGGGCAGGGAGAGGTGGCCACAGACACTGGTAGTGCCCAGGTTTTCTGACAACCTCAGCCACTTGGCCAGAGCATCTGGAAGGATTTGTGGGAAGCATATCTGGGGGAATCAAGCCTCTGTGACGGCACAAAGGAGCCCAGCAGGCCTGGCTCCAGCGCCAGCCAGAGGAGGGGCTGGGGGATGAGACAGGCCAGGAAGGCACCCCAGGGAGGTGCAGCGCGCACCGGCCGACTCAGCCCTGGGCCCTGTAAGCAGGAGCCACCCCCTTCCTGCAGATGGAACAAACCATCTGGGTCAGGAAATTGAGCTGGCTCGTCTAATCTCCTCTGGAGCTCCACGTTCCTGGGGTTTAAGTAGAACATCCAGGCCTCTCAGTGAGCCAGAAAATCCCATTTCTACCCTGTGACGGGGAAGATGAAAAATCTGTGAGTCCCCTACATGGGAAAGGGCCCGGCTTGCCTGCAGGATGCAGACTGCATGTCACCTAATCACAGAAAGTTCTGGAAGATTCCTTGCCCCTGTGTAGGCTTAAATATTGCTCACTAGCTTTGACAGTTCACCCAGCCCCTGGGCAGCATGTTCCAGGGCAGAGCAGGTCGGCACAAGATGGACAGGGTCATGGTAATTCCAGGGTCACAGGACCCCAGGGACAGCAGACACCACTCAGGAAGGAATCTCAGAGACCTGTGGACATCCCTATTTTTGTGCCTCTGGGTTCTATCACCTGACTTCCCCCAATAATGAGCTCTGCACACGGCCACGGATCTCTGCACACGGCCACGGATCTCTGCACACGTCCAGGGAGCTCTGCACACGGCCAGGGAGCTCTGCACACGGCCAGGGAGCTCTGCACACGGCCACGGATCTCTGCACACGTCCAGGGATCTCTGCACACGTCCAGGGAGCTCTGCACACGGCCAGGGAGCTCTGCACACATCCAGGGAGCTCTGCACACGGCCAGGGAGCTCTGCACACGGCCGGGGAGCTCTGCACACATCCAGGGAGCTCTGCACACGGCCAGGGAGCTCTGCACATGGTCAGGGAACTCTGCACACATCCAGCGAGCTCTGCACACGGCCAGCGAGCTCTGCACACGGCCAGGGAGCCCTGCACACGGCCAGGGAGCCCTGCACACGGCCAGGGAGCTCTGCACACGGCCAGGGAGCTCTGCACACATCCAGGGAGCTCTGCACACGGCCAGGGAGCTCTGCACACGGCCAGGGAGCTCTGCACACGGTCAGGGAGCTCTGCACACATCCAGCGAGCTCTGCACACGGCCAGCGAGCTCTGCACACGGCCAGGGAGCCCTGCACACGGCCAGGGAGCTCTGCACACGGCCAGGGAGCCCTGCACACACAGCCAGGGAGCCCTGCACACGGCCAGGGAGCTCTGCACACATCCAGGGAGCTCTGCACACGGCCAGGGAGCTCTGCACACATCCAGGGAGCTCTGCACACGGCCAGGGAGCTCTGCACACATCCAGGGAGCTCTGCACACGGCCAGGGAGCTCTGCACACGGCCAGGGAGCCCTGCACATGGCCAGGGAGCTCTGCACACACAGCCAGGGAGCTCTGCACACTGTCAGGGAGCTCTGCACACAGCCACGGAACCCTGCACATGGTCAGGGAGCTCTGCACACACAGCCAGGGAGCTCTGCACATTGTCAGCAAACTTTGAAAGGGCCCGGCAGGTCACCTTCCTTTCACCCCCAAGTGAGTGAGGCTGCAGTGGGGTGTCCATGTCCTTGGACAAAGCTCCAAAGCTCCTAGCTTCTCTGAGGCTCACAGAGGTGTCAGCTTGGTGGGGAAGGTGCCAAGGCAGGGCCCTGGAGGCGGGGACAGGGACTGCCCACTTCCATTTGCCAAAGTCCCAGCAAATGAAACATGAGGGAATGAATGCTCAAAGAAGGCTGCAAACAATTGCCCACAACGCAAATGACTGCATTTAATGCTTTTACCGTAAACACCCTCAATGCAATATAATGTTGCTAGTCATGCTGGGTGGGCCAGGATGAGAGTGGAAGACCTGACGGGTCTGTGCCTCGGCGGGTCCAGGACTGCATGTACGGTTGTACTGGAAGCTAAGGTTATCACTTACCTAATGCGAGGCCCTTCCAGAATGTGAGGTCCCAGCCAAGTGAGCCCTGTGAACAGCTCCACCCCCAGACCTGTGGGCAGGCACAGGAGCCAGGCAGACCGAGGCAGTTCCAGATGCCCTCGGGCTGGCAGACGTTTACCTCTTTGTAAGAGTGTATGTAGAAGACCTCACAAGTAGATCACCAGTGAAATTCAGATGACCCTTCTAGAGAGGCTGTGGGCAGCCAAGGCCCCAGGTGTGGACGGGGCTGGTGCTCTTCGGTGCTGGGGGCAGCACGTCTCTTCCTGCAGCTCCATGTGCCTTTGCCATGGAGCCACCGGCATTCAGTGGCCTTTTCCCCACTTGGCTGATATGTGTCCCCTGGAACTCAGGGCACTCCAGGTGTCCTCAAATCATGTGTCAGAGCTCAGGCCGTCTGGCCAAGCAGGGAAGTCCAGATTCCAATTTTTTCTACCCCAAACCTAATCTCTAACAGCAGGCTCTGAACACACAGGAATTAGTTGGTGGCTTCTAAAGAGAACATGATACCATAATGTAGCTGCCTGTCCAGATGCTGAAGGCTGTGCTTTCGCCGGACCCTAGTGCTTGTGAATGACGGTCTCTGTTCTCCTGGGTCAAAACTTCCTTCACCACCATCAAGAAGGCCACCCTTTGTCGGCAGGTTAAATGCAGTGTTATTCACATATGGTTGATTTGGGCATCTATAATCCCAGGGCGAGAGGCCAGCATCCACCAGCATTTTGGAAGAACGCCTGAGACCTGAGACCTGGTGCAATGGAATCAGATTCCCTGGTGGCCACTGTTAACGGTGACAGATTCTCTGAAACAGACAAAGATTGAATTGAGTCTGTCTCCCTGGAGTCGTCCTGCTCTGGGAGATGCAGAGGGAGGACGGCAGGAGGGAGGACAGTGGGAGACCTCTGTTGCTCAATTGCTAGGCTGCTGTCACCAGATGGTGGATGGTGTTTGTACAGCACTGGCCAAGGGCCCAGCTCAGCGGGGCCAGTGCCTCAGGTCACGTCGCAGGCGAGAAAAGCAGCATGGAGAGAAGACGAAGATCTTCGTCCCACGGAGGGCTTGCCGTGTGCCCCGCAGGACACAGATCACCGGGAAGAGCAGGAAGCGGAAGCCCAGGAAAAGCAATGCCACGCCCAAGGCATGGCCAGCAAGCTAGGCCCTCCAGCCACACCCTGCTCCAAAGGGGCTCCCGACAGGGAGGGACATGGACTGACGATTTCCAAGAGAGAACATGCTGTCTATCATCCATGGAATTTTGCTACCTAAGAGACTCCCAGCCACCTGTGCCCTTCCCTAACCTGACAATCTTAATTCCCCCATGTAATTCCTCCATCGCAGACATTTGGACAACCCTGGGCTGAGTTTTTCCTAAGGCCACTCCGGCCTTGTGCTTCTCTTGTTCGCTAAGCTGTGTGCCAGCCGCCAGCCCACATCTGGGTCGCACCATGATCCTAACTCCTCACCTGAACTTAGCATGTAACAGATTGAAACGTGCCACTCTGTAGCTGAGAACTTCAAGCCACGTTTTGCCTGCAGCCTGATCGCCTTCAGGCTTCAGCAAAATCCTCTTTCTCATGCAAAGCAGTGTAGTCATAACTTAAATCATTGTTAGAAACTTTCTCGAGAGCCTCCCCTGCATGGTCACAGTCTAAGACTTTGAAATAATGAAACAATTAAATGATGTTTTCATCATTTCTGAGACTTGTCCATTATCATGAGGCTGAAATGGCCATTTTTTTTTGTAAGTCAAGGAAGGACAGGCAGTTTCAAATGCGTCAGCTAAGACACATACCAAATTGATAGAAAATAGAAATGAAATATGACCACGAATGGAAGCAACCACAAAAATATTATCAGGATTTTAAGTATCCTCCTAATCAAGTAGTAATAGCTAAGTGAGGTCATTTTTTGGATACCATTCCTGGTCAGAGCCGGGAATGATGTGTGTTCCAGGCTGGACCCCCCAGGCGGAGGCATCAGGATCCCACGCTGTTTCTGGGTTGGCCGTCAACCTGTCCCTCGACCTGACGTATCTCTCTCTTCTCTCTCTACACTTCTCTTCTGATCTTCAGATCGGTTTTCCTCCAAGTGACAATGTCCATAGAGAGGGAGGCGGAAATACAGGCTGTCACCTTTCAGCTCTTTGGGGTGCCTCTAAAGATGATGTCAGAGAACAGTAAGTGGCCAATAAACATGCAGCATCTGTTCCGAGCCTTCTGAAGCCGCCCTGACAGGCAGCAGCGCAGCCCTGCAAGGCCACAGGGGAGCCAGGGGTTCTTGCTTTCTTTTTCTTTTAATTATTTCCTCTCAAAAAAGAAAAAAAAAAAGAAAAGAAAGAAAAAAAGCCCTGCCAGGATAGAACTTATTGAGTTCAGTATGTTCCAGGGCACATAATCAGGCTGCCCTTGTTCCAAGACACTGCTGTGCTCTGTAGCTGACCCCCTGAGTCCTCTAGGGCAAGACTAACGACAGAGTCGGCTCCCAAAAACTGGCGCAGATGGACCCCACCGTGTGGGGCCTGGAGTTGGGCCAGTCCTGCAGACCACCTTGATGGCCTGCGGCAGGACCCTTCCAGCAGCTCGCACAGGTGTGGCCTGGGTGAAGGCCTCCTGGCGCTCCTAGGAGCCTCTTGGGGAGCTTGGGCACCAGGGTTTGCCTTTGAGGACAGGACTGAGGGCCTGTGTTTGCATGAATGTACCTGAAATGTTTGCTCTGGATTTACATTTCCAATGGTGCCTATGCAGGAATCCCAAAGAATGCCTGGTGCGGTCTAAGGCAGGTCTGAGGCCGGGAACACTCCACAGGCAGCAATATTTGGCTAGAGTTTAATACCATTTTGTTTCTTTTTATCGATTTTTATGGTAACCTCTTTGTGGTAATTGACACTGACCTTTTTAAAAATAAACTTACCCTTTTAACCAAATATGTGAATGGTTTAAAGGAAAAACACTGTGTAAATAATGTTTTGAGGGGATAGAATCCAGAAGTGAGTTTTGGAAACAGAGTCCAATCATGCTTCTGACATTTGAAGTGCTTCTCCAGCATCATCACCAGATGATGGGCTATCTCTGCTCACACGCCTCCTGTAACAGGGAGCTCACTACCTCTCAAAGGCACCTTCTGTAGGGTCTGCCTGGAAACGCTGCTTCCGCAGACTCCGCACCTGAGGCCAGGTCTGCAGGGATGCTCAGCCCCCTTCCTTCGCAGGGGAAATACTTCTGGATGTGCACCTTCCACTCCTGGCAGGGCCGCGAGCCCCTGTGGCAGTGCTTCACCCTCTGGGAGGGACCCTCTCCATCTGGGAACAATGCGGGTAGCGTTTTCTCTTAAAGGGCGGTGTCAGGAATGGAAGCGGATATACCCAGCAGCAGTGGGCCTCGCATCTGCTTCCAGAAGTGGAGGCCGGCCTGGGACAGCGGGAGCCCTGAGGACACCACCAGGGGGTCCCAGGACCAGAGATGCGAGTGGGCACAAGCCCCCAGCCCCGGAGGAAGGAAAACCATTTCATAAATAACCGCATGGGGTTGTCGGCCTTTTCTCACAAGCCTCAGCACCTCCTTGGCCTCTCCATGGTGAACCCCCCCCCCCCCCCCCCCCCCCGCTATGCCACCAGGCCAGGCCCTGCAGCATCACCTCCGTGGCTGGGACCTCCTCACCAGCCTGCGGTCGTGGGGTGGTCATTTCCCCCTTACCTGACTTATCTCAGGATTCACACACACACACTTGACTTTCGGAAACTTCTTTTAAATTAATTTCACTGACACTAAAAGGGAAGCTTTGTGGAGTGTGATTGTGGTTACCTGTTAATACTCGGCAACAATTATGAACCCTGATATGAGCCAACTTCTTCCGTCTTATCCCCTTTGAGGACGCTCTGTCATCGCCCCCATTTTACAAACGAGGAAACTGAGGCTCGGAGGCCTGGGGCAATGTGTTCCAGAACAGACGGCAGGAAGCCGGGGTAGGAATTCCAACAGGGAATTCCCTCTGTGGAAGGGAACGTGGCTGGCACCTCCCTGCCTTCCACCCTCAGTGCTAACGTGAAAAAGAGGATGGTGTTATGGAAAAGGCAAAGGGCTGGAGATCCCCCGGATTCCCAGGTTAGGGCGCCGGTCTCACCGTGCCAGGCGGGTCGCGTGCCAGAACAGAACCCGGGGGTCAGGCCGGGGGCGGCAGGCACCTTCACCAGGACCGCCCGTGGCGTTTCCCCAGCCCCTCCGCCGCGGGTCCCACGTGGCCCAGACCCTGCGGCGGCCTTTCCGAAGGGCGGAGCCGAAAAACGGCGGCTTCGTTCCACTCGGCCCCACAGCGCCCAGGAGCGAATCCCGAGTCCGCTCGGAACCGCCTCGCCGCGTGGCCCGGGGCGGCGTCGCCACCGCGCGTTCTCGGCTTCCCGGCTGCGGCAGCGATGCCGGTCCTTGGAGCTGGAGCGGGGATTCCGGGAAGCGGCGGGGCTCGGGAGAGAGACGCCCGGGTACCCCGCCGCGCGTTCCCGCCTCTGTGCCCTCGCGGGGTGGGGCCCCGGGCGCCGCTGCCATTGGCCGTGGGGGGTGAGGCGGACCCCGCGCAGGAAACCCCGCCCCTCCCTCTGCGGCGGGGGCGGCCCCAGCCGATGAATGAAGAGACGCGGGCGGCCCGGGAGGCCAGAGCGTGGAGCGCAGCGCTGCGCGGCGGCCAGGCCCTGGAGAAGAGGACGGTGAGTGCGCAGGGAGCGGGGAGCGGGCGCGGGTGCGCAGGGCCCGACCCGGTGGCGTAGGAGCGCGGCAGGTGCCGCCATCGTGGGCGGGGGCTGGAGCGCCGGGGGTGATGCGCGCCGGGGCGGGAGGCCTGGGCACCGGTTCAGCGCCCCGAGCCTCTACGCGGGGGCGGGCAGGACCGAGCGGAATCGGAGGCCAAATTGGCCGCTTCCCGCAGCCGGCTTCGCAGGTAGGAGCTCCCGAGTCGCCCGCAGGAGGACCGCTGCAGCGGGTGCGGGGAGGAAGAGGGTGAGTAGGGGCTGGGGCCCTGGCGGGGACTGTTGGAGTGGCCGGGACGGGTGACCTGGGCAGGTGGCCCGGAGCGCGCGCAGGTGCAGGCCCCACAGGTCCAGCTGGGGACGGACGCGCCTCCGCGGAGCTCCAGGGTTGCGGAGTCAACCACTTGCGGCGGCCGCTGCTGCTGAGTCAAGGAGGAAACCTTCATGCACGGAAGTTTCTCGGGGGCGGTTGGGCTTTGTTCGCGCCAGAGGCGCTCGAGACACCTCCAGATGGGTAGCGCGGGCGGAGCGCACGGGGCTAGTTTCCAGCAGCGGCAGTGCCCCTTTCCCTGCCCCACCACGCGACGTCTTGGCCTTGGCTTGGGGGAACTCGGGCGCCCCCCAGGTGCAGGCAGAAGGTCGGGTGCCCTCGCGTTGCTGTCGGGCGCCCCTGGCCAGGGAGGATGGAAAGGAAGGAGCAGGCAGGCTTAGCTGCCCTAGACCGGCCCTAGACCGGGAACCCGGGAGCAGATCCGACTTCCACTTCCAAGGGAGAAACCGCCTCCCTCATTGGCGCCCCGAGGGGAGAGAGAAGCTCAGCGAGGTTTCCATGTGGTCTGCGTGGTTGGTGAACCCTCAGGCTGGGGGGTACCCCGCTTGGCGTGCAAGGCCCTCCTTGGAGCTGCCGCGGGACCAGGCTGTGCGTCCTGTTTCTGTCTGGAGGCGGCTGGAACGCGGTAGTTTTCCACATCCATGCAACCGGCTTGTCAGCTGCTGCTCCTCAGCTGTGGTTTCTGGAACTTGGGCTACCTCCATCTAATCAGAAACTGGCTCTGTGGAGCCCGATATCAGCGAGATTTTCATTCCCAGCACCGCAGAGCAGATGGATCTCAGAGGACAGCTCCTTGGTCTTAGCCGGTTCCACTTGTGAATCTGGTAATAATGACCGAGACGGTGACAGCCGGGGCTAGGTGTTGACTGCTGGAATGTGCCGGACATGGTAATGTGCCGGTCAGGCTGCCCTGACTGCACTTGGCAGGCTATGTCCTGCCTTCCTGCTGGGCAAGGTCAGCAGGTGGTACCTGGAAAATTCTTCATGAGGGAGCTTCCCTCCCGAGTGGCCATGACCTAATCTGTGGGTGTGGCCCCTAAAGCAGGTGCTGGGCAAGTCCCTACCATGGTGGAGAGCTGGCTGGGCACGTGGCAGGCAGGGCAGGCTGGGCTGGGTGAAGGGTGGCCAGGTGGATGGACGTGCTCTCCTTGCTAGAGCAAGTGACTCCAGTGACTAAGCCCAGAGAGACTGGCTCTCCTCAGGGCTCTGATGGGCCCCTTGGCTTGACCAAACCCCATTGCAGCTTTGGTTCCAGGTTGGTCTGACTTCCAAATGGCAAAGTTTTTCTCAGCCCATTGTAGAATGAAAAGTTAACTTATCGAATTTAGTATTGTGCCTACAAGGTCCTTGATCTGGATGTCTCCATGAGTGTTAATCCATTTCTGGGGCGGGTACTGCTGAGCCAAAATACATTCCTGGCTTCCTGGACTGGTCGACCAGAACATGTTGGGTCCTGGTGCTCTCCCCAGCGGTTGGTTGTAGGTGGTCAGAGATGAGCTACAGAAAAGTCAGCGTGCAGCCTGGTGCTGGGGGCAGGAGGGAGCGGGGCCCTCGGAGCGCCTGGCCGGGAGGGAGCCACGCCAGGCCAGCCCTCCTGCTTCCTCCAGCGGGGTGTGGACAGAGGCCACAAAACCTTCCCTCACTTGCCACGTGACTGCCTCTTTCACAAGTGGCAAGGTGCACATTGTTGGCTTTTGGACAAGGACATGGGACAGTCCTCGGACCTTGCTGTCGCTTTTGTTCTGGGACAGGGACCACTGGCCCCCAGCAAGCTTGCTGAGTGTCAGCTGACTTCAGGCAGGATCTGGGTCTTGCCCACTTGTTGGAACCACAGGTGCATGGGGATTGCACCCTTGAACAGGGAGGGAGGCGCCAGCAACTCCCATGCTAGGTTAACAAGTTCTGGGTGACTCGGAGCCTTGGCCCTGCTGGGGGTGTGGGGAGGAAACTGGCCCTGCTTCTGGGACAACACTCTGGGCTTGTCCTCCTGTGGGTCTCTGCAGAGGAAGCAGACTGGGGCCACAAAGAACAAACTGGTCCTGGGGACCCTGCTTCCTTCTGTGGCCCATGCCAGCCCTTCAGGCTACCTGCTGTCCTCAGATGCTGGGGTCTCCAGCTGTCTCCCACCCTTCAATTCTTTTCCGTAGGCTCCTTCCCACCAGCATCACACAGAATTAGACTCTGGGACTACATTTCTGGGGGAAAGTGTCTGCTTTTTAAAACCACATGCCTTCTGCAGAAGCCGCTCCCCGTGTAGCCCAAGCGTAGCATGAGACTTGCCACCACTGGCTGGGGTCGCTTATGGATGCCAGAGAACCCAGATTCCTCTCCCTGCCGTGTGCACCCAGGCCCCTCCTGCCCACAGACCTCACCTTTTCTTGGTGTTTGTTTTTAAATCTAGCAAGACTTGGGGGGGGGAGACCTGAGGCATTGCCCCTCTGGTCCAAGCCACAGGGAGAGCTTGGGATGCTTTGGGTGGCATGTGGCGTCCAGTCTGCCCCAGGCTCACTTGGGTCCGAGCCACAGGGAGAGCTTGGGGTGCTTGGGTGCATGTGGTGTCCAGTCTGCTGGGTGGCGTGCGGTGTCCGGTCTGCTGGGCGGTGTGCGGTGTCCAGTCTGCTGGGCGGCGTGTGGTGTCCAGTCTGCCGCAGGCTCACTTGGGGCCTTGCATTTGCCACTGGGCTCTGCCCTTCGGGAGACACTGCGGACCTGACACTTGGACCCATGGGCCTAGGAGGCCACCTGGAAGGAGAGTGGCCCAGCTGTGCTAGGCAGGTCCCTCATCCGGACAGAACCTGCATCCCATAGCCTCTCAAGCCCCCCGAGGGCCCTTCTGGGTCTTGTCTCTCCCACAGGTTGAGCCCCTTTGCTGGCGGGCCCACTGAGCTGCCCGCTTTTCCCTCCCACCACCTGCCCTGCCTCCTGTGGTGCATGGGGTTCTCCTGGAGGAGGGAGGTCATGGGCATCCCCCACCTCCTCACCTTCACCCTCAGGAGTCCCAGGGCCCTGGCTGCTCTGCACAGCAGGCTGGGAAGCAGGCTTTGTGCCCAAGGACTAGCCTGAGGACCGGGAGGTCCTTTCCCCTTCCCCAGAGAACAAGGAGAGCTGTGAATACCATGGGTCTGTAAAGGGGACCCCCACATGCAGGAAAACCTGAGTTGTGGCATCACTTACACCTTTGCTCACCAGTAGCCGAGGCACGGTGGGGGTCCTGAGCATGGGCAAGGCAAGCCACTTCCACTGCAGCCATGGAAGGAGGCTGAGGAGGCCAGGGCAGCTGTGCACATCTGTGGCAGGCAGGGCCTGCGGGGCTCCGGGGCCGGACAGGATGGATCTCCATCTGAGTCTGTTTCCCATGAACTCCAGTGCTGACTGGGCCCACTTTGAGTAGGACGCTCAGTGGCTCATTCCCGTTCTCATAATGTCTCTGTTATGGGGGAAACTGAGGCAGAGAGCGCCGCCTCCCCCATGCCCCCGCCCATGACCTGCGTGGCTTGGAGCCAGCCTCTCTCTTCTTCTCAAACATGCCCTCACATGGCAGGAAGCTTTTAGTTCCATGGATGGGATGATGAGTCGGAAGGAAGAGTAAACCTGCACACCCAGGTTCAGTGGGCGGAGACTGGGTGCAAGCAGGGACCTTCAGGTTGAGGGACGGGTCTGTCTGGGCCCGCCCTGCTGCTGCGCCCCGGCTCCCTCTCACTCAGACAGTCCTTCATTGTCGGCCCCATGCAAAGCAATGGCTTCCTGCCTGCTCGCCTATGCGAGGTCACCAGGTATGCAAATTGGGGTGCACCAGGCACAGCTGAGGCCCCCAGATGCTGCTGCCAGAGTCTGTGCCTCAACCTAAAGAAGTGAAAGCTCCCTTCATTCATTCACCCAGCTTGAGGAGGAGACCCCAGTGTGAGTTTGGAGACAGAGGAGAGAGTCCCAGGTGTCACAGGGGGCTGGTGTGGCAGGGGAGGTGGCTGAGGACGGTGTGGGGAGCAGGCAGGCGCTCAGGGCAGCCTCAGAGCCGTCAGGTGCCAGGAGGAGGGACTCGGCTTTGTCAGGTAGTGCCTGGGCTGGAATCTGAAGAGAAAGGAGAACTGAGACCCTGTGGCCCTGCCTGGCCTCCAAATTCTGAGTGGGTCCTGGAAGCCGGGCCTGAGACATCCCCTAATGTGGAGGGGGTGCTACCCACCCAGCCTAGCTCCAGGCCTCCCTGGGAATATTTGCTGGGCCACAGTAAGTCAGGCAGGTCAGGCCCAGGGTCTGGCAGGCTTAAAATACGTCTCTCAGAGATGCTGTGTCCTTTCCACATGCTGCACTGAGAGCGCTTTGCAGAGAGCCAGACTGGGAAGTAAGTGGATGGGGCCTGGGGAAGTAGGTAGGCTTTTAGAAGTGGCACAGGCTGGGCTGTGTCAGCTGCCCGCACATGGGGATACACTGGCACCCCAGTTCCCACAAGCCAGGCCGTGTCAAGTACCCACACGTGGCCACTGGCTCCTCACAGGACTTCCTCCCGAAGTCCTGGCTTGAGAGGAGGGGAGGCAGAGGTCAGCTGGATTCACCTCTAAAAGACCCTAGCAGAGAAGTCGACCTCTTATCCCGGGGATGCAGCTGACTGACCAGGCCAGCATGAGGAAATTGGAAGAGAACTCTGGCCCCCATGGCCTCCTCCTAAAAGCGCGGGCACAGACACATACACAGGTGCACACGCATGCGTACACCCTCCCCAGGCCTGCCCTCGGCCGGAGGCTCCAGGGACACATTATCCCCCGGCTGATCGCCTTGGCCTAATTCACGCCCTGGCTGCCAAGGCCTCTGGCAGCAACTTTCCCCTTCCTCCCCTGCGGGGTTGTTGTGGGTTAGAGCAGGGACAGGGCCTGAGGGGGCTAAACTCCCAGGGAAAGGGCAGCTGGCTCTCTCGATGCACAGGGAGGGGTGGTTTGTGTTTCTCTCGGGCTGAGAGCCACCTAAGGCTCCACTCGGCTTCCTCCGGCCTCAGATGTTCTCCCATGGATGGAGGCATCAGGGTGGCAGGGAAAGGACAGGCCCAGAGGTGAGTGGGTGTCCCAGGGTGGGGCAGCCACAGGGGGCCTGGAGTGGCTTGCAGGCAGGGCCACCAGTCAGGGTTCCGGGCCTGGGCACACGGGCAGGCTCTGCTTCCAGGGGCTCCTTCCCACCTGCCGGCTGCGTGGGAGCCGTGTGGCTAGAGCCCCGGGGGAGACCTTGTCCCTCATTCTGCAGCAGCCGTCAGGAGTACAAGGCCATGGGAGAGGGCCCTACTCCGTGGAGGTGATGGACCCTCCTCCCTTGATGGGGCAGATTTCAGTGACTGTGTGTGCACAGGAGAGCTCAGCTGGTTCAGGCCTCCAGAAGGTTCTGGGACGGCAACGGCGGTGGTGTTCTGTCAGAACTTCCTCCTGAAGCCCGGCTCCCAGGGCCTTGGATGGTGCCTGGAGTTGACTCCAGGTTCCATGCCTCTTGTCCCCGCCGGTCTCTGCAGCCCAGGTGGTTCTGATTCGCAGCCACGGGCAGCTTTCGCGCCTGGGCTCCTCACGGGTGCGACGGTGTCCTGGGAGTCCCTGAAGCCCAGGTTTCCCGCACAGCAGGCGTTAGGAAGCGGGTGCCAAAGCATGGAAGGACTGGCTTGTATTCATCTGAGTTATCCACAGAAACACAACCAACAGGATAGGTGGAAAGAGATTTATCCTGAAGACCTGCCTCACGCACTTATGGAATGGGGAGTCCCGAGACCTGTCATTGGCAAACTGAAGGCCCAGGAGAGCTGATGGTTTCGGTCCAGTCTGAGTCTGAAGGCCCAAGAACTGGAGAAACACTGCTGCAGGTTCCAGCCTGAAGGCTGGAGATCCAAGAAGAGCTGGCATTTCAGTCCAAGCCCAAAGTCAGGAAAAGACCAAGGTCCCAGCTGCAGCAGTCACCGGAGGAGGCCTTCTCACTCAGCCTTTGGCTCTTTGTAAGCCCCCACCTGATTGGATGAGGCCCACCACCCTGCGGAGGACCATCCCTTCACATGCTAATCTCACCTGGAAACACTCACAGCACACCCAGAATGATGCCGGGCCAAATGTCTGGGCACCCAGGGCCCACTCAGGTTGACACACGAAATTCACCATTACAGTGCTCTTGGCCCTGACCCTGAGACCATCGCACATGGCATCAGAGGCTGTAGAGTGGGCCCCGCAGAAGACAGGAAGCAGATGCCCTGGTGTTAGATGCAGTCAGGGTGTTCAGATGAGGATGACAGTGGACTGGAGCTGGGAGGCTGACAGGAGCCAGAGCGGCCTGGGGGCTGGCCGCTGGCCTGTCCTTCCCACAGGTGCAGTCTCCTGCACTCCATGGCTGACCCATCCCTGCCCTGGGTCTCCCACTCCCTCCTCTGCCACCTGGCTGCCACTGCCCGGCCTTCCACAACTGCCTCTCACCATCACCCCACCTGCAAACTCCTCATCTGCAGCACTGGGGTTCACCTGTGCCTGGCCCCATCAGTGGTGCAGTCTCATCTGCCTATACACCAGCCCACCCATGCAGCCAGCTTGGGATGAGAGGACAGTCATGAGGTCCCCGTGGCCCTTGGAAGGAGGCCTTTGGAAGAGGCAGGTCCTTTGAATTTGGTCTGGGGTCAAGGCTGCCTGCAGCTCCCTCCCCAGCCCCGTAGTGGGGGCTGTGTCCATGCATCAGAAGAAGCCGCTGAAGCTGAGGGTGTGGCTCCGGGATGAGGATGAGGCTCCATCCCTCACTGGTGCAGGGACCAGCTTGGGAAGCTAACGCACCTTTTTCTCAAAACCAATTCCAAGTGGAAAGAAACTGTAGGCACATGTGCCTGTGTACACGCACCTACGCAGCCGTGCACACACAGGCACACACAGGCACACGCAGGCACACACAGGCACACGCAGGCACACGCAGGCACACACAGGGTGCCAGAAAGAAGAATCAAAAGGACAGGCCTCCCTGCTTCCCTGAGCCCAGCTGCAATGTCCTGTTCCCCTTGGCGGGGCCGGTCCAGGGGCCAGGCCAGGGGCCAGGCGGCCTCTACATGGGGCTGCCATGAGGCCCTTCCAGCTCCTGAAACTCCCTTGCCCCACCCCACACCAGCTTATCCACAATGGGCCTGAGACCAAGAAACCAAAGGTGTGGGCCGCCGAGCTGCCCGCCTTAACGCGGACCAGACAGCATTACTCCAGGCACCATTAGCAGCGAACACAGAGGTGACGTTCACCTTCTCACTGAGCCATGAGCTTATCTGCCTTGGCCATCTCAGAAGCTAGCAGATCCTAGAAGGAAAGCCACATGTGAGTGGCCTGGATGGTCCTCATGGGCCCCAGCAGCACTGTCCTTGAGGGAACTGATGACTGAGACCAGGACGGGGCCGCGGGCTGCCTCCACCAAGCATGCGTCTGGCTGGCTGTCCACATCGCTGGACTCGGCTGCTGCGGCTAAGATGCTTTCATGTCCCACGTTGGGCTGGTTTTCGTGCCAAACGCTAGCCCTGAACTGTGAGTCCTGCACAGCATATTCAGCAAGGACTCCTTCAGGTCCAGGCCAAGCATTGACACACATGTTGGGCACCCACTTCTCCAGGCAGAGTTCTCATCCCTCTGGCTCACCAGCTCAGAACGGCACGCTAAGTAAATTCCAGTGCTTAAGACATATCCACGTGAGGTCTTGGTACAATCCCAGAAACTTCCTTTGGTAAATGCATGAACGTGGGACTGTCCTCATCACCCTGAGAGTTCAGGAGTGTCGCCTGCCCTGCGTCACTCAGCAACCCACCCATCTCCTGGTGACGGCCCGAGCCAGGCAGATGCCCCATCAGAGCCAGCTTTTATATTTGCTTCTGTTGTCCTTTAGCCCCTGAGTCATGGAACGCCCACCCTCCCCTTTCCAATCTAGACGCCACTGTTGAAGGGGGAAACGGCCTCCCAGAGATTTTCAGCTTCAGAAGAGAACCCAGAGCTGAAACTCTTGGGCATGACGAAGATGGAATGGGTCCTGTCACACGCGTGCCGCTTGCGTGAGGGCAAGTACAGGGCATGACGAAGATGGAATGGGTCCTGTCACACGCGTGCCGCTTGCGTGAGGGCAAGTACAGGGCATGACGAAGATGGAATGGGTACTGTCACACGCATGCCACTTGCGTGAGGGCAAGTACAGATTCAGATAAGGGGAAGCTGGCCCGAAGCCAGGTCGCTGCTGGATCTCAGAAAGACGTCAGAACCAGGCCCCAACGGAAGCCCCTGGAGGTGCACAGCTGGTGAGCTGAGTGCTGCCGCGTAATTCTCATCGTGTGCAGCTGTCTGATGGGCATCTGCTAGAAGCCATATGGCTAATATTTAAAATAGGATTTTAAATTTGCTGATTTAAATTTAATTTAATAGGTGACTTTCGACTGAGCTTTACATATTTATGTCAGAGCTTTTAATTCAGGTAAAACAGCCTTCAGCTTGGAGCTGTTTGGACCCCTGCAACTACCTGTTCTTTCTCAGTTGCGGCTTTCATTTTCAAGAAGGAAGTCCTTCTGTTTCTCTGTGGCCATTGCTGATCACGAAGCTTAGCAATCTGGCTTCCTCTCAAAGCTGTGCAGACGGGAACCTCCCCCTTACCTGCTTTGACCCCAGCGTCTGGTCCTGAGGCCAGGGCTGAACACAATGAGTGTACAAGGCAAACCCAGTATCCGGGCGTTGAGTGGGTGTTTCACGACAGTCAGTGTCTTGGTCCGCAATGGTTTACATGGGTTTGCCCACCACTGAGCATCCCAGGACCTCATCAGATCCTTTGCAGAAGTGCTGGTAAATCCGACCCGCCCCAGCCCGCCACCCCTGTCCCAGCATTTGCAGCCAGGTGGCACCTCTGTCTGAGCTCTCCCTTGCCCACATCAGGCTGTTCCTTCCTTGGCCCCGTTGAGGCTCCTTCCCTTGATGTTCTGGCCCAGCCCGGAAATGAGGTCAAGTTTCTGCTATTTATGTGTCTGCATGTGCATGTGTGTGCGTGTGTGTGGACCTTGACCTCCAGGCAGCCCTCAGGGTACTTCTTGGCTCTGTGTGCGTGCAGTAAGAGAAACGACGCGAGGGAAACACGCCCAGATGCTGCCTGGGGAGTCTGGGTAGCTCTGAGCCTGGCCTGTACTACTCCGGGTCTCTGAGGTTGCTTTCTGTTTCAGCGGCCGGTGGAGATACTCCGGGCTGCTGAGCGGTGGAGCCGTGGCCCCTCCTCACCAGTCCCACCCCGGGGCTGTTGCTCCTCGTCTTTTCCACTCGACTCCTGGCATTCGAGTTCTTGTGTTAAAAATGCTCCTGGGACGTCATCCTTGCGACAGCTCGCTTCAGTGGCAAGCCTGTGGCTTGTGGGTGGCAGTGGGTGGCTCTCTGCCCCTCGGGGAGGTGTGGAGCATTGCTCTTACAGTACAAAAGTCTCTGCTTCCTTCCACGCACACTCCCTTTCTGACACAGCAGGCCCCAAACCAGCCTGGCCTGCGCTCGTGCATAGGTATTGGCACTGTAAATAAAACCCCGGGTGTGGCCTCAGGCACCCAGGGAGCAGGCCTCAGGAATGACTGCTGTGGAATCTCTGCTGTCCGAGGCCTCCAAATTCGGCCTCAAACAGTCTCACAGCAGCATCCAAGATCAACAGCGGACGCACATGAGTGCCACACGAGTGTGCACGGCTCTTTCAATAGGTGTCAGAAGGCAGCTGTGAAGCAGACTGTCAGCTCTGGAGCCAGACTGCGGGGGCTGCATCCTCATTGCCACCGGCGGGCTGTGTGGCCTTGAGCAAACGACTGACCCCCCCGCGCCTTCTTCCCCTACTCTGAGGCCTGGGACAGTGCCTGGTACACAGCTGGCGCTCAGTGTGCACAGCGGGTGTCAGCACCCCACCACCCAGCGGGATTCTTTACAGCAGCTGCCTGCATTTGTCCAAGGAGCCTGGGGCTGGGGCATCCATTCACTGAGAGGTGAGACCGCCGATTCCACATAGGAGCTGTGTGGGGACCGCGCTTTGGTGGAGGACGTGGGGAGAGGAGCCAGAGCCCAGCTTTGGGGGCTCAATTCTGAGATCCGTGTGGCCTTGGGGAAGGGGTGCTGGTGCTGCCAGATCTCTCCAGATGTAAAACAAGCCTTGCCTCCACCTGGGGGAGATCCCACGGCCTGCTCGCAGCCTGACCATGCTGGGCCCGTTTATCTGCCCTCACAGATGAAGTCACCCCTTTATTTAAAAAACAAAACAAAAAACAAAAAAAGTCAGCAATTTGTCATCCCCAAATGCTGCAGTGTCTGTCAGCGTAGGCCTGTCCCAGGGCTGGTTCTCACTGATACCCCTGTGTCCCCTTCCACCCCCACGGTGGATCAGCGGCTGTGCCTCCGCTCCCACCCACCACGCTCACCTTACAGTTTGTGTGTCTGTTAAGCTCTAACTCTGCCTCAACCCCAGGGTCATCTCTCTGGGCCCTCCCCAGGTCTCTGTCATCTCCCAAATTGGGGGCACATGTGGCACCTGTTTGCCTCCGTGGGGGCTGCTGCAAGAAATGACCACACACCAAGAGGCTGAAAACATAGAATTTTATTCCCCCAGCTCCAGAGGCCAGGAACCCGAAATCCACACGGGCTGTGCTCCCCCCGGGGCTCTGAGGAGGGTCCTTCCTGCCCTGATGGCTCCCGGGGCTCCAGGTGGTCCTGGGAGCGCCATGCCTGTCTGTCTCTTCTGCAGGTGGCCTTCTCTGTGTCATCTTCTCCTCTAAATGCACCTGCCGCCAGGTTTAGGGCCCACCCTGTTCCCAGGATGATCTCTTCTCAGGTCACTCATCACATCTGCAAAGACGCTTTTTCCACATAAGGTCACGCGCTCAGTCAGGTTCCAGGTGAACGTGACTGCCTGGGGAACGTGGGGGGCACTGGTCCACCCACCCCAGTCCCAGCGCAGGCCCAGCAAACAGACTCTGTAAGGAGCTGCCAGGAGGATCCTGGGACAGCACCTAGCCCAGGTCCCCATGGGACTGCTCGCTGTCCCTGCGTCTCCATGCATCTCTGCACATCGCCAGCTGTGGCTGGAAGGAGACCCCATGGCCGAATACTTGAGGCTTTGAACTCTGCAGAGCCCCGAGCACGGCTGAGGTGGCCCCAGCCTCAGCCTGACGTCAGTGGGCAGCATTTCTCATGCTTTGTGTTTTGGAGCCTCCCGGGGTGCGATGTTTCATGGACTGAAGAAGCTTCCGGAAGCACCAGGTCCCTGTTGAATGTGATACAATGTGGCCCAATATGGACACGCCACTGCCCACCCCACCCCAGCTCCGCAGTGAAGACAAAAGACCCAGACTGTGGACTTAGACGACAGAAACAGGCCCTGTCTTACTGCTGAGGACCGGAAATCAGGGATCATGGTGTCCGCAAGGCCGGCCCTCGGAGCCTGCGGGGAAAGGAGCTGCTCCCGGCCTCCCTCCCGGGCAGGGGAGTGGTCTTCACATCCACGTGGCGTTCTCCCTCCCTGCGTGGGCGTTCACATCCCCTTTCTAATATGGACACCGGTCACATTGGATCAGGGCCCACCCAATGTCTCTGTTTAACCTTAGTCGCCTCTTTAAAGGCCTGAGTTTCAAAAACTGTCCCATTCGGAGGTACTGGGGGTTAGGGCTCCAAGACAGCTTCTTTTGGGGGTCACAATTCAGCCATAACAGGAGGTACCCCAGATGGCAAGCACTTTGAGGTCTGCAGGAAAGACCCTCCCAGGGCGGGGGCAGCACAGGTGTTCCGTATCACAGCATCCCCGGGAAGGACCCTCCCAGGGCGGGGGCAGCACAGGTGTTCCGTATCACAGCATCCCCGGGAAGGACCCTCCCAGGGCGGGGGGCAGCACAGGTGTTCCGTATCACAGCATCCCCGGGAAGGACCCTCCCAGGGCGGGGGCAGCACAGGTGTTCCGTATCACAGCATCCCCGGGAAGGACCCTCCCAGGGCGGGGGGCAGCACAGGTGTTCCGTATCACAGCATCCCCGGGAAGGACCCTCCCAGGGCGGGGGGCAGCACAGGTGTTCCGTATCACAGCATCCCCGGGAAGGACCCTCCCAGGGCGGGGGCAGCACAGGTGTTCCGTATCACAGCATCCCCGGGAAGGACCCTCCCAGGGCGGGGGCAGCACAGGTGTTCCGTATCACAGCATCCCCGGGAAGAACCCGCCCAGGCCGGGGGAGCACAGGTGTTCCGTATCACAGCATCCCCGGGAAGGACCCTCCCCGGGCGGGGGCAGCACAGGTGTTCCGTATCACAGCATCCCGGGAAGGACCCTCTGAGGGTGGGGGCAGCACAGGTGTTCCGTATCACAGCATCCCGGGAAGGACCCTCTGAGGGTGGGGGCAGCACCGGTGTTCCACATCACAGCAGCCCTGTTTATTTGCCGGTTTATTTCTGGTGGGGAAACCCCTTAAGATGCAGAGAGGATGCAGCCACCTGGGTTTCCCAGAAGGCCTTGGGCAGTGGTGGGGACCTGTTTATCCGGGAATTGTTGTGGGGAGTGAGGAGGCGCCCTGCAGAGCCTCGGGATGATGGGAAACGGGGCTGGTGAGGGCAACGGGGCAGGGGCAGTGCAGGGTTCAGAAGGAAGGTGGCGCGTGGGCACATTTTCCTGGTAACTGGTTCACATGGCTGCCGATTGCAGCTCCTGTTAGCCACAGGCAGCGATACCAGCTGCCGCAGACCAAGGCCAACCCAGCACCGGCCAGAACTTGGCGGCCAGGGGCGTCTCCAGTGCTGGGGGCACACGTGGCCCGGGAGGCCGTTTCCAGCTCATTCCTGCACCTCCCAAACTGCATCAAGAGGAGCTCCTTTCTCACGCCAAAGGGTACAGAAAGCTGCCAGGGCATGAATTTAAGGATGAACAAGGTCAGGCTCCAGGACCAACGTGGAGACCCCCTGTGGAATCCATCGGGGCCACTCGGCTGCAAATGGCAGGGGACATGGCTGACACGAGAGGGGGCAGGGCGGGGTGACCTGGGACCCCAGTGTCTGACTCGGCCTCCGCGTCTCAGCTCCACTCTCCACTGTGTGGCCCCATCTCGGTGGGCCCTGCCTTCTTCACAGCCCCGACGCCACACTGCTGAAGCGGCAGCTTTTCCTTCCAACAGTTCTAGAAAGGGCAGGAGCCGAGTCCCTGTGAGTAGGCCGGGCACAGCCCCCACTTCCCGCAGCGGAACTGCGGCTGGGAGACAGTGCCTGAGTGTGGGTTTGGCCAGACGCCACCCTGGATTTGGGAGACTCTTGAGACAAGGCAGGCAGAGCTTTGAGCCACCCCCATGATGGGTGTGCTGGAATGTTCCCGCCTGGTCATGCTGTATCCGTGGAGAGACGTGAGCTCGCTAACCAGACATTCTTCTCACAGGACACACCAGCCCCTTGGATACCACTTGCCCACTCCCACGGAGGCCACTCACACTGTGTGGCTGAAGCCTCGAGGTCACCAGGCGGAGGCGCGGAGATGCCCCTGCACCCGCTGGGGGACAAGCCGCTCACCTTTCCCGGCCCCAATTCAGCCATGGAAAACGGGCTTGACCACAGCACGCCCCTGAGCCCCGGCTCCCTGCGCTCCGCTGCCCATAGTCCCCTGGACACCAGCAAACAGCCCCTCTGCCAGCCCTGGGCCGAGAAGCGTGGCGCCCGGGGGACCCACGAGGTGCGGTACGTCTCGGCCGGGCAGAGCGTGGCGTGCGGCTGGTGGGCCTTCGCACCCCCGTGCCTGCAGGTCCTCAATACGCCCAAGGGCATCCTATTCTTCCTGTGCGCGGCCGCATTCCTGCAGGGGATGACCGTGAACGGCTTCATCAACACGGTCATCACCTCCCTGGAGCGTCGCTATGACCTGCACAGCTACCAGAGCGGGCTCATCGCCAGCTCCTACGACATCGCCGCCTGCCTCTGCCTCACCTTCGTGAGCTACTTCGGGGGCTCAGGGCACAAGCCACGCTGGCTGGGCTGGGGCGTGCTGGTCATGGGCACGGGGTCGCTGGTGTTCGCCCTGCCCCACTTCACAGCTGGCCGCTACGAGGTGGAGGCGGACACGGGCGTCAGGACGTGCCCTGCCAACCCCAGCGTGGCGTGTGCGGACCATACCTCGGGCCTGTACCGCTACCAGCTGGTCTTCATGCTGGGCCAGTTCCTGCATGGCATGGGCGCCACCCCCCTCTACACGCTGGGCGTCACCTACCTGGATGAGAATGTCAAGTCCAGTTACTCGCCCGTCTACATTGGTGAGTGGGGCCGGGGGGGTTGGCACGGGGCAGGGAAGGCCGAGGGTAGTGTTGCAGGAGTGAGGGCGACCGGCGGAGCCAGCCCCACCCCCTGCCTTCGTGTTCCCCTTGTCTGCATGGCCCCGGGGCTGCTTCGAGAAGGCGGTAGGGGAGGGGAGTCAGGCCTGAGGCCCAAAGCTGACATAAGGGACTCCGGCTTTCTCATTCGGACCCTGCTCAGGGCTCCAGGCCGCTGTGCCCAGGAGTCTCAGTGCAACCCCTGTGTGGTGTCCAGCCCACCTTGCCAGGAGACTCTTGAGACAAGGCAGGCAGGGCTTTGAGCCACCCCCATGACGGGTGTGCTGGAATGGGGCACAGTCACCAGGCGCTGGGTGGCACCAGGTCCAAAGGTGGCAGACCTCATGCTTCAGCTGGGAACCTGGCACTTGCCTGGGAAGGAGTTTCATGTGGGATAAGTGACGAGGGACAGAGCCCTGAGACCACACCCATGTCTCCCTGAAAGCACCATATTGGCGCCATCAGCCACACACTGGAGGGACAGAGCCCAGAGGCCACACCCATGCCTCCCCGTAAGCGCCATGTCTGCTCTGGCAGCCACACAGGGGTGCGGAAGAGACCGAGCAACTCCGGAGAGTCAGAACTTTGAGGGGAAAAGTAACACGAAGCAGCTCATGGCTGCTTCACAGCCGCCTGAGAGTAAAGATCTGTGTCACAACCCTATGCCAGGCAGCTGAGCTCACTGCCCTGGGGCAGCCCTGGGCCCCTCACTGGCTTCTGGCTCCTATTTGTTGAGACATAGGGAAGCCCCATGGCCTGTCCAACAGGGACAATTTGACCCTGTGCATGGCCCGCCCGACCCCACTTCTCGGTGTCCCCTGCGCCTGGCTTTCCTCTCCTGGGTAGGGCATCGTAGGGAAGGTCAAGGGGAGCAGCTGGCCCCAGCCAGACTCTGCAGTGACCTCAGCCTCCTCATGTCCTCTTTGAGCTCTGCTCATCCCAAGAACCAAGGCAGGCGTTGATCACCTCACTCCAGTGAGGGTCGTCCCACCACCCTGACCCTTCCAAATCCCAGCCTACGGGGGCATGAGCGTGGCTGGGCGGAGGGGCTCAGGCGTCTCTGGTCCCTTTCCCCACCCTGGGTCCCTAATTCCTGCCAGGGTTGGTCTGTGCGGCTACTTAGACGTCCTGCCAAACCGGGCTTCGAGGACCTTTGCCCTATTGTAAGGGAAAGACGGCAGTGCGCTTGGCTTTGAGGAGGTTTTTTAAAGCTGACGCTGACCCACGTCAGGCCCAGTGGTGGCTGCACGGACTTGCCTAACTTGAGGCCCACGAGGGGAGTGGGCCGGAGATGCACAACGGCGGGTGCAGGGCTTCTCTCAGGCACGGAGCCCCACACGGCCCTCTGCAGCCCCGGGGTGGTGCGCGGCGGCCCTGACGCCTCTGCCTCTCTTGCAGCCATCTTCTACACCGCAGCCATCCTGGGCCCCGCTGCTGGCTACCTGATCGGAGGTGCCCTGCTGAACATCTACACGGAAGTGGGCCGACGGTGAGTGGCCACGCACCCTGCTGCCTGCCGCGGGGCCACACCCACGGGAGCCCACCAAACTGCCTGTGCTGGAGAGACCCACGTGTCTCTGGAAGGGGGTTCAGAGCCAGCAGGGCCCCCTCTGAGTCAGGCCAGGTGTGGTGCCGGTGCTGGGCCCCCGGGCTGGAGGGAGTCAAGGCTGGCCTTGGCTCTGTTGGACTCAGGGGATCTTGGGGGCCTTGGGAGTCCGCCCCAGGGCAGGGGGCGAGGCAGACGGACGGTGCCCGAGGCCCAAGCGCTTGCAAAGTCCAGCGAGCCCTGGCCACTAGTTCCCTAATGGAACTGAGATTCTTTTATTTGTTTTCCTTTCTTTGTATCTTGTGTGTGTGACGCTAGTTTCTGTAAATGTAAGCGGGAGAAAGCAAGGTGGGGGTGGAGGGAGAAGCAGAGAGACAGAGGGAAAGACCAAGAGACAGACACAGAGATGGAGATGCAGAGAGAAAGAGAGATACAGAGAAGACAGACAGTGACAGAGACAGAGGGAGAAGGGGAGGGAGAGGAGAAAGCATGTCCTTGCTGACCTGTCAGGGCTCTATGGGTGCAGGGTCCCCCATTCGTCCTGTGCCCAGCCTGCACTTGTGAAGTTTCCAAGGTCGACTGTGATGTGTGGGCACCGCTGCACCTTGGGACTTTCTGCAGATGGTGCCTCTCCTGGAGGTCTCTAGCACTCTGGCCTCTTACAAAAGCCCCTCTGGCCTCGGGTTGATAATGTGGGGTCAATCGTGCGTGTTCTAGGCAGAGCCTGGAGGTAGGTTTGGGGCTCGTGTGCTGGGTCTGGATGCTTCTCAGTCTCTCTGCCCCATCTGGCTCTGGGATCTGGGCCCACTTTGCACAAAGTGGGGAGGCAGAGCGGGGTCTGGCCCTGTGTGCGGTGTCAGCGTTTCCCTGCTAGAACAAGCAGGTACCGCCTGGCTGCAGCCTTGCAAGGTGTTGGCGCTCCCTGTGTCCTCTGTCTCTGCGGCTCTGCTCCCGGCCTTTGCTGGCCATTTGCCCTCCCACCTCCTCCTCACTGTGAAGACACATCCCCTGGAAGCCCAGAGCTTGGGTGGGCTTCTCCTGCTCATCACGGCCGCCTCAGCCCATGATTCTTTTCCACTCACCTTTTCATTTGAAAGCGCACTTACATGCAAATTGCCGCGTGCACAGCAGCCCCTTTGTGGGGAGCTCTCGGTGAGCTCCAGCTGAGCCCTTGGGCATCCCTGGGAACCCCATCCGTCACCCTCTGCTGTGAGGAGGGATGCCTCGGCCCGCAGTTGCCTGGAGAGCCTGCCCCTCCTAGCGCCCAACCCCACCGTGGTCTCAGGACCAGGCCACAGGTGGCGTCTCCAGACCTGGAGCGTGGGCCGAGGCACGGAGCCATCCGTCTTAGACAGCGAAGCCAAGGTGGTGTTTGCTTTAGTCTGCAAGGAAGGGACAGGACCTGCGGCCAGCAGCGCCAGGGGCCTGTGTTGACCAGTGTGCAGACAGACCCTGGAGGTCTGCCCGGAGGAGGGGCCGGGCCCCCCCCCAGTATGTGTGCCATGGAGGGCACAGGTGGGTTCCACGCTGACCCAGGTGGGTTCCACGCTGACCCAGGTGCCACTGCCTCTTCCACAGGACGGAGCTGACTACCGAGAGCCCGCTGTGGGTCGGTGCCTGGTGGGTCGGCTTCCTGGGCTCCGGGGCTGCTGCCTTCTTCACCGCCGTTCCCATCCTTGGTTACCCTCGGCAGCTGCCAGGTGGGTTCCCCGTCCCCAGCCCAGCCTTCACATCGGGGGGATTGTCCCTTAGTCTTCGTGAAGGGGGCACCCCATTTCCTCTGTTTTTCCCCGCCATGGTCAAGTCTGCGGCACACCCTCATTCTGTCTTTGATCTGCATCTTCCCATCTGGGTGGAGAGATGCCTCCTGGCTGTGGCACGAGGCAGGTTGTGTGTCCAGCCTGTCCTGTGGCCTCCCCTCTGCCCCAGCGGCTTCTCCCCTTCAAGCCACAGAACCGGCTTGTGTCCCAATCGGGGCAAGGCCTCCGTCCCTTCCTTCCCCCAGCCGCACTTGGGGCCCCAGCTCTCCCACACCTCCAGCCCGGCTTGTGGAGCATTTTCATGCGGCTTCTGTTCCAGCGCCACCTCCCTGGGGCTGCAGGGATGTCAGACGATGACGTTCCCAGACCGGGGAGGGGCAAAGGAGTGGGGGCAGAGCCTCCCTCAGAAGTCCACCTCCAGGAGCTCCCAGCCCCAGCTGACTCTGTGCCCTTCCAGGCTCCCAGCGCTACGCGGTCATGAGAGCGGCGGAAATGCACCAGTTGAAGGACGGCAGCCACGGGAAGGCGAGCAACCCAGACTTCGGGAAAACCATCAGAGACCTGCCTCTGTAAGGACCGAGGGCAGGAGGGTTCCTAGTGTCCTCAAACCCTTTAAGGGCCCCCATCTCGGGGAGTCGGTGAGACCCTTCCAGGATCATGATGGGGATGAAGCCCCAAACCTCCCTTGTGGCCCACCAACCCCTGAGATCTGGGCCAAGAGATTAAGGAGCAACAGCTAGAGCCTCCAGGGCCAGAGGCCGCAGACCCCGTCTCAGGGCTGCAGAGCCGTGGGTGAGTCCCCAAGCCGGGCCAGAGCCTCGGCCTGCACCCGGGGACCCGTCACTCACAGTAGGGAGGCTCCTACAGGCTGCGCCTGGCTTCCAATGGCCACAGCAAATCCCTTCCATACCAGCAAGTCTCCCCATGGCCTGTGTGTCCCGGGGTCCCCACAGAGGCTGCATTCGACTTGAGACCCTTCCCTCACCGTGACCCCCACGCTCCAGTTCCCTTTTGTCAGGTGTCACCTGGGCCATCCCCCCCTCCCCGGGCTCTAGGATGCTGCCCTCTGTCTCCCTCCCTCAGTTTCTGAGGACCTCCCCTCTCCACCCTGCGTGTCCTGCTCACCCTCTGGGAAGGCTGCTTGCTTTATCGTCTGCCTTGGCTGCCTTCCCTTCTTTCTGCTGAGTGTGGTCCGGCCTTGCTTTGCTGTCTTGCTGTACTGCTAGGGTGAACACGGAGTCCTGGCCTGGTGGGGTCCTATAGGGACAACGTAGGGGCCCAGGCCCTCCAGGTCTCTCCTGGGGATCATGCCTTCCCCGGGGGGCTCTCCCCAGCGCGGCTCTCCCCAGCGCGGCTCTCCCCAGCGCGGCTCTCCCCAGCGCGGCTCTCCCCAGCGCGGCTCTCCCCAGCGCGGCTCTCCCCAGCGCGGCTCTCCCCAGCGCGGCTCTCCCCAGCGCGGCTCTCCCCAGCGCGGCTCTCCCCAGCGCGGCTCTCCCCAGCGCTGGGCACAGGTAGCCCTCAGTGTGGTCACCACCCAAGTCCTCAGCCTCTGAGGCCGTAGAACAGGGAGACTCTTGTGCCCCTTTAGCAGCAGGTCCCTGAGCTTACGAATGGCTGCGTCTCACTGGCCATAGTGGGTGGAGGATGTGGGCAGTGGGTGTGTCCCTGCTGCCTGTCCTCAACCAGGACAGGAGGAAGGCATCAGGGCCAACGGTGGCCCCTCTGAAAGCCCCGAGCTGTCCACAGCAGAGAGGAGCAGGGCTGGATGAAGATGGGAAGGGGGGGCCTCATTAGGGCCCTGATAGACTCCCGAAGGAGCTGGGAGCTGCCTGCTAGGGAGGGTGACCCCATGGGCCGAACTGACCTGGGGCCACGTTCACCAGGAGTTGGGAACATCGTGCAGGCGCCGGCTCACCCTCTCTCCCCCACCTGGCAGCAGAACGGCTTAGAGCTGAGGGCCAGGCGCCCTGTTCCCAGCGTGGCTGTGAGCCCCAGTGCGGACCTGGGAACCCTGGGGGCACTTTTAGTTCATCGGGTGACAAAGAGGCTTATGTCCAGGGTTAGTTCCCTAAACCAGTTGCTGGTAAGAAATTGTGGGACATGTTTCCTTTATTTAAAGTCATGACTAATTCTCTGGGCAAATTCAACATAATATCAGCCGAGCAATCCATGATTAAGAAATGGTTTGCATAGCACTTCGGAGAGTCATGGCCTCCTAATGCAGCCACGCACCCCGGAGCCTGGGCAGGTCTGGGAAAAGCCCCAGGAAGGGACTCCTCCAGGGTGTCTACCCCAGCTCTGTCCCCCCACATGCAAGGATCCCCCCACATGCAAGGATCCCCCCACATGCAAGGATCCCCCCACATGCAAGGATCCCCCCACATGCAAGGATCCCCCCACATGCAAGGATCCCCCCACATGCAAGGATCCCCCCACATGCAAGGATCCCCCCACATGCAAGGATCCCCCCCAGGTGTCTACCCCAGCTCTCACTTCCATATGCCAGGACCCACCCCAGCTCTGCCCCCCCACACGCCAGGACCAGGACCCCCCCCAGGGTGTCTACCCCAGACTTGCCCCACACACCAGGACCCCCAGGGTGCCCACCCCAGCTGTCACTTCCATATGCCAGGACCGCCCCTCGGTGCCCACCTCAGCTCTCCCCCCACACACCAGGACTCCCCCCGCAGGGTGTCTACCCCAGCCCTGGACTGGCTGGAGGGGAGGTATGGGCTGGGGTCTCCTTTGCCCTCAGTCATCTTTGCCTTTAGTCATCTTTGCCTTTTTCAAGACGTGGGACCCAAGTTGCCCAGGAGGAAAGGCTTTGGAATCCTCAGGTCGGGAAATAATTTTGAAAGAATTGGGCTGTCCCATTTTAATCAGGGAAGGGAACAAAAAACCGTGTTCATGGCTGCCGAGGTCAGTCCAAGCCAGTGAACACCTCCAAGCAGGCAGAGTGTGAGGCTGGAGTGGGGTTTCTGTCGCTAACATCAGCTCTGCAAGGCACCTGTGGGCCTGTCGGGGCTCAGGCTAACGAGGGCTGCATCGCCCGTTCCTAATTCTTCAGAATCCATTTACATTTGGGTACATCCTCGAACGAGAGCATTTGAATGTTCCAGGCGTTCAGAGTTGCGTTCATGGGAACCAGGCTCTGGGTGTGGCTGGGAGGAAAGAGCCGGTGGGGTGACGTGAGGCCGGCGCTCCGCTCTGGCGGGAGGCTGGAAAGCACAGGTTTACAGGACGTCGCTAAGCTGCAGACGCAGGGGTTCAAGTCAGCGACACTGTGGTGTGAGCAGAGCGACGTGCCTGGTGCCCCTCCTGTGTGGCAGACGCATCATTTATTGCGAAAATTTGCATTATCGTGGGCTGATGTGAGAGGCTGTTGTGCCATGACCTAGGGCTTCAGGAAAAGTCTCTGCCCCCGGTCCGTGTTACGAGTTCTGGGGATAGGACAATAGCTGCATCTCAAACACCCTGAGGCCAAGAGCCCCCCCCCCCCTTCTGGGGGAGAAGGGTCACGCACAGGAGCGTGCTGTGAACAGGGTGTAGCTGTGAGCTGGGATGATGATGTGAGCGTTGCCCAGTCTGGTGACCTGTGTACCCCAGAGAGAGCCGAGCCTCTCTTTGCAGAGGCAGCTCCGCTTCTCTTGTCTGCCTCGCTCACTGCACTGGCCAGGAGGGCTTCGCTTGGTTTACGCCACGCAACACGTTTTCCATCTCAGCATCTTGCGTGCTTAAGCAGCAGTTGGGAGTTAGCCCTGCTCGGCCCTCCAATGCTAACAAAAACGGGGAGGACCCCCATCCACCCACCAGGGCCCCGTGTGCAGGGATGGGGAGCCCCGACGCACTGCTGTCAGCCACCACCTGGGTTAGAAACTGCAAGGCCTGACTTGAGGCCTTCCCAGCTTCCAGAGGGGCGTGTCCTCGTCCTGAGACCCCACAGCCAGGACTGCAACAGGCAGATATAAAGGCTGAGTCCTCAGGGCCAGACAGGGCTCAGAGTTCCCACAGTTCCCCCCAGGGCCCCAGGTGCATGCACCAAGGAATCGCCCTGGTTGAGGACTCGGTGGCCCCCAAGTGCAAACCAAGCCAGCTGGGTCCACCCAGGGGCTCCTTGGATGGAGGATTCCAATCCCACTTCTCCCGGGGGCTGGTGGTTAAGGACTGGCTGCACCTCTTGGTGACTCCGTTCCCTATTCCGGGGCCTATCCAGTCCTGGACTTGGCCTCTGCCTCCCCCAGGCAGTTCCCTTTTTCAGGCCCTGCTGCTGGCCCGTGATAGAACAGGGTCCTGGGTTACTTGGGGGGTCTGCCCACCTGAGCTGAAGCTCTGGCCAAGGCACTGATAAGGTTTTTCCCTAATCAGGGGCTGCAGCTTTCTAGACAAGTGGGCCACAGGCTCAGCCTGACACCCTCTGGGTTTCTCTGGAATAAATATGGGTATCCCCCACCTGCCTGTACCCCACTCTACTGCCTGTCAAAATTGGGGCCCTTTGTGCTCAGAGCGGGGAGGTGACAGCCTCAGGAACAGCAGGCTCCTCGCACCCTGGGTCTGGCCCACTCTGACCCTCGGTCTCTTCTCCACACCCTCACCTCTGCCCAGCTCCATCTGGCTCCTCCTGAAGAACCCCACGTTCATCCTGCTGTGCCTGGCTGGAGCCACTGAGGCCACACTCATCACCGGCATGTCCACGTTTAGCCCCAAGTTCTTGGAGTCCCAGTTCAGCCTGAGTGCCTCGGAAGCTGCCACCTTGTTTGGTGAGAAAACTCTGGATCTTGGGGGTCCTCTGCTTTTGTGTCAGTTCTCAGAGAAGCGAAGAATCCTTGAGGACATCTTCTAGGAAGACCCGGACAGGGTACCTGGCAGCGAGTGCCGCCCTCCCCCTACCAGCCAGAGCAGGTGTGGAGAGCGCCACGGGGGCTGAGCGACCCTGTCCACAGGCCTGGGGGATGGAGGTCCCACCCTCTTTGTGGGACATGCTTTCTAGGTGGAAGGGTCAGGGGTAGGCTCCATCCACTCGCCAACCGGCCTTGGCTTCTGTGACTTGGTGCAGGAAGGGTTTGGACCTGGTGGTTCTGTGAGCGGGTGCTGGTGCCTCAGGACCTCCTGGGACAGTGCAGCTGGGGGTTTCTCGGTGCCAGAGGCAGGCTGGCCTTCTTAGGCTGGGCTGGTCTGCAGAAAGTGGGGACCCCTCCTCAGCTCCTCCTCCTGCCAGCATTCACAGGTACCCTGGGCCATGGCACGTGGGTCACCGCGGCCAATCTACCATGCTCTGCCCTTCCAGGGCCTATCATCTAGATAAGAAGAGGGTGTCAGATGAGGGCTCCCCTCCCTTCCCCACAGGCCCCTCCAGGCCTGGCCCCTCCAGGCTGACCTCACAAGCCCACACTCCCACACTCAGCAGACCCCCAGAGGTCAGCTGTACTGCCCCTTGGAGAACCTCCCCACCAGTCCCCCCAAACCTGTCCCCTCCCGTCCTTTCCCCTCCCCACTTGGCCCGGAAGAGGGGTGTCAGCTAATCCTAATTTTGTACTGATGGTGGCCACTCAGGCTTCGACAAATGTCCGTGTCACAGCCTGTGGGGACTCGGCAGAGGCCCCTGCGGCAGGAGGGGGTGTAGCTGCCCTGGGCGGGCACTGGAGGAGTCATTGGCTTCCCGCTGGGATATGGGCTGCTGACCTTGGAGCATTCTGGACTCTCCTCTTCCCGCAGCCCTGCCCATGCCCTGCGTCTTTTGGCCTCTGAGGCATCCTCGCTGCGGACCCTGGACAGAGGTCCCTCCTGGGACTCCAGCAGCAGCTGAGCGCTCAGGTGTGGGGTCAAGTGCTGCCATGCAGGCAGGAATTGATACCTCTGTGCCTCAGTTTCCCCACCTGTAAAGTGGACCCGGCTGATGTGCCACCCTCTCCCACCACCATCTCCTGCCTGAGTCCCTGGCTGAGTCCCTCCCTCTCCCCAGGGTACCTGGTGGTGCCAGCAGGCGGTGGCGGCACCTTCCTGGGTGGCTTCTTTGTGAACAAGCTCAGGCTCCGGGGCTCCGCGGTCATCAAGTTCTGCCTGTTCTGCACCGTCGTCAGCCTGCTGGGCATCCTCGTCTTCTCCCTCCACTGCCCTGGTGTGCCCATGGCGGGCGTCACAGCCAGCTACAGCAGGAGGTGAGGGCCAGGTGGCACCTGGATTTGAGTCGGGGCCCTGAGCACCTGTGGTCCCTGGTTGGAGGAGGAAGGGTGCAGCACTTGGGGGAGGTGGTTTTTGGAAAGGGCTACGTCGCAGGACAGCAGCAAGGGCAGCATCCACGTGAAAGTGTGCCATGCCAGCCGTCAGAAGCATCTGCGCTCAGGTCCCGGCTGTGCCCCTGGGCAGTCATATGTGTCTCTGGGCCTCAGCCCTCTGCTCTGTCAAATGGAACAGCAGCCCCAGTGTTCGGGGTCCTCAAGGCTGGTCTCTGTCAGTGATGTAGTGTCCCAGGATGCGCTCCCAGCGTTGCCGTGTGCTGGAAGTGGGAGGGGGACCTGCTGGTTAGGTGGCAATTAGGGAATATCCAAAATACATGCAGGTAGCCTGCACCTCGGCGCTGCCCTGCGGGCCCCGGGAGTGCACCTACAGACGCCGTGCAAGACCGAGAAGCACAAAGTGGTCGTTGTGGCATTATCGGAAACAACCTAAGAGTCATCAGGGTGGATGGAGTTACTATGCTGTCCTCACGATAGAGGCCCTGCCCGCAAAGGAATGGAGGAAGCTCATCCTGGGCCACTGCCAAGGCACACCGTGAAGGGGGAAAAGGAAGGAGTTGGACAATGGGCATGGTGTGCTCTGATTCAAGGGAGAAGTGCAGACGTTTGTGACCGGCGGGGAGCGTGTACGTGCAGATGACTCCTGCAAACACACGGCCAGCCTGTGGCTGGAGAACCGAGGACTGGGGTGGGGCTGGGGCTGCGAGGCCGCCTTTGTGTACCTGGCGCTCGCTTGCTCTTAATGTTTGCATTTGATCCGCGTGAATGTGTTGCCTGTCCAGAAACAAATGAACTAGGGAAAGGGGCTGTGTGTCAGGCAGACGGTGCTGGGGGGCACAGAGGTACCTTCCTTACGTGAGAAGGAAAAACCATTTTATCACCAGAAGGTAGTGCCTAGTGTGAGTGCCCAGCGTGCTGGGGGTGGTGCAAGCTTGGCAAGTTTGTAGACCCAAAATGCAGGCTGCATGGGGATGAGCCTCAAGGCTGACCCTGTGCCTGCCGGGCTCCAGCATGGCTCTGGCCTGGGCCCCACCACCCGCTTGTCCGCCTTCTGCAGCCTCCTGCCCGAAGGCCACCTGAACCTAACGGCACCCTGCAACACTGCCTGCGGCTGCCAGCCGGAGCACTACAGCCCTGTGTGTGGCTCAGACGGCCTCATGTACTTCTCGCTGTGCCATGCGGGGTGCCCTGCAGCCACTGAGATGAATGTGGATGGCCAGAAGGTGAGTGAGGCCGCTGCCTACTGCCCCGTCCTCCCCTGGACCCTGGGAAGGGGCCCCCGTGCCTTCCCCTTGTAATCGGCGCTATTGTTGGGCTTCCCAGGTGTACCGAGACTGTAGCTGTATCCCTCAGAATGTTTCCTCTGGTTTTGGCCATGCCACTGCAGGGAAATGCACTTCAACTTGTCAGAGAAAGCCCCTCCTTCTGGTTTTCATATTCGTTGTAATTTTCTTTACATTCCTCAGCAGCATTCCTGCACTAACGGCAACTCTACGGTAAGCGGGGCCGGGTGTGCGCTTGTCCAACGCTTTCCTTGCAGCACCCCGAGCAGAGCTCTGCGGATCCTGAGACGGGAGCGCTCCGGGAAACACCCAGGCCCCTGCTAAGCGGGCCTGTCACTGGTGGCGGGACAGACCTCACTGTCTCTGACCTCTGATGAGGGGCTTCTCGCTTGGGGAGGTGACGATGTGGCTGGGGGCTGGGCCAGGAGGCCGCTGGCCTGGGGGGTGACTTGGCATGCAACCCCACTTCTGTGGTGCTGACACTGCGGTTTTCTATTGCAGATGTGTCTGTGACCCTCAGAGATCCTTTGCCCTGGGAATCCAGTGGATTGTAGTTAGAATACTAGGTACTGTGCAGTATGAGGAAGCCATGGTCAGTTGTGCAGTGTGCTCACTGCACAAGGGCATGGGCAAGTGTCTAACCACCAAGTGGATGTGCTTCCCAGCAGGAGGCTGTGCCTGCCTGGGAAGGGTTCCATTCCCTAACTGTCCACTAGAGGGGCCCATCGTCATTTATTTGCCCAAAGGCTTTCCCTGTGGGAGACCATGGGAAACTCCCAGCCCCAATGCCGAATCTCCAAAGAAAGGAACATTTAAGCCCCTTTGCACCCGCTGAGAACTCCAACGGCCAGTATTCCAGGCCTCTTGGCTGCCCGCCCCCTGCCTTGCCCCCTGCCCACCGGGAGTGTGGGTGCTGAGTGGGCTTCTCTCCACAGGGGGCATCCCGGGGCCCATCGCCTTCGGCTGGGTGATCGACAAGGCCTGTCTGCTGTGGCAGGACCAGTGTGGCCAGCAGGGCTCCTGCTTGGTGTACCAGAACTCGGCCATGAGCCACTACATCCTCATCATGGGGCTCCTGTACAAGGTGAGCAGGCCCAGGGGAGGGACGGAGGGTCTGCTCTGAGGGTGGCTGGGGGCTCCAGACACTCCGTCATCTTTCCGCAGCTTGGACCACAGCCCAGTACATCACAGATGTCCTCACAGCCAGTTTCTAGAAGGGGCCCTTCCCCGACTCCTCATGAGCTGGTTGTGGAGGGAGGCAGGCCGACCGCAGGGCCTCCCCCTGGGGTTCACTGTCCAGGTCCCCAGCAGCTCCTGCAAAGCCCAGGCGCAGGTGCTGCTCCCTCTCCCGCCTCCCGGGGCTGCCCCTCCGCAGTGTGGTCTTGCGTGTGCCTGGGGTGCCTGTTAACCAAAAGCTTTGCAGAAATAAGCAGCTCCTTTCATTAGAGCGGCTGGATTAGCTGGTCCGCTCCGGGCCTTGGTCTGGGGGACCAGCGGGTAGGTTGTAGCCTCTCCATGCTCAGTGCACCTTGAATTCCATTGGATCTCTTAGCCTGGCCCTCGTTTTTCAAGCTAACAAACTTTCTGTTGTGACTTCTGGCATATGCTACCTGGGAGGAAGCGCAGTATTTGTGTTTGGAATTTGCCCCCGTTAGAGGATAAAGCACAAAACCTTCTAAATAGAATGTGGTCCCAGGGCCAGCTGTTCAGAGGATCTTCACGCTCTTCCTTGGGTGACAGACCCAGGAAAGTTGATCCTGCAGGAACCCCTGGCCTCAGGCTTTCCGGGAGGGAGGTTAGAGAAAGGGAAGGAGCCCAGCTGGTTCACCTCCCCTGGGATTAACAGAAAATAGGTGAGTCTGAGCAGGGCCTTGCGTGGCCCTGGAGAGAAGCAGAGTGGGTTAATTTAAAGAGAAATATACCTTGGTTTCCCCCTCATCTGAGGTTTCACTTTCCACGGTTTCAGTTACCCGAGGTCAACCACAGTCTGAATATATTAAATAGGAAATTCCAGAAGCAAACAGTTCATAACTTTTAAAGCATGTGCCATTCTGCACAGTCTGGTGAAATCTTGATCTGTCCTGCCCAGGACTCGCATTCTCCCTTTGTCCAACTTTGGAAGAAGGCAAGGTCAGCAATTATTCTGCAGGGAGCTTTGGGGATACTGGATCCTAAGGCCCAAGCCCTGTGTGATACGCCTTTCACTTTGGCATCAAATAACGGACGACTGTCTGTCAGGCGTGTCTCTGCTCAGGGAGTGGCGATGTTTGGGGAGGCCCAAAGGCATGTGTGCATCAGGAAATTGACCAAATGACTTCATAAGACATAACCTTTGTCCATCGCGTCCAGGCTGTCCACACCACCACCTGATAATCACTTAGCCGGTGTGGTTACCACATCCCCCATCACCGTATCGCAGTGCCGTGTTCCAGCCACCCTTATTTACCTAGCCGTGGCCCCAAAGCACCGGACCACTGACGCTGCCGTTCGGCTCTGCCAGCGGGAAGCCGGAGGCGCTTCCTTCATGAGAATGTGTGGTTCCTTGGCTGGGCTGAGGACCACCCTCGACTCACGCGTCCACAGGGGTCTCAGTGTCTGCGATGACGGGGCTGCTGTACGTTCCCAGGGTGTGTCTGTTGGATGCATCCCTTGTCCGGGAGCAGCAGGCTGAGAGCCCTCCACACGTAACCATCCCCCGGGCTCAGCACAGCCAGGGGGAGCCGTGTCCAGGGGGTCAGAGTTGGCCTCAGCAGCGCCTGCGTCCGTGTTAATTTTAGCGGGGGGAGCACAGTGTCTCCTTATGAACACCCTCACGTTCCACTTTGTCCCGCACCGAGTCAGAACAGCCGCACTCCCTGAATGCAGGCTCGGGGCCATCAGCCAGGCTGACGCTCCAGGAGGCACAGTGGGTGTTCCTGGCCCACGCCCAGCGTGGAAACCGTAGTGGGCACATGTACTGTGCGTGGGCACTGCGGCAGCATCTGCGCTTGGACCGTACCGCCTTTGGGGCCCACGCGGGATTCCTGCCACATCATCCTCTCGCCCTGCAAAGTCGGTGCGGCCCCTCGTTGACAAACCAAGACCCTGAAGGTTAAGAACTGCCCATGATGGCGGCACCCGGGCTTGAATCCGGGCTGTGGTGGCGACCGGCAACCAGCAACTGGCTCTGTGTGAGGTTTCTGTGGCCGCCACGACAAACGACCGCAAATGGGGTGGCCTAGCATAGCAGAGCCAGACTCACAGGTCTGACGCCAGAAGTCTGAATCAAGGTGGGGGCAGGGCTGGCTCCTTCCGCGCTCTGGCTCTGTCTGCAGCTGCGTTGGCCTTTCTCTCTGTCCCTGCCTCGCCTTCCTCTCCTTTCTCTCGTGAGGACACCAGTCATTGGATTTAGGACCCACCTTAGATCCAGGATGACATCTCAAATCCTTAATTACATTTGCAAAGGCCCTGTTTCCAAGAAAGTTCCCATTCACAGGTGTCTGGCAACATCCAACCCATGACAAGCCCCCCAGTCCTGTGCCCCTGTTTTCAAAGGGTGTGCTTCATTCCCTCTTTAACAGTGTTGGTGTCTACGCTACAAACCGGTTATACCGGGGAGACGCTGTCAGAGCAGGATGGGTTTCCGTGGCCTGGCGAGGGCGCTGCAGGCTAGGGCAGGGACAGGCCACCAGCGTCCAGAGGTCTGGCCGGGCTTCCAGCAAGGTCCAGTGGGCTCCTCTCTCCCCAGGTGCTGGGCGTCCTCTTCTTTGCCACAGCCTGCTGTTTATACAAGCCCCTGTCGGAGTCTTCAGATGGCCTGGAAGCTTGTCTGCCCAGCCAGTCCTCGGCCCCTGGCAGTGCCACAGATAGCCAGCTCCAGAGCAGCATCTGACCACCGCCCACGCCCACCCGGCCACAGCAGGCACTCAGCATTTCCTGATGACAGAACGGGGCCCTTGGGTGATGCAATCACATGGAAACTTCTATTTGACCTGCAACCTTCTAGTTAACCTGTGGTTTAAAGTCAGCTGTGAAGTCCTGTCCCGAGCTGTACAGCCCTTCAGTGGGTGGAAGGAACTTGCACAAATATATATTTATGGACACATTTTGCATCAGAAGATATTTATAGAATGTATTTTATACCTGATCGTGTGTGGTATGCGTGAGGGCAAGCTCTGAGGGGCTGAATCCCACTGGGAGGGTGCGGGCCTGCAACCCAAGGAAGGCTTGTGTGTCCTCAGTGAAAGCTGTGCATATCTAAATATATTTTGTATTTAAGCCTGTGTCCCCATACCGTGTGCTTTATTTCTATGAGTTTGCAGAGTTTGGTGGTCTCGCCATCCTTGGTATGGTCTTTGGGACTGTGTGCTCCAACGGAGACCGGCTCCCGCCTCCAGTTCAGCCTCAGGCTTCAAGCCTGGGTCCCCGCCCCGGACACTTCCGTGAATGACCTGAGCTCTGTCTTTGCACATTGGGACTGAGGACAGAAGTGGCCGGCAGCTGCTGTTAACACTGAAATGTGTATGTGTGTGTGTGTGCGCGTGTGTTTGTGTATGTGTATGCACGCGTGCACGGGTGCACGGGAGCCAGCACAGGCCCTCTCGTTTGCAAGGCCCTCGGACAGCCATGCCTCATCCCAGGAGGGTGGTGGGTCACGGGTGGCAGCTGCGTGGTTCCAAGGCCTGTGGAGCGGCTCTGGGGGCTGCTGGTGGCACAGACCCCAGTGGGAGAGCCCCATGGGAATGAGGGGAGATACAGGCCCTCATCCTGGTCAGTGTCCCCGGGTGATTCTCTGAGGTCAGGAGAAGGCTGGGAGGTTTGGGCACCAAGGAAAAGGCAGTTTGAGCTGCCCCATGGGATGGAGGGGCCCTGGGATGGTGGCGGTGAAAACAGCGAGCACGAGGCCAGGGTACTGGGAAGGCCATTGACCCCTCGCATCCTGTAAGATTGGGGGAGTCTGTTACCCTTCTCTGAACGTCCAGATCTGACCATGCGGTGACCAGGCTGGGCAGGACTGACGTCAGAAGTGTCGGATGTGAGGGCGGGTTTCTGCTCTGGTGGGAAGCTCCTCTCTACCCTCTGCTGATCCAGGCTTTGGCCCTTCAGCAAGGGCTGGGCCTCGAGTGACCCAGGTCAGGTCTCCAGAGGTGCTGGGAACAACAGGAGGGGTGTCAGACAGGTGACCGGGGCTGGGCACTCAGGGTGTGCACAGGACAAAGAGGCAGCCCTAGGAGGCCTGTGCGGGGCATTCCCGGGGCACCCAGCCACACACCCCTCCCCAGTGGCTGCATCTTGTGTGACCACAATGAGGGTCGCACCGTGAGCCGCGTGGGCAGGTGTGTCTAGTGCTTTGCCGTTTACTACGCGTGCAGGTGATCAGGCTGCAGAGCTGCTCCCTGGAACCTGGAACCCCTCATGCCATGCCCACCACCCTCCCAGGCATCCCTGCCCCTGTGCGCACTGAGCCAGTCCCCATCTGCAACGTGGCTGCCTCGAGAATGCTACCTGCAGGAGTCGTCCAGTGTGGGACCTTTGGGATTGGAGTGTTCACTCAGCACTGTGCCAAGACCCACCCCAGAGGCTGCAGTGTGGTTGGAGATTCCCACGCGTCTGCTCTTGGATTCCTTCTGTAGTGAGGACCCCACCCCACTCCAGGGCCTCCCCTTCCCTCGGTCACCTGGTTGACCTCACCTCACAGAAAGGAAGTGGAGCCCCAGAGGCATGAGGGTGCTGGCCCACCGACTCTTGTCCTCACAGTCTTCAGATCAGGCAGGGGCAACCCTGGCCACGTGCTGAGTGGCAGCGTGGGCTCCTGGAACCCCAAGGGGGACTCAGCCCAAGTGACAGGTAGGGTCACGGGGCAGGCCCAGGAGCCACAGAGGCACCATCCAGGCACCTTGCACATCTTCGTGCAGTGTTTGCCGACAGGAGGGGTTTGCCGAGCACCTCTGCCAGGCTCCATTCCAGGTGCTGGAGAGACAGTGGCACCAGGCCAACACGAGGTCCTCTTCTCCAGAACTGATGGAAAGGGGTGGATACAGGGTTCCCTACAGGGAGGCCGGGGGCGCCATTAGGGCAGTCGGGGAAGGCTTCTCAGAGGAGGTGATGTGCTGAGACCTCAGGAGGGGATGAACATTTTAGGTAAAAAACAAACAAAAACAACAAGTGCCAGGGTCCTGAGGCAGGAACAAGCCAAAAGGCCCAGGGAGAAAATGGAAACAGTCCCGGCCCTGGTAATGGGCAGGGCGTCGGCTGTGTTTTAGAAAGCCTTTATCCACTTTATGCCTAAGCGGGTCATGCCCACGGGTCCCTGCTGTCATTCACTTTCCTCCTCCATGCATCAAGAGCTGACTCCTTCTGTATCGTATGGCAGTTGTGATGGACGCTCCCAAACTTAGCCACACCCCTTGCAAGAGCTGTCGGGAAAGTGCCCTTTAGGCAGAGTTGGGGAACTAGAGTCACGCACACGCACGTGTGTGGGGCCAGATCATCCTCTGATTGTGCCACTGCACTCTAGCCTGGGTGGCAGCGTAAGACTTTCGCAAAATAATCAGAAGAATTGAATCCAGAATGTAAGAAGAATTCCTACAACCCAGCAATTAAAGGATGATCCAATTTAAAAATGGGCAAAGGATTTGAATTTTATTTCATCACAAAAGACAACGAGCCCAGGAGAAGATGCTCAAGATTTTCCCAGACACCCAGGAAAGTGCAAACCAAAGCCACAGTGCTGACTGCATCAAAAACAAAAAGCAAACAAACAAATGAAACCAGAAAACGACAAGTCATGGAGAACTTGGAATCCTCACACACTGTGGGTGGGAATGGAAAATGGAAAAATGGCACAGCTACTTTGGAAAACAGTTTGGCGGTTCATCAAAAAGTTAACCATGGAATTAGCAGAAGACCCAGCAATTCCATTCCTAGGTATCTACCCAAGAGAAATGAAAGCACGTGTCCACATAAAGACAAGCATACAAGGGTTCACGGCAACATTGCTCCTAATAGTCCAAAAGTGAACCAGCCTGAATGTCACCTGGCTGATGAGTAGGTAAATCAACATGGGCTGACCACACGGTGGGTCTCGCTTGGCCGTCAATCAGACGTGTTTTGTGATTCTTTTATAAGAAATGCCTGGAATGGACCCATCTGTAGAGACAGAAAATGGACTAGTGGTTCCAGGGGCTGGGGGAAGGTGAGGTGGGAGCGACTGTCATGGGTGCAGGGCATCTTGGTGCAGTGATGAAATGTTCCGGAGTTAGATAATGTTGATGGTTGCACAACTCTGTGAACACGCTTAAAACACCGAATTGTACGCTTTAAAAGGTGAATATTTGGGGATGTGACTTATATCTCCGTAAAGCTATTATTAAATCCATCCATCCATGCATTCGTCGCTGACTGCCTGCCCTGCGCTTTCACTCCTGTAGACCCTGGAGATATGTTGGTGTATCTGTGTCTATTCCATAACCTTCTGGTGTCTGTTCCATAACCGCAGCTCTGCCAGGAGAGCATGTGTGGGCCCCATGTTCAGAGGCACCCCAACTCCCTCCCCGCTCACTTCCTTAGGATGACGGGAAGCAAGAAGGGGGCGTAGAGACCTACACTCCAACCCCACTGAGGCAGATGATATTTTCCAACAACAGCCACAATACGTCCCATTCCCTCTGCTGGAGGTGGGGTCTGTGCACCCTCTCTTTGACCCTGGCAGGCGACTGGGACTGCCTCGTGGCAGAGGTGACACAGCTTCTACTGTCAGTGCCTTCTGGGCACGCTCGCCGTGGGAACCCAGTGCCACGCTGTGAGGAAGCCCAGACCATGGGACCCCTGGCTCTGTGCACCAGCTCTCAGGCCGAGTTCGCCGTGATGGGGGTGCCGTCTTGGGTGCTCCAGTCCCCAGCTGGGCTCTCTGTGCCCACTCCCCTTGTAGGGGAGGGAATCAGCCCTTCCCACTAGCCACACCTGCAGATTTGGAAAGGAAAGAAGTAATGATGCTGTGTTAAGCCTGAGGGCCTCTGCTGTCAGTAAAGGCTTGAAGGAAAGTGAGGCAAGGGTTGACGGAAGCTGGAGGAAGGGAAAGCCTCAGAGGACAGGAACAGTAGGTTATGCAGCGCTGAGGCCTGCGGGGACACAGAGGCAGAGAATGTGCAGATGCCCCGGCGAGTAGCGACTCCAGGCGGGAACACCAGCAGGCTTTGCGTAAGGAGGACAAGAGAGGGTTTCGTTTCTTAACCTTAGTTTTCAAGCAAAATTTAGATAAAATTAAAGAAGCCAGGACTTAACAGAATTTAAAAGAAAGCTGTTGACAGTGCCAAGTGCTGATGAAGGCTCGGGTAGCTGGAACGCTCACCCGTCGCTGGTGGATGTGGAGAACAATACGGCTGCTCAGGAACCCAGCTCTACGGTTTACTATAAAGTTAGACCCGCACCTTCTTATAACACAGAAATTCCACTCCTAGAGAAATTATGTTCACACAACATCTTATACACAATGTTTTTTATAGCGCAATTCTTTTTTTTTTTTTTTTTTTTTTGAGACTGGGTCTTGCTCTGTCGCCCAGGCTGGAGTGCAGTGGTGCAATCTCAGCTCGCTGCAGCCTCTTACTCCCGGGTTCAAGCAAATTTTCACAATCATCAACAAAATTGGAAACCACCCAAATGTCCTCTGGGGCTTGAAAGGATCGTCACACAGCCACGCACTGGACTCAGCCGTGAAGGGAGGCACTGTTAATATGCGACAGGGACGAACCTGGGAGGCACCATGCTGAGCAAAAGAACCAGACCCAAGAGGCTAGTAGTGTATGGTTTCATTTACACGACAGCTTCCAAAAGGCAAAGCTGCAGGGATGGAGAGGAGACCAGCTGCTGCCAGGGGCTGGGGTGGAAAGGAAAGTGTGGCTTTTGAAAGTAGCCTGGGGCTGGGCAGGGAGGCTCACACCCATAATGCCAGCACTTTGGGAGGCCAAGGCAGGCAGATCACTTGAGATCAGGAGTTCGAGACCAGCCTGGCCAACATGATGAAATCCCATCTCTACTAAAAATGCAAAAATTAGCAGGGCTTGGTGGTGCCTGCCTATAATCCCAGCTACTCCAGAGGCTGAGGCAGGAGAATCACTTGAACCTGGGAAGCAGAGGCTGCAGCGAGCCGAGATCACACCACTGCACTCCAGCCTGGGCAACAGAGCAAGACTCCATCTCAGGCAAACAAGAAAGTAGCATGGCGGAGGTGCTCTGGGTCATGAAGCGATCTGTGTCCTGACGGTGGGCATGGGTCCACAAATCCATACATGTGTCAAATTCCTTTTTTTTTCCTTTTTTTTTTTTTTTTTTTTTTGATACAGGTTCTCACTCAGCCACTCAGGTTGGAGTGCAGTGGTACAATCATGGCTCACTGAAGCCTTGATCTCCTGGTCTCAAGTGATCTTCCCACCTCAGCCTCCCAGGTAGCTGGGACTACAGGCATGCACCACCACACCCAGGTAATTTTTATATTTTTTGTAGATATGGTGTCTTGCTATGTTGCCCGGGCTGGTTTTGAACTCCTGAGTTCAAGCAGTCCTCCTGCCTCGGCCTCCCAAAGTGCTGGGATTACAGGTGTGAGCCACCAGGCCTGGTTTATAGAATCACTTCTTACAATCCAGTTTTACTGCACAGTGGCTTAAAAAATAAAATCAAAAACACTGTTTTTCATTCCAAGATTCTCCAGGTGGCAAAGGATCCTTAAATTAATGAAAGGATGTCAGGCTCAGACGACAGCAGCAGCAGAGGGTCTAAGGAGGGAGTGAAGGGTGTGGCCCTAAACTCCTCTGTTAAAACAGCAGAAAAATTTCAGGCAATTATTCATAGACTCTCTCAAATAAAGGAAAGGTCTGCCGTGGATCTTGAGGGTATACCTTAAAGACGCTCTACACGAAACACGGAGTTTCTAAGAATCTTCAGGGAAGTGTTCCAGGGCAACCCCCAGGAAGCCCCCAGGAGAGGAGGACTTGTCTTGACAAGATTTGTAGATCGAGATTTGGGCTGATGGGGTGAACCCGAGGAACATCCATAGGAACCACCATGTTTTCATAATGACTGAGTTGAACGTTCATAGAAACTGCTGCTGTATTTGCAATTTCATTTCCCAGCACCCTCTGCTGGTGTAGAGAGATTGCAGTTGAGTCCCGCGTGCTGACTCTGTGTCATGAAACCTGCTAGGCCCACTTTTGGGCAGATGCCGTGGGATTTCTACATAAACAGCCATGTCATCTGTGAAGAGGGAGAGTTTTTATTTCTTCCTCTCCAATCTATATTCCTTTCATTTCTTTTTCTTGCCTTATTGCACTGGCTGGAACCTCCAGTACAATGTCAAATAGGAGTGGTGAGAGAAGGCATCCTTTACGTGTTCCTCGCCTTAGGAGAAAACAGTCCACCACTCAGTGTGAAGTGTGATGTTAGCTGCACGTATTTTTTTTAATAGAAGCCCTTTATCAGTTAAAGAGGTTCCCCTTCTATTTCTAGTTTGCTGACAGTTTTTTTTTTTAAACCGTAAATGGGTGTTGAGCTTCGATGGCCGTTTCTGAGTCTGTTGACACAACCCTGCAGTAGATCTTCTTCAGTGCTGATGTGGCAGATTGCGCTGGTCACTTTCGGAATGTTAGGCCTGCCCCCACTCTGGGGTAAACCACACTTAATCATGGGCTATGCTTTTAAATATTGCTGGATTCAATTTCTGGTGTTGTGTTAAGGATTTTTGTGTCTATATTCATGAAGGATATTGGTGTCTAGTTTTATTTTCTTGTACCGTCTTTATCTGGTTCTGGTATATGGGTAATGCTGGCTTCATAAAATCACTTGGGAAATGTTTCATCCTCTTTGTGTTTTTCCAGACAGGGTCTCACTCTGTCACCTGGGCTGGAGTACAGTGGCATGAACACGCCTCACTGTAGGCTCACCCTCCCCGGGCTCAAGGCTCAGCTGATCTTCCCACTTCAGCATCCTGAGTAGCTGGGACTATAGGCACAAACCACCACACCCAGATGATTTGTGTAAATTTTGTTGCCCAGGCTGGTCTGTAACTCCTGGGCTCATCTGATCCACCTTCCTTGGCCTCCCAAAGTGCAGGGATTATAGGCATGAGCCACCCTTCCTGGCTTTCTTTTCTTTAAGTTGAAGTAATGTTAGACTTCTATGCAGCTGTAAGAAATAAACAATACAAAGAGATCCCTTTTACACTTTGCCCAGTCTCCCCCATGGTAAGATTCTACAAAACTGTACTTTGATATCACCAACAGCCAGCCTATCAACCTTATTCCAATTCTGTGGTTCTGCTTCTACTCACTCGTGTACGTGTATATTAAGCCGTGTGTGCCACTTGTGTGTGTGTTTATTAAGCCATGTGTACACAACCGTGTGTGTGTGTGTATTAAGCCATTTGTACACACTCGTGTGTGTGTATTAAGCCGTGTGTACACACTCATGTGTATGTATTAAGCCATGTGTACACACTTGCATGCGTGTGTATTAATCTGTATGCTGTTTTTATCTCCTGTGCAGTTTCCTGTATTGGCTGTGCTCGAATATCCACGTGCAGGCTTTGTGTGAACATGAGCTTATCTCTCTGGGTAAAATCACCAGGCTGTGTGGTAGTTGCAGCCCCTCATCCATTTGTATATTTGTTAGAAGAGATTGAATAAATTGATGTTACTTAGAATTCACTAATGAAGACATCTAGACCTGGAGATTTCTTTTTCAGAAGATTTCATTGAAAAAAAAATCCATTTTTTAAATAAATACAGGACTATTCACTTTATCTGTTTCTTCTTGGGTGAGTTTTGGCAGTTTGCAAAAACTTTTCAGCTACAAGGATGAACTAATTTTATGGAAAAGGAAGGTTGACCCAGAGGATGGAACTGAGGGCTCAGATGGCAGGGCGGCCCTGGAGAGCCATCCCCTGAGCTAGGACTGAGCCCTCAGCCCGGCCCAGTAATTTCACTCACCCAAATTTCAGGACCACATGCCCAGGAGACTGCTGTGTGCCTCTCCCCTCCCTGCTCTCTGAAAGGAGAGCCGACAGTGTGGTCTGTGTCTGTCCCACTACTGGTGTTAGCTTGTCAGGGGCAGATAACTCTTCAGTTCACAGCTCTTCAGATGGAGAGGGGGGTGCACCTGGGAGCCGCACGCCTGCAGCACCGTGTCCATACCTGGACTTGGATTGCGGGACAAGACCCCGGGCTTGAGTCCGAGTTTGATGTAACCGTGGAAAGAGACCATAGGGCAGCCAGGGCAGAAGGTGAGTTTATTTTGCATGAGGGAGAATCATGAGTTTCCAGGGCCACAGAGCAGATGATGGCAGATGGCACTTTCCCCAAATGCCCATGCTGTATTTCCCATTCCGAGCGCCCTCCCAGCACCTTGCCCCTCCCTCATCAAGACGGGGAGGTCCGTGTCCCCTCCCCTCAGATCAGCAGGCGTGACACTGTCTTTCCCGACTTGCTTGTCTGAAGTGACACAGCTTCCCCCTGGCTCTCAACAGCAAGTTAGAAATGAACCCTCTGCCCTCAGCAGAGGCCCTGGCGACACTGCAGAGCAGAACAAGCCCTCCTCGCCAAGCTCTGGCCAAACTGCAGATCCAGGAGCACGGTCAGTGCTGACCATCGCTCCAGGTGTGGGCTGGTTTCTTACACAGCAATAGATTCCAGAATGCCACTGTCTCGGCTGCATCCCCCAGAAGCAGGCTCTGCAACAAGGATTTGGCTGCAAATGGATTATCTGGGGGCTGATCCTGGTGAGCACAGGTGGGGGTGGGGAAGGCAGGCAGGGAAGGGAAAGAGCCAATGAGGTGCTCCATCCAGGCAGTGACCACTGAGGGCACGTGGGCTGTGTCCTGAGGGGGACCCCTGGGGCCAGGGTACAGCAGCATTGTCCCCTGTGAGGACCCCTCCAAAGGGGAGACCACTGCTGGGAAAGGCGAGCGTGGTGACCACAGAGGGGACAGATGAGCATGGAGACCACGGAGGGGACAGATGAGCGTGGTGACCACGGAGGGGACAGGTGAGAGTGGAGACCACAGAGGTGGAGACCACGGAGGGGACAGGCAAGCGTGGAGACCACAGAGGGGACAGAGGAGCATGGAGACCACGGAGGTGGAGACCACGGAGGGGACAGAGGAGTGTGGAGACCATGGAGGGGACAGGCGAGCGTGGTGACCACGGAGGGGACAGGCGAGCGTGGAGACCACGGAGGGGACAGGCGAGTGTGGAGACCATGGAGGTGGAGACCATGGAGGGGACAGGCGAGCGTGGAGACCACGGAGGTGGAGACCACAGAGGGGACAGGTGAGTGTGGAGACCACGGAGGGGACAGGTGAGTGTGGTGACCACGGAGGGGACAGAGGAGCGTGGTGACCACGAGGGGACAGATGAGTGTGGAAACCACGGAGGGGTGCAGCTGAGGACCCCTTGGTGGACCACGGCATGCAGGAGGGACTAAGAGTGGCTGCGGGAGGAGGAGCCGGTGGATTTCGGAGGGGAATGAGGATCCATATTCCCACCACCCTGACTCTGGACAGAAAACCCACAGCCAGAGAGACCCTTCAAACTCAGGCAGGTCCCATCTGTCCCCTGGTTTTGGTGGCCACTGGCCGCCCTGCCCGGCGTGATCCACCTGCCTCCTCCTGCCTGTTCCCTCCAGCCTCGTGGCTCCCCCAACAGGCCTGGCCACCCCTGCCCTGGGCCTTGGCATGCAGCCCCCTCTTCCCCGACATCCCCAGGGCTCCTTCCTCTGCCTCCTCCTGGTCTGTGACAAGGAGGCCCTGATCATCCTATAGAACTGCATCTTGCAGCCCACTCCCCCTCTCTGGTGCTCTTGACCCCCCGCTAGCACCCTTCTTTTCTGTTTTCCGAAATCTCCGTTTCCTTCTAGCTGGCGATGTAATTCAGTGTCTGTAGCGTTGCTAGGACACAGTTCCCCACAGGCTGATTCAACTGGCATACAGTTGGTGCTCAATAAGTGTTTGTTGTGGGCGGGACCCAGGAGGCAGGGCTAACACCATCCAATGACCAGCTGACAGAGAGGGGTTGGCTGCCCTGCCCACTGTCCCTCCCTCTCTGCACCCTCAGGGAGCACGGAGAAGGAGTAATCTGTGAATCATGCTTCCATTGGAGGCCAGCCGCACTTGCCCCTTCTCACACTGCCACAAAGACATACCTGAGACTGGGTAGTTTATAAAGAAAAGAGGTTTAATCGGCTCACAGTTCTGCGGGCTGTACAGGGCCCTGCTTCTGGGGAGGTCTCAGGAAACTTACAATCTTGGCGGAAGGGGAAGGGGATGCAGGCCCATCTTTACATGGCAGCAGGAGAGAGAGAGAGAGCAAAGAGGGAGGCACTACACACTTTCCAACTACCAGATCTCGTGAGAACTCTCACAAGACAGCACTCGGGGATGGTGCTAAACCATTAGAAACCCCCATGACCCAGTCACCTCCCACCAGGCCCCACCTCCAGCACTGGGGATCACAATTCAACATGCGATTTGGGTGGGGAAACAGAGCCAAGTCATGTCGCCAGCCAAAGAGGCAGACATCTCTCCAGCAATCAAAACTTACAAGGGAATCTGTGTGGACTGGCAAGATACGTGGCGAGTGGAAACAGCTGGCCATGGTGGGCCTCACGTCCGGCCCTCCCCCAATGGCACTCTCCACAGTGACGACCCTGGCTGGCCACAGGTGTTGCTTGTATGCTGGGAGGGCTGTGTTCCTCGAGGGCTCCCTAGGGATGCCACCATGTTGGCCACATAGGTGGGAGCCCAGAGCAGAAGGGTCACGCATGGACATGGATGGAATGTAGGTGGGCCTGTGGCCCTGGATCCAAAGACTTTACAGGACTGAGATGGGGGTCCCTGGGTTCCGTGAGCATGGTGACCTCTGCCGGGACAGATGAGCATGGTGACCACTGAGGGGACAGATGAGTGTGGTGACCTCTGCTGGGACAGGCCCACCCTTCCCACAATTTCTCACTTCCAATTTGGTGAGAGTCTCTCCACTCAGGGGGATGGTGGAACATTACATGAGTCTTCAGAAATCTGGGGCACCTGCCAAAGTCCAGGCATCATCCCATCAGATAGCAGCATGTGTGTGCATGTGACCTCACAGAAACACATGCATACCCCCAAGCACACACATACGTGCACACATGCACACACACATGCACGCACATGCACGCACGTGCATGCACACACAGGCACACACGTGCACACTCACAAGCGCACACACGCACACACAGGTGCATACACACACACAGGCGTGCACACACACACGCACACACAGTTGTCATGCTGTGTCCCGGTGAATGGTGGCTCCTAGCCCATCCTGAAGTTGGGGTCAAATCCTGGCTCTGCCACTTACAAGTCATCTGAACTTGTGTGGATCATGTCACCCCCCAACTTAGTGTCCCCATCTGTAAATGGGGCCCATACAGGGACCCCCATCATAGGGCATGGCGAGGGTTAACCGCTGCACCTGTGCAGAGCTCTGGGGACACAGCTGGCCACAGCATGAGGATGGCCAGCATCTTCACCAGTCCAGGGCCACACGGTGGTCTCTTTCTGTGCGAGCTGCAGGCTTGAGGCTGTGGACCCTGAAGCTGTGCAGGCTGTGAGGGCGCCCCGGTGCTTCCTCTCAGTGTCAGCTCCTTGGGGAACACGAAGGATGAACCATAGGGAGCGATTACTCAGAACCATAATTTGTGCTTAGATTGATTTTAATTAGCAGCACATTAGAAAGGCCCTCATGTGATCACCGTTTAATGACTGTGATATGCGTAATCCATTTTATTCTCAGCTGGCTCCTGTGGTAATTACATTTCTCTTGTGTTTAATTCATAACTTGATCATTTATTCCAAGTCGTGTTGGGCTTGGACCTCGGGCTCCGAGGAACGGCCGCTGACGGAGCTCAGACCCAGCACTTCTCCTGGAGAGCCAGCCGCTCGCTGCTGGCCATGCCTGGAGGTGGCGAGGACAGGCTTTTCCATCGATCTTGGTGGGGGCACCTGCTCCAGGGGCATCTCCATGGGCGCTTGGTGGGACAAAGCTGCAGGAATAGTTGATGTTGAGGTTGATGGTGACAGTGAGGACTGAGAGAATACAGTCACGTACCATGGGATAATGTTCAGGCTAGTGATGAACCTGTAATGCCACAGGGTCCCGTACGATATGAGACCTAGTTTTGCTGTACCTTTTCTAGGTTCAGGTGTGTTTAGAGACACAAATGCTTACCGTTGCGTTACAGTTGCCTCTCATATTCAGCACAGCAACACACTGTGCGGGTTTGCAGCCTTGGAGCAACGGGCAGCACCACGTGGCCTCGGGGTGTCATGGGTGGCACTGTCTGGGTTTGTGTGAGTGCACTCTGCAGTGTTCACAACCAAACACCAACTTTCTCAAAACTCTCTCCATCAGTAAGTGATGCACTGCTGCACCAGATGCAAGATCACGTGACCACGCACTTCCCACACGCTCACGCAAAGACCTCAGGTGACCACGCGCTTCCCGCACACGCTCACGCAAAGACCTCAGGTGACCACGCACTTCCCGCACACGATCACGCAAAGATCTCACGTGACCACACGCTTCCCACAGACGCTCACGCAAAGACCTCCTGTGACCATGTGCTTCCCACACATGCTCACGCAAAGACCTCAGGTGACCACGCACTTCCCACACACGCTCACGCAAAGACCTCATGTGACCACACGCTTCCCGCACATGCTCATGCAAAGATCTCACGTGACCACGTGCTTCCCACATACACTCATCCCCCCACAGCAGTGGGAGGTCCAGGGACATGCAGCAGCCCCAGGGGTCCCGGGTGTTCTACTTAACCTTTCTGTGCCTCAATTTCTCCCTCTGAAATGGGGCTGATACCAGTCTTAGTTTCACTGGGGTGATGAGCTGGGGGCCTAGATTACAGGAAGTGCAGTACAGGTGTTTGTTAAATCACTAAAACCATCAGCACCTTTGCCTGACAGGCGAGGAAACGGAGGCACAAGGAGCTGATTAGCCCGTGAAGATGTTCTGATGGCCTCAGAACTCGTCAGCCGATCCCCACCAGATCCCCACCAGATCCCCACCAGATCCCCACCAGGCTACGCTGCCTCTTCTGGGAGCCTCTGGTCTCCCCAGAACGTCTATCCACTGGGGTTAGATTTGTCCGGTGCTCCCACCACAATCACAGGGGAGCCTGCTTGTCAGCACAGGGCTGGCCACCCTGGCACCAGAGTTTAGTCCCTAGGGAGGGTCTTTCCCTGGCATCCTGGGGACTGGGCTGTCGTTTCAGTTTAGGCCACCGTCACCTGCTCATTCATCCCCCCACGCCCTCCCTCAAATTTCCTGAGTGTGCAAGGAAACCCCCGCCCCACTGCCCTGGACGAGCTCATTCCCACCAGGGTGATCAGCGTCCCCATAACTCATCAGGGCGGCCCCCGCCCCAGCAATCCCCACATCTGGAAGTCGCTCATTAGGACCTCATTAGCCTGTGCTCCGCTTCTCAGCATGGCTGTGGTGAGTTCAGTCTGCAGCAACAACCCGACCGACCGCACCAGCAGGGCAACGAGAGCCGCAAGAACGACAGCACTGTTTACCCTCTACTTTCCCCAGAAAGGCCTGGCCAAAGCATGCACAGGCAGCTTTAAGAGACCAGGAAGGGGGCAGATTAGCAGGGGTCAAGGATCTGGGGTGAGGCCACAGTGCATGGAGTGCATGGAGGTTGGGGCACGTGTGACCAACCAGGGTCATAAAATACACATGGTCAGAGCAGGGGACTCAGAGGCCAAGGAGGGGCACAGTGGGGAGGCATGGGCAGGCCTTGGGTGCAGTGAAGTGGGCGGGCAGGGGAGGGTGGCAGCAGGGTGTGGAGGCAGGGAGGAGGGAGGTGGTGGGGAGGCACGAGCAGGCCTTGGGTGCAGTGAAGCGGGTGGGCAGGGGAGGGTGGCAGCAGGGTGTGCAGGCTGGGAGGAGGGAGGCGGTGCGGATGGAGGGCTGCTTCCTGGCTGCCCTGGCTGCCCCCCCACACCTTCCCCAGCTGGCCAGTGCCCAAGGCTGGGCTCATGGGGCAACTATCTGCTCCCTTCCATTCTGTCTGCCGTGGCCTGACCAAATGGGCTGTTTTCTTGCTTTGTTTGTTTTTTTCTTAAGGAAGAAGAGAATGAATTTAGAAGGCTGTAAACCCCATCTGAGCCTTACACGTAGTTTCCTCTAATTGGATTTTCACCAAGGCCGTGATGGATGTGGAGTCTCGGCTTTCTGACAATGTCTTCCAGAGCAGGCTTTCTCTAGAGGGTGAACCGGCTTTGTTCTCCTGGGAGAGAACGCATTTGCTTCCGATGCCCAGGGCACGAAAGAGCTGGACGAAACAGCGGAAGTAGAGGAGGTAGATTCTCTACCTGGGAAACCCAGCAGGGCACGCTCACGTTGGAATTCAGATCTTGTAATAAGTGTGCGGATGCGCCTGTTCTAAGGAAATAAAGGGTTCTGCCCTCCTAAAAATTCTGCCCTTGCAAGGGGTGTGGGGACTGCAGAGCTGCTTCCCGGCTTCTTCCTCCAGGAAGCCTTCTGTCCTCCTCCGAACTGTAGACACAGGGCTGGTAAACGGGTAGCCGGGCGCCCCCACCGCCTCCGTGTGGTTCCATGGCTGAGCAGGTCCTCCCTGGCCACTCCCATCTCTGATGACAGAAGGTACCATGGTGAGAGCCACTGAATTAGGAAGACGGTGAGGGGCAGGTGCCCTCCGGGGGCTGGGGGCTGGGGGCTTCTGGACTCCGAGAGCCCCTGCCTCCATTCCAGGTTATCGCGGCCACTGCCCGTCTGGGCAGGGCAATCTCTGTACCTGGGGAATGCAGCCGCCCATGGAGACGACTCAGAATAATGGGCAGTGTCTCCGTGTAGCTCCCGCCCCGGTGCGGAGCTCCTGCTACCGGATGGCAGGTGGTGTCTAAACAGCTGTTCACGGGGACATTATCTCCAAGCACCGGTGGAAACGAGCTTTCCTCCCCCCAGCTGAGAAGTGACAGGCACTTCCCTGTTTACCGAGGACAACAGTCGACTGCAGAGCGGCGTGGAGCTCGCAGCTCTTCTGATGTCACAGTTGTGACTTGAGCGTCATGTCCTAAAGCTTCAGGATGAAGGCAGCTCCGCTCCACCGAGGGCTGGGGCCTGAGTGAGAAGATCCCGGTGCCAGGAGCGGGGAAGAGGGGCGGGGCCGGCAGCTGCCTAAAGAGCAGACCCTGCTGCTGTTTCTGAGTCCCCGAGGGCCCTCTGACCCCAGACACCTTCCCTGCCAGCTGAATACCATTCCAGAGTCAGATCTTGGTTTTGTTTTCTTTGTTTTAAAAATATTTTATTATAAGGTGAAAAGAAAAGGAGAGTACACTAAGCCTTAGCCGTCGTTGGCCCTTTAGTCTGAATTAGTGTATCAGCTATTTTACCAAGGGCAAGTTTGGACAGTGCAGAAAGAGGAAGAGAGTATCAGAGCGCCCAGCACCACAGAGAAGGGGTGGCTGGACAGGATGCCCATTGCAGGCAGATGGGAAGGGTGCCCCCAAACAGGAGCAATGGGAAGGCACCCACAAACAGGGGCTGGGGCCTCTGAAGGCAAGTGGCAGCAGCTTCCTAATCCAGGCCTCACATTGTTTCAAAGGTCCATGAAGTTGACCAAAGGCCACACAGCCACGGGAGACACAGTGGCCACCCTGGGGCATCTACACTGAAGGCCAAGGGTGTGTGGAGGAAGAGCCAACTGAGCTGAGGCCTAGGGAGGAGGCAGCAGGCAAAGGAGGCAGAAGAAACTGCACGGTGGCGTCCAGGGCAGGGCAGGTGCGTCATCTGGGCCGGTTGCAGAGACATGCCCTTCCACCAACCATCTGAGGAGCACTTAGCACCCACACTATGAGCCCGGGAAGGGCCAAGCCAGGAGGCAGCGCGTGGGGCGCAGAGCCTCTGAGCCAGAGAGGGGGAGGTCCCTCAGGAGGCCCCTGCCATCCCCCGCTCTGGGCAGGCCTCTCCAGCCAGACTCTGCACCCCAAGGGCAGGGCTGGGCCTAAGCCACACCTCGGGGTGCATGGGCTGTGGGGGGCTGCTCCTGGACACGGAAGGATGACGCCGGCTTCCCTGTGCCTCTGCTGGGGCCGCGGGACCCATGTTGTCCGCCTGGCCGCTCTGCTGCCAGCATAGCACAGCCTCCAGGGCAGCCACGGCCCAACCTGCCTTCCTAGCCTCAGGGGTATCCCAGAGCATGTGGGAGTGCAGGAAAAGGTACTCCCAGGGGATCCCCGCTCACCTCCCGGCCATGCCCTACCAGGCACTAGTGCAGCACTGCAGCCACCCCCAGGCTTTACCTACTCCCACCCACTCGGTCCCAGCACCACCAGCTTCACTACCTTCCAGGCACTCAGCAGCATAAGAGACCTACACACACATACACACACATGTGCACACATACACAGAAGGGGCTGAGTCACACGCGACCCCATTTGCAAGCCCCAGAAGCTGGACGTCCACTGAGCAGCAGAGATAGCCCATCCCAGAGGGCAAAGAGGATCCCTGGGGTCCCTACGAGGACACCTCACCCAGGTTCTGCCTGCGGCTCCCCACTAGGCCCCTTTGGGAGGGTGGCTGCCCCCTACACCACTCAGTGCTAGGGCTTACCCATGCGCCCCCAGCCTGTACGCCCCCAGCCCATGTACCCTCAGCCCTGTGCAACCCCCACCTGTTCACCAATGACCCCGCTCATCCCTGACCCTGCTCACCCCGACCCCGCTCGCCCCTGACCCCACTCGCCCCCTCGCTCGCCCCGACCCCGCTCGCCCCGACCCCACTCACCCCTAGCCCCACCAAGTTCTTAAGCAAAAGCTCAGTCTGTGAGCACACAGCAAATACAACTCTGCCTATATTTTCTGGGGGTTTTGGGCTCTTGTTGGACACTGGAGGCTCTCTTGGGTGAGTAAGAGCAGCAGCTCAGGCTTTTGAAGGCAAAATGGAATGGACGCAGGGCCCAGGAGACACCCACTGGGTGAGAGCAGGGCTCCAGAGCCAGCAGATGGCCGGGGTGGGGGATGCACGACCCTGCCACCCACTCCAGCAAACCCAGTCCCCTGACTTGGGTTGTGTCCAGCAACGGCTTTCGGGGCTGGAAGGCAGAGCTGCCAGGAGGAAGGACTCCCTCTGCAATGTCAGAAGCACCAAACACAGGGAGACGTAACTTCCAGGGCCTGGGGGAAGCTGGGGTGGCCAGGCTGGTGGGAAGGAGATATTAACATTTTCCAAGAAGCCCTTTAATTCTTCCAAATAAACCAAATGAGTACACACTTCAGCATGGAAGCACATCTTTCTAGAAGCTGGAAAATCAGACTCATCACGAAAGCTCGAGCAAAGTTAATTTCCTCTGACATTTCCTCTTGTGGTTAGTCTTGGAGCCAGCAGGTGGCCGGAGGCGCCCCACTCTTTCCCATAATGAACGGTCTCTAAGGAATCAAGCCAGGCCCTCATCTCCAAACCCTCAGCCCATTTTCCCCCGGCCTGCACGTGGCTGACTGTGCCCTGTGCCTCGCAGGCCTGTCCCTGGGCAGAGTGGCTCCCTGTCTCCCTCAGTCCTTCCTCCACCACACTGGCGCTCGTGCAGAAGCCAGGGCTCGCAGACGTCACCCTAGACACTGAGGATACCCCCTGCCTGAACGGACAGACAGATGCTCAGCCTCCTCAGGCACTGGCCCATGGCCTCCCAGGCTGGATGAGCAGCAGGTCCCTATGGGGGATGTGGCAGAGTGGACCCCAGCCCCAGCAGGGCCCAGCGAGGCGGGTGCCCAGCACAGCACTCACCTGAGCAGCCATCTCCACTCCGCATTGGGCCCCTCCTGGGGACCGCCCCTTTCCAAAGACTCCCTGGTCATCTCAGACCCCCCAAACACTCTGGAAGGTGACCCCCATGCCTTGAGAACTCATGGAGGCTGAGGCAGAGCCCTGGGGATCCTGCCGAGCTGCCTAATTCCTTGTGTTCCTGGCAGGGGGATCCACCCCTTCCTCACCCCACTCCACTTATGGGAAGGGGCACCCAGGAGTGTTTGGGGCCAAGGAAGGGGGTGGGCCTGAGGGAACCCCGACCTGCAGGAATAATCAGGGAAGGGGTGGAGCAGATGCGGGAAACCCGCGTCCCCACCCTCACCACCGGGGCTGAGCCCACACCTGCAGCCAGCGCCTGCATTCCTGTTCACATGAGCTTCCCTGGCCTCTGCCCCTGCTTTGCACCTGCGAGGCAGGCGAACCCTGCTTTGCACCTTGCCTGGTGGGTGGGCCTGTCTGCTGTGGCTTCCCCAGCTGCACGGTGCCTCAGGTGCCCGCAGAGGTCCTGGCCCGCCCCTCACGTCGGCCGCCTCCTGCTCTAGCGGGGATTCCTGTGTGTCCTCCCAGTAAACCTCCTGCACCTGACCCCGGTCTCCCCTCTGTCTCAGGGGGCCCACAGGGAGACAGACAACCTTTGGGTGCCCGTCATCTCATCAAGTCCTTTGATACCCCAGGGGAGTGAGGTTGACAGTTTTCCAGAGGAGGATGGGGTCAACAGAGGGTGTCACCTGCATGAGGTCACCACAGGCTCCGACCCCGTAGCCAAGGAAGGCTCTGCGGGAACCCCAAGAATCCCAACCACAGAACAAGAGGGAGCTGCCTGCTCTCACTCCACGCCTGCCCACCACTGAGCCGCAGGCCAGAGCCCTGGTTCCTTTGTTACTCACTGTTATCTCAGAGTTACCATTCATTTCGCCGGGAGAGAAACTGCAAAAGGAAATTAACATTTCCATACTCTGCAGCGAGACAGTTTCATGGATGCATTCTGAGATTTATTCTTTAATAACAGAAAGGAAACACCCTACCGGTTTCCAGTTCGGGGCCTGACAGTTCATCCTCTTCCAGGCGGAGAACCACAATTCAATAAACACGCTTTCATTTGTTTTGTCTTATTGACTTTGTTGTGTTAACTTTGTTGTGGGAAATGTCAAACATGGTAAACAGAATGAGGTTGGATCATGAACCCCGCCCTCCCGGGCCTGCCGTCACAGCTTCATCTCACTGTCAGGCCCCTCATCTCACCCACTCACCCGCGTGCAGTCTTCCCCAAATGAGAGTTCTAATATTACCTGGCAAAGTCAAGAATTCCCCAACGATCCATTGGCAGATGGAGGGTGGAGAGGAGCGGTCTCAGGGGAGCTGCCCTCGGCTTCTGTTAAAGGAGAAGCTCCCCAGCCCCGGGGTGGCCCCCGGGGGTCTCCAGCACACCCCCGCCGGGAATGACAGAGCCCCCAGGACTTCAGCGCAGCCTCTGCAGCCCCCAGGCGGAGGAAGGAACCAAACACAGGGCTGTTTGGAGCGTTCAGAGTAGAAACCAGCTGGACCACGGCCCGGGAATGTTTTGAAAGAAGGCCCTAGGATTACAGATTATGTTTCCTCAAACATGTTTTCTTTTTCCTTTCTTTTCTTTTTCTTTTCTTTTCTTTTCTTTTTTTTTTTTTTGAGACAGAGTCTCACTCTGTTGCCCAGGCTGGAGTTCAGTGACGTGATCTCTGATGACTGCAACCACCGCCTCCTGGGTTCCTGCCATTCTCCTGCCTCAGCCTCCCGAGTAGCTGGGACTACAGGTGCCGCCACCACGCTCGGCTAATTTTTTGTATTTTTAGTAGAGACGGGGTTTCACTGTATTAGCCAGGATGGTCTCCATCTCCTGACCTCGTGATCTGCCCTCCTGGGCCTCCCAGAGTGCTGGGATTACAGGCGTGAGCCACCGCGCCCGGCCCAAATGCGTTTTCTGAAGTGACTGGGCTGTGTAGACAAACCCATCTGTGGCAGCGACGTGCTGTGATGAAGCTAATCATTAGCTGTCACAGGAAGCGGCAAATTATCTCCAGTCGGCTCTTCTCAGACCGAAGCCTCTCAGGAACAAATGTCTTTATTATCAAGCCTTTGCAATTTCCAGAGAAGACAAGAATCTATTCATGCACGACGCCGTCAGAATTTTCCAACTGGTTACAGAAAATGGAACCGTGGGCTGGACCCTGCCGCTTGCCCGCCATTTCCTGCTTCATTTGCAGAGTAAGGGGCTCAGAAACCACTGGCGAGAGGCTCCCGGGGGGCATCTGGAGGGCCCCTCTGGCCACCTGGGTTCCAGTGCCCACGCTCACCATGTCTAGGTGCAGGTGAAAAATCCAAGTCAAACCAGCTTGAGGAAAAGCAGGGGGCAGGGAAGGACTCAAGGGGCTACAGCAGCACCCCCAGAGCTCTGTGCCTCTTCCATCCCCAGCTCTGCCCACGGCCACCAGGAACCCACTCGGCAACCAGTGAGGGGGGCTGCCTTTCCCAGCAAGCCCAGCGAAAGGGCTCTGGGTTCCACACTGGCTGGTGTCCCCATCCCAAGACCCACCCTTGGAGCCTCGGGAATGGGGCCTCTGGTTGCTGGGGGAGGGCCAGCCCATCCCCCACACCATATGGGACGGGCTCTCTGTGACCCCGCAGAAGGTGCAGGGCTGGGGCGGGGCCCCCGTGAGTCTGGGAAGCTAAACCAGCACATGACCCCTCCTATGCCTGGGTGCCAGCTGCCCACTGCAGAGCGGGGCTGCCCGGCCGGCTGTGACGGCCAACAAAGAAGCACCAGATTCCCCTCCAGAGGACACGCTTGTTAAACAGAAGTGGCATTTGAAAAGGATGACAGAGCCAGACTCTGGGATGCGAGGGCCGCTCAGGATGTGGACAGCAAGATTCTTCATTTGGTGACATCCGGCAGCCTCAGCCCTTTTTTAAAGAAAAATAAAATAACAGGTCTTCTCGCTTAGCCATCAAACCTATTACCTATGGGCATATATTTAATATATCATGTACAACTTGTGTGTGTGTGTGTGTGTGTGTGTGTGTGTGTGTGTGTGTGTGTAGAGGGAGAGGGAGGGAGAGAAGCCGGGTGGGCAGGAGCAGGGTGCGTATCAACAGGGGCCATGCGTGTAACAGGATTCAGAGCAACGCAGGCACGCGGCATGCACCAGACTCCAGTCCCATGCCCATGTGTGCGTGCACAGGCCAAGCATGTGTCATTGATGAACACGAGAGAGAGCATGAGAGAGAGCATGAGTGAGAACACGAGAGAGAACATGAGTGATTTCGGCAGGTCCTGTGGGTTCACAGGGAGTGTCTGTATTCTAACTGCTCATTTCTACTAGAACACATTTTCCTTCAGTTAATGCTCCTTTTTTCCCTCCAACGATATTTTTAAAAACCAGATTGCAGAGCTGTGCTGGTTGCTAAAAGAGATTCCAACCAGCCGGTGCCCTCCTGTGCCAACGTTTTTGAGTCCCTGCAGAAGCACATGGCCGGAGGCACAGGAATCCCGCAGACCCCGCCCCAGGCTTCCCAGGACTGTAACCGAAAGGGGGTCCACACTGTCCCTAGGCCTGGCAGAGTCACCCCCCAGGTACCCTCAGGGATGCCCGTGAGCAGGGGCGAGAGCCACTCAGGTTGACACCGCTGTATGTGGAGCCCCTGGAGAAGGTGGTGGCTTCCTCCACACCCTGTGGTTGGTGACAATGAGAATAAGTTCCTGTTGTCTTAAACCACACAGCCCACCAGCAGCAGTCACAGGGAAGCTGCTGCTATGCCCACTCTGGCTGAATGCCGGCCTGCGCCGCCCGAGACACGCCTCCTATGGGCCTGAATATCTGGAACGTGTCTGCATCTGGCCCCCGCTTGGCCAAGGGTCCCTTAAAATCTGTGGGCTCTTCTATCTCCTCATCTCATTGTTCCCTGAAGGACCAGGGGTGTCCCCGCCAGTGAATGCCTCCTGGCAGGCTCCCCAGGAGCCACCGTCACAGCTCCGGTTCCCCAGAAGCAGCCCCTGGTGTAAGTGTCCCCAAGGCTGAGATGAAGTCCCAGGGTTAAGTCCTGGATGCAGCCGCGTCTCAGCCAGGCCCCCAGGGAGCAAACCGCAGCTGAGATGCTATCCCACCTCCAGGGACCGGGTGGTCCTGCCGCACGCTCTGCCCTGGGGGTACAGCACCCGGCTGATCTCCACTGTTCTCTAGGTTGGGCGAGGCAGCTCTCAGGATGGTCCTCGAAGTTCCCAGCTGCGGCTAGGCTGAAGATGTCCCCGCCCCAGTCCCTGATCCTATAAAGTGCAGGTTTGATCAAGGGTACAGACCTCAAGGCAGGAAGGTCTGAGAAGATATGGGAAAAAACCAAATTGTTCTTCCCACCCTCACAGCACCGGACACAGCACTCCCGACCCAGGGGGTGGTGACTTGTCCCAGCACCAAGCAGTTCTCCAGCACATGCCAGCTGGTGTCCTTCAATTCAATTCTGACACTGTCCACCCAGAGATGGCGTCAGACCCTGCAGAGTGAGGGCTGAGTCCCACAGGGCTGCCCTCACTTTCGAAGTCAACTGCAAGCTCCAGGGGCTTCTGTCCACATAGCTATAAACCGGGTCCCGTGAGCCCCTCCCCAGGCTGGAGTGATTTGCTGCAGCAGCTCCCAGGACTCAGGAACACAGACTCACCGGTTTATTATGAAGGACGTTGCAGGGGACACAGATGACCAGCAGGCGTATACCTGGGGGAGGTCCGGGGGGTCCCTGGGTGCAGCAGCTTCTGTCCCTGTGCAGTTGGGGCCACCCTCTTGGCAGGCAGATGCATCCTCCAACCCCAAAGCTCATTTGCACTGAGTCCTTCTGGGGTCTCATGAGGCTTCATCACACAGGCATGATTGGCTACGTCACTGACCATCGGTGATCAACTCAACCTCCAGCCCCTTTTCCTTTTTACTGAAGATCAGAGGTTGGGGCAGAAAATTCTAATCTTGTGGTTGGTTCCCGTGGCCACCAGCCCCCATCCTGAAGCCTCCAGAGCCACCCCATCAGCTCGAAAGACGCTCCTATCACCCCAGAAATTCCAAGGGCTTGAGAAGCTCTGGGTGGACGCAACTACCCCTCAGGAAATTGCAAAGGCTGTAGGAGTTCATTGTTAGGATCTGGGGCCGAAGACCGAGTATCAGAACAAAAGATTCTCCTAGCACCCTGATGGTCAAGACACTACAAGGGCTATCGTTGCTCTATGTCAGAGACCATTGAAATGCGTATTTATTCTCATATCACAACATGGCAGGAGCTGATCCTGGATGATCCGGGTGGGCCAATTCGATCACAAGTCCTCCACAGCAGAGACCCTCCTCCGCCTGGCGTCAGATGCAGCCGGAGCGCCAGGGCTGGGAGGGGCGGGGCGGCTGGGAGGGGCGGGGCATTCCCTCGGAAATCAACAGTAGGGTCCAGTCTTGAGCTTCTCACGCGGGGCGTTACTCCCACGACGGCCCTGATGCGTCCTTCTGCCGTCTGCACCTGCACCCGCTCTACGGCGCGGACGAGCTCCAGGCTGAGGCACCTTGGGTGGGCTTTCTGGCTGTTCTGCAGGCTCACTCTGGATTTGAGCGGGAACCTGCGGGCAATGTGGACAGTGCTCTCTTCCTGCTGTGAAGCTAAGGGCATTCCAGGGCCTCCTTGAGCAACAGCAAAATCAGAGAAATAAGGATGTGGCCTCTCAAGGCGTTTCCTTTGATAGAAAATATCCATTTTCTATGTTGAAGTTCTGGAAGCTTGTTTAAGCTGCAGATTCACTTTCCCAGAGCCACACATATACCTATCACCTTGTAAGTCCATCCCACACACGTTTACCGACCACCCTTGTTGCCTGGTTAATCTTCCCTTGTCCACCTGGCAAGGCAGCCGGCGGTTTTCACCATATCATATTCCGGGCACTGAGACTTGGCGGGGCCACACTCCCTGCCCAAGGGTCTGGTCAGAAAGGCCTTGACTCCCTGGGTCAAACCCCCAACCCTCTGCACCAGCTGTGATGCAGGGACAGCGTCCTCCAGGGCCCCCAGAAGGCTCCGGACAGGCAGCATTTGCTCCCGTCAAGGCTTGTCCAGAGCGGGAAGGCCACCGTCTGTCCTGTGGCTGTGCAAGGAAAGGGTGGCTTGGGAGGTCCACTTTTGGAAAGCGATTCTGAGGGAGGTGGCCCCTCTCAGTTCTCATTTTATTCTCTAGACACACACACACAGCAACGCACAGACACACAAACGGGCCACTTGCAGAAGCAGCAACATGTACATGGGGCAACACAAACAGGACAACAGGAATACTCAGGAACACACAAGTACACAAATGAGGCAATGTGCAAACACAGTAACATGCACACTTATAAATACGGTAACCCCAACATTTGGCAACATGTCGTTGCGGCAATGCACACTTCCCTGTGCTTAGGGCAGGCATCCACCCGCCCATCCATCCGCCCATCCATCTGCCCATCCATCCCCCTGTCTGTCAAAAGACCAATAGTGGAACATATCATCTAACAACGCCACAACATCTCACCCAGCAATCGTTTGAGGGGAAAGCTCTGGGTTCCAGTGCCTCTTACACAGGTAGTGCGGGTGAGGCTGTGCGGTGGGGCTGTGGAGTGCGCCTGCGCAGCGGGGTGGGCAGTGGGGCTGTGAAGTGCGCCTGCGCGGCAGGGCGTGCAGTGGGGCTGTGGAGTGCGCCTGCGCAGCGCGGGTGGGCGGTGGGGCTGTGGAGTGCGCCTGCGCGGCGGGGCGTGCAGTGGGACTGTGGAGTGCGCCTGCGCGGCGGAGCGTGCATTGGGGCTGTGCAGTGAGGCTGTGCAGTGATATGGTTAGGTTTTGTGTCCCCACCCAAATCTCATCTTGAATTACAATCCCCATAATCCGCATGCGCCAAGCGAGAGACCAGGTGGAGGTGACTGGATCCTGGGGGCGGTCACTCCCATGCTGTTCTCATGATTTTCTCATGAGAGCTGCTGGTTTGATAAGGAACTCTTCCCCCTTCACTCAGTACGTCTCCTTCCTGCCGCCTTGTGAGGCGCGTTCTCGCTTCCCGTTCGCCTTCCGCCATGATTGTAAATTACCTGAGGCCCCCCAGCCATGTGGAACCGTGAGTCTGTTAAACCACTTTCCCTTACACATTATCCAGCCGCAGGCAGGTTTTTATAGCAGTGCGAAAATAGACTAATACATGCAGTGAGGCTGTGCAGCACAGCCGTGCAGTGAGGACGTGGAGTGAGTGTGGGGTGTGGTGTGGAGTGGGGTGAGAGGTGGGGTGGGGTGGGGTGTGGGGTGGGGGGTGGAGTGGGGTGGGGGTGGGGTGGGTGTGGGGTGTGGAGTGGGGTGTGGGGTGTGGGTGGGGTTTGGAGTGGGTGTGGGGTGGGGTGTGGAGTGGGGTGGGGTATGGAGTGGGGTGTCAGGTGGGTGTGGAGTGGGGTGTGGGGTGGGGTGTCAGGTGGGTGTGGAGTGGGGTGTGGGGTGGGGTGTCGGGTAGGTGTGGAGTGGGGTGAGGGGTGGGGTGTGGGGTGGGGGGTGGAGTGGGGTGGGTGTGGGGTGGGGTGTGGGGTGTGGGTGGGGTTTGGAGTGGGTGTGGGGTGGGGTGTGGAGTGGGGTGGGGTATGGAATGGGGTGTCGGGTGGGTGTGGAGTGGGGTGAGGGGTGGGGTGGGGTGTGGGGTGGAGTGGGGTGGGGGCTGGGGTGGGTGTGGGGTGGGGTGTGGGTGGGGTTTGGAGTGGGTGTGGGGTGGGGTGGGGTATGGAGTGGGGTGTTGGGTGGGTGTGGAGTGGGGTGTGGGATAGGGTGTGGAGTGCGTGTGGGGGATGTGGAGTGGGGTGTGGGGTTGTGTGTGGGGTGGGGGTGGGGTTTGGAGTGGGTGTGGGGTAGGGTGTGGAGTGGGGTGGGGGTAGGGTGGGGGTGGGTTGTGGGTGGAGTGGGTGTGGGGTGGGGTGGCAGTGGGGTGGGGGGTGGAGCAAGTGTGGGATGTGGGTGGGGTTTGGACTGGGGCTGTGGACTGCAGCTGTGCATTAAGGCTCTGCAGTGAGGCTTTTGGAATCGGTTGTCATACTCAAGTTTTTAATTGGCCTGGGGGGACTTTAATGTCCAAACATGACCTACCCTTTCTGGAGTTTGCCTTGAGCGTCACTGAGGGGAAGAGAAAGTGACTGATTGTGCAGTGAACGGTTCTCCTTTCCCTGAGAAAGTCCTGGCCACTTCTCTCCTCACAGGGAGCTGGCCTCTGAGCCCCGGCCTGTCCTGCCTGCTAAGAGAGTCCTGGTTATCTGTGGACCTTGGGCCAGGCTGGATGGTCTGTGCTATTAATCGGATCTGTGGTGGGCGTTTTGGGCCACGTGGTGTCAGCTGTGCCTCTGGAGGGATCGGAGACCGAGCCACCGCACATGGTCGCCTGGCAGAGCCTGTGGGACTGAGCCCCAGCAGAGCCCTGAACCCCAAGGCAGGCCATCAGCTTGGGGAGAAGCAAGTGCTGTCAGGCTGCCCAGTGGGGAAACCAGCAGCCTGTGCCTGGGCCCTCCTGGACTCTGCCAGTTCCCTTCGCCGATTCTAGCCGGCACCCTTTGCTCTAATGAACAGCAAATGTGAGCACAGCAGGTTTGCAATGCTGTGTGAGCCTTCTAGAGAATCGCAGAGCCTTCTGGAGAATCGCGGAGCCTAAGGGTGGTTTGGGGACACCAGAGCTGCAGGGGGTGAGGCAGTGATTGAAGAAAAATAGACCTCGTCTGATTTGTTCCCCTAGGGATTCAGGCTATTTAATGAGCCAAATAGTCATAAACCGTGTTTGGGGACTGTACGGATAATAGTCTTCCAGTGACTGGCAAACCTGCTGCCTGCAGTGCCGGGTGTGAAGCCTTGGTCCCTGGTCCCACCACAGTGGACTCCAAGAGCTTCCTCCCCTGCCCGGCAAAGGGGCTGGGCTGCTGGGGGCTGAATGCCTGGCCAGTGGTAGGGACGGGTCTTACAGGCAGCACAGAACACACCTGAGAGGATCAAACCACGTGCGGTCTCAGCACCTGCCGATGGAGTCGGGGGTGAGAGAGAATAAGAACAACCGAAAAAATCAGGGAGCTGGGGACAGGGACCGGTGCCTACACCAAGGACAAGCAGCCTCTCATTCCCCATCTAGAAAGCACAGAGGAGGCGGGGCTCGGGGCCCAGCATCTGTGTATGTTACTTTTAGAAAAGTTGTACACTCAATTATCCATGTCAAGCTCAACATCATTCATTCTCTGAAAAGAAAACGAGCAACAGTTAGGCACCCCAGCCCATGGTCTGGACTTCCTCTCCCAGAGCAGTCCTCTGAGACCAGCCTAAGCTGGTGGGGGTTGAAAAAGCAGGTCCTGAAGACTTAGAAGTGTGGGGGTTGAGGGTGATTGAGTGGGGAGGGAGAGCTGGGCCCCGTCTTCAGGGAGCACGTGGTCCAACCGGCAAGGCACTGGGTACAACACTGGGTACAGCAAAGGGCTCCTTCCTCGTCCCACAGCCTGAGGAGAGGCACCTGGTGACTTTAAATGGGGAAGGGGTGCAGCTGGGGAGGGGCCCCGAGGGGAGACCCCACACTGTCCTTCAGGAGCCTGCCCGAGAGGCTGACCTCTCTCCTGGGCTTAGCTGCTCTGCTCTGTCGGGCCCTGGACCGGATGCCCATGCCCTGGTCTTCTGCCCACGACGCAGTTTCCCCTGACAGGAAAGCAGGGTATCAGGGCCTGCCCTCCAGGTATCCTCATCCCCTAGGAGGTGAATAAATGATGGAGGTGTCTCCTAAATTCACAGATGACTGTCCCAAGACATCGGGGCATATGGCAAAAACCCAAGTCAAACAGTTCGAGAGAATAAAGGTTCCATGGGACTGAAAGTCCAGGGGGCAGCTGGGGCTGGCCAGGGCCTCAAATGGTGTCCTCAGGAAGCTTCAGGCTCCATTTGACTCCAGGAATGGTCCCAGGAGGGCAGGAGTCCTGGGAAGGCATGGGGTTCAGACCCAGAGAGGGGCTTTGTAATCAGATGCATGCCTGTGGCTCCTCCAAGTTCCTGGGTTGGAATCCCAGCCCCCGCTCCTCCAAGCTCTTGTCTTGGGATCCCAACCCCCCGGGCAAAGGTGTGAGAAGTGGGGCCTTTGGGAGGGGATTTGGTGGTGAAGGTGGGGCTTCTTGCAAGAAGGCACCCTCCGTGAACCGGGAAACAGGCCCTCGGCAGACCTTGAATCTTCCCTTGATCTTGGCCTTGCGGCTCCCAGACCGTGAGAAGGGATTTCTGTTGTTTAGGAACTCCAGCCAGCCTCTGGTGTTGTGTGTCAGCACCTCGAGTGGATGGAGACAGGCTCCCTCTCTCTTGCTGCTGGGATGTCTCCCCAGGAGCTTCCGTCTCTCACCACCCTCACCTCCCAGCCAGAGGGAGGCCAGGAAGCCAGGGAGATGCTGCCTGAGCGGCAAGGGTGCCCTCTCTCCACACCCCCTGCCAGAACTTACTCTGTGGCGTGTCTAGCTTCAGGGCAAGTGGGAGATGGAGCCCTTGGCTGAGACTTGGGGTGAAAGGGAGGGGAATTCAGAGGCGGCCGATGGACCAGCCCTGGCTATGTCCGTGGCTCGTGGGAGCCCAGACTTGCTGTGTGGACTGGGCTTGGTATCCTCATGCTGTCCCCCTTGGTGTCCCACATAGGCCCATGCTGGCACCCTGTGAACCCTCTGCTCTCTCTGAGGGTCATAGAGGGAGTGTGCCACCCTCAGTGAGCCGGGCAGCTGCCCTCAGACCCTCTTGCCCCTGGGGTTCCTTTCCCCATGGCATGGCCTCACGTTGTTAAAGAAAGCGTCTCGAATGGGCCTTTGCAGCTCCAAGGCGAGAACGACAGAGGAGGAACCATTTCAAGGTTTTGCTTTTGGAAACTCCTAGGAAGCGACTACAAAATGGAAGACATTTTTCCTATTTCAATATTTCTAAGCGTGGAGGACTCCCGACTGCGGGTCAAGTCAGACACTGGATCTCTGGAGACGCAGAAGTCATGTTTGTGCAAACTCCGTCCTTAGACCGAGGAGGAAGCAAGCCTGAAAGTCAGAGGGAAGAGATGCCCGCGCCACGGCACCCAGTCCTGCCTTCCCCAGAGGGCAGCCTGGCACAGCCACGTGGCAGGAAGGACGGGCATGACAAGACCCTCAGCGTCCTGCTCCAACTCCAACCCCGCCTCGCGCATCTCCTCACCTCCTCCTGGCGGGGGGCCGGACTGCTGAGCCTTCAAGAGAATGCAAGAGCTGCCCGTCCTTTCTCTCCTGACAATAAATGGAAGACTCACATTAGCCGAATGCAGCCCTTTTAGCTTTACATCGCCTAGTGTGCTCACAAGGACGCCTGGAAAGTTAACCACAAATCGGTGCATTTATAAGAGCCATAAGCCTGCAGCTTCTGGGTGAGAGCAGACAAAATGCTACTTCTGTTTTGCAGATGGAACAGACGGGCTGGCTTGGCCCTCTGCATCGCCTGTGTTGCCTGTGTGTTGTCTTTTTCCCAAAAGCAAATTGCAAAAAGAAAATGGCTTTCCGCTGGGGGCCCAGCAATTGGGAACCCTCCTTCTAGCAGGAGGCAGAGAGGAGAGTATAGGTGGGCCAGGGAGGGCATGAGGAGAAAAGGGAACGGGCTTAGAGGGCTGGGGCCTGCTATTCATCAGTTTTAAACCTGGTCCAGAGAAATTGGTGGGAACATCACAGGAAATTCTAAGGGACACTCTCTGTGTCCATCGGCCTGAGGTGCGTTCATAGCAAGCCCTTCCCAGGAATAATTTTTAGGAAACTGGGCTGCATTGAAATATGTCTTGGAAATGGATCTTCTTTCCTCAGAAGATAATCTACCTAATTCCCTGTTTCCTCCAAAACATCAGCTTTCTTTGTGTGTCTCTTGGCTGATTTCTTTAAACTTGCTGACAGGTTTCACAATCCAAGGTGACTCCAGGCCGTCTCTGCTTCACCCTTCCACGCGGTTCTGCTCAGCAGGCCTGGAAGGGCGCACGGTGAGATTGCTGGGTGGACAGGAGTCAAGGCTGTGCGTCTGTGAGGAGTCAAGTTAGAGCCGTGGCAACAAGTCCCCCCTCCTTCCTCTCCTCCCACCACCCCACTGCCTGCTGCCTTGGGCGGGATCCCAGAGCCACCAGCCCCGACCTGGGGCCCAGGCTGAATATGCAGTGTCTTCCACCAGCTCCAGGAATAAAACTCCATGTCACAGGCACAGAGGTGCAGGAGCCGCGTCCCTAACCCCTCTGTCTTCTGACCTCGGGCTGCACACTGGCCCAACCCCGTCCTGCCCACCACCGTTCCTGCTCACACACCACATTCCAGGACTCGGTGAAGGTGTTCTCCTTGGACAAGTCTTCCCAAACTGCCCCACCTCAGCCAGTTCCCCCAGACATCCGGTGCTCTCCCCGTGAACGTGCTTGCTGTAGCAGCCCCGCGGGTCAGCCAGCGCGGAGGCACTCAGTGGGCTGGGCAGGCAGGAGTCCCAAGAGCCCACAAGGCCCCAGCAGGGACATCAGGGTGCAGGACGCTGCGGTGCAGGATGCTGGGGTGCAGGGCGCCGGGATGCAGGGCGCCAGTCCTTGCTCCTGTTCACAGTCCAGCAAGCTGGGGAGGGACGTGGAACTTCATGGGCAAGGTTCCTCCCTAACTGTGCCTTCCCCGCTCCACACAGAGCCGCTCTCCGGGCCCCATCTCCTGGACACCCACCTCCAGGTGCGGAGCAGCTGCAGCCACCTGGACTGTGGCCTCTGCCTGCTCTGTCCTCATACCGGGTTGGCCTGTCCTGAGAGGCCCCCTCTGTCCTCACTCTCCACAGCACAGCTTGAGACACCAGAGCTGGACAGGAGGGGAGTGGTCTCTGAGCCGTGTGGAGCTGGGCTCTCGTCCTGAGCATCTTCTGCTTGGAGGTGAAGGCCAGGACGGGTGCAGCCAGGGTGGGCAAAGAGAGCCTGGGGGACCCTGGGCCCCTCGTGCTGTCTTGGAGGGGAGAGGTCTGGTGTACAGCAGGGACTGGGCCCCAGCGGCCTCTTCCCACCTCCCCAGCCCACTTTAGCCATCCTTCATTCACTCATCATTCAGCCAGGCTCTCTGGACACGGCCAGTGTGGGATGCTCACGGCCGGCCCGCTGTGCTGTGAGGACAGCGCCGTGGCTCCCTGTGCATCCGATGTGCCAGACCCTCTCAGGCTGCCGTCACTCTGGTTCTCCTGTCTCTCTATTCCGCATTTAAGGGCCTTGGTGACTCCTCTGGGCCCAGGACAGCCCAGCACAGCCTCCCCATTTCATGGTTGATGAGCTGCCTTAATCCGCCTGCCCCCTAATCCCCTTTGGCAGGTGCCCCAACATATTCATAGGTTCTGGAGAGTCTGGCATGACATGAACATCCTTGGGATCCTTACTCTGCCCACCATGTGGGCAGCGCCATCTCATCCACACCCATGAACGTGAGGCACAGTTAACATCCCCATATTCCAGAGGAGGAAGCCGAAGCTCAGGGCCACCTAAGGTTGCTCACTCTGGAGGTGGCAGAGCCAAGACTTGAAGCCCCTGGGTCGGACTGCAGATCCCAAGCCCTCTGCCTGGTTGGGTGGAGCAGAGTCTCATTCACACTGAGAAATCAACCGCAAGCAGGAGGAGACGGTCCCTGGAGCTGCAGCCAGCAGAGAGGGTCCCCGGAACTCCAGCCAGGGGAGAGGGTCCCTGGAGCTGCAGTCAGGAGATGGGGCTCTGTGCATCTGAGCAGAGAGAACACAAAGCATGGCAGGGCAGGCAGAGGATGCCCTCCTCCCTCCCGGCTGGGCACAGCCTTCTTTGCCAGGTGGATGCCAGCCCTGGGGAGAGGAGACAGAGCCTCCTGCGGGGTCTCAGAGAAAGGACAGGAGATGAGCATGGGAAGACCTGCTCCTGCCAGCAGGGACCCTCTGAGCCCCTGTGCCTGGTAGCCCAACACGCATGCAGGCATACACACATGCGCGCACACACAGACCATGTGGACAGCAGGCGATTCACAGGAAGACTTGCAGGTGCTGGCACCCAGGCAAGGGGAGAGGCTGAGCAGGTGAAGTGCTAGCTGTTCCCTCCAGGTGCTCACGATTCGCTCAACACACATCTCCCTGTCCTCTGGGTACCAGGCCTGCACCAGATTCCCGCAGAGCCAGGTGGAGGGCAGATGGCTCTTGGGGGCATGAAAATTAAGGGAACTTGACCGCTTTTGCCCACTAGGTGTGAGCCCTTGAACCAAGGGCTCACCAGGAGGCTCTGGCCTCCAGGCAGACGGCAGAGACACACTTGTTGATATAAGTCTGACGACTGTGTGAGTCAGACCATCCGGCTGAATCAGAGCCCGGAGGAAATACATGATTGAAAACTGGGCCCGTTGCAGAGCAGCCAGCTCTCCATGGAGCCATGTCAGGTTTGAATTAGAAGATTCTTGGCTTCTTAGCTGTGGCAGGTGAAGGAACCCTGGGTGATTTGGGATTTGGAGGGAGTGGTGAGACCTGGTCCCAGCGGGGGAGACCTGGGGTGGGGGGTCAACGGAGCAGGAGAGAGCATGGGAAGGGAGGGAGGCTGTAAGAGCAAACTCCCACAGTACACAGCCAGGGTGACCCTCAGCCCCAACTGCTTGAGACTGAGAGGGCTCCAGCTCCCAGGTCTCTGGACTTGGCTGCTTTAAAACCTCGAAAGTCCCAGGAAAACCAGAGTGAATGGTTTGTCCTACCCCGAGCCTCCCAGCCTGCTGGTGCCATCTTCCTCAGGCGACCTGCGGGCACTGTGGAACGGCCATCCCAGCTCACCTGAGGCCCAAAACAGGAATGCTGAGTGTCTATGACGCTGATGGGGACCTCACATAACTCTGGTGGCCAATCACTCTCCATCCTCAGCCAAGCGCACAAGACAGCCACGGCAACGCCCCGAGCATGTCCCCACGCGGGCAAAGACAGAGTGTGTGACCCCACTCTGGGCCATCCTCCTCCCACCCAGCCTCTCCAGCTGCCCTGCAGCCACCGGGGTGGGCCCTGGCCTCTGTGTGGAATGAAGTGTGTGCACATCACAGGATGCTCACAGCAGCCTGGCGACCTAGAGGCCACGTCGTGCATTTCACACACAGGAAACTGGGGGTCCAGGCCCGGTGAAGCTGGGATTTGAAACCACCTCCTCTCCAGCCTGTCACCCCGACCTGCCCTCTGTATCCCTGGCCTTCCTGGGGCCCATCCCACGCAGCAGCCACTGCACTTGTGGGCAGCCACGCCCGCTTCCTCTTCTGGTTCTTCCCTGAGAACACGGCTCACGTTTCCAGAGAGCTGGCCGAGGTCCAAGGGGCGGCCTGGGAATGTGAGGGACAAGGATGCCAATGACTGAGGATTGATCGGCCTGTAGCACAACCCCCAGAATCTGCCAACAGCCCCAGAGATGCCTGGAGCGCAGCCAGTGTGAGCCTGGAAGGAGGCTCCGCCCTCCTTGCGGGCCTGCGAACACTCGCTGTGCGTGCACATGTGCAGGTGCCGCTCCGTTTTTAAAGATCCTCCTTGGAACACTGTACGTCCTGGAACACGTGCAATTCCCGTGCTGTGGGTGGGAAAATCTATAGCCAAGCTCTACCAATTATGTTTATTACTTATCTTCTGTGCCTCTAACACATTCACGTTTCTCCCCCACCCACCTTCTTCCTCGTAGGAAACCAACTACTGCTGCCACTGAAACAATAAATGCCTGTTGTTTTAAGCCACTGAGTGTGGGGGCATTTTGTTATGCTGCAATAGATAACTGATGTAGATGTTATTGTAAACTTAATTTTTTCAATTTAGTAAGAGGGCTTCCTGCTAGCAAGAGTCGCCCAACAGTGGTTGGGGGCCTGAGGGAAGAGAAGGATGGAGGCTGGAGAGATGGTGACTCTCCTACATTCAGAAGCCTGAAGCCTGCTGTGAACCAGTGACGGGTTTTGCACATCCTGCTGGCATGGCCTCATCCTGTTCACCATCGCATCTGCTCCACTCGTGCAACACAGACCCACTGAGTGCCAACTACGTGCCGGGCAGCGTTGGAGGGACTCAGGGTAAGCTAGCCAATGAAACAAGCAGGGACCCCCACCCTTGGGAGCGTCTTCCAAAGACCTCTCGTGGTGACTCTTTGGATGTGATTGTCACCCCAGGCACAGATGACTACCTTGCTTGGTAATAAGGACATGGCCTTGCTCACACCACTCAGGGAACCACAGAAAGCCAGACTGTCCCCAGCACACGGGCTGCCCCTGTTCAGCACTCGTGCTGCACCCTAGCATCACAGCCGTGCCCGTGGACCTCGGTCCTTGCTGCCCTTGGGACCCGCCGGCTCCTCAACAGGCAGCATTGGGAATGTTGGGATCAGGGCAGCAGGTCTCCAAGGTTCTCCAGCTTGCAGGAGACACTCGCCCCCGGAGCCCTGCCCCCCACGAGGCTGTGCCCGGCTTCATGTGTCAGTGAAGGCATCTGGTGGCCAAGGGTGTGGCTGCATCACCAATGGGCATGACCGGACCCGGCCCGGCCCTTCCCAAGCTTCACCGGCACTTTCTTAGAGTTTCAGCTGTTTAGGAAGGGCTTCTGTCTGCAGAAATCAGAGAGAAAGGGGCAAACAACGTGGAGTTAAAAGCTTCCGGCTGCAGAGCCATCCGGTTGGTGAGTGCACAGGAGAACTCAGAACAGGCGAGTGCCTTGGAGCAGCTGAGCGGCGTAGCTGCCAGGAGTCCCCACCCGGGGCCCGCCATCCGCCGTGTAGAGCAAGGCCTTCCAAGTGACATTTTCCTACGTGGTTTTAAGCAAATGCTCCATCACAATATTTGCACTAAGTTGCCTTTTATGATTTTTTAAGCTCCCAGGCTAACTCAAAGATAAACCTTTGAAAATAAGGGCAGCTTAGCCAAAAGGTCAGGGGTTTGAAAACCAAACAATGAGCTTTGGCAGAGAGAGAGCACAATCTGCTGCATCCTCCTACTTTGGCTGGCAGAGGGACAGACTCCAGTGGCCATTGCTGTGGCCTTCCTCTTTGTGGGGGTCTCGACAGAGGCGCCTGACGGCCCAGCCCGTGGTCAGACCCCAGTGTTACCAAGACAGTGGTGAATGCCTGGACCTGACACTGTCCAGCACATGTACTCCCTGCGTGGCGTGGACACTAAGGTCCCCGCCCAAGCCCCTGTACTTATCTGGTGAATCGTGCCTTCCAGAGGACAAATCCGGCCTATTCCAGCCTACTCTAGTGATGGAACACCTCACCTCACCTCACACCCGACACTTAGCTGAGGGTATCCAGCCCCTCTTCAGCCTGACACCGACCTCGTTCATTCCCCGTGGAGACCCATCAGTAACAGCCCTGCCCTTCATTCAGCCACTATTCCCGTTTTACAGACGACTCAACTGAGGCACAGAGACGCTAAGGACACTCGTCCAAATGTGAAGTAGAGCAGGGCCAACGTTCAAACCCTATCTGCTGGCTTCTGAGTCCACTATCCTGGCTTCCAGCAAAGGGACCGCTGACATTTCCTTTGATGCCAGGATTTCTAAGCTGTGATGTTTGTGAGCTGCAGCTCCCTGACAACAGTATCAGGCTTCGGTTGAACAGAGAAGCCCAAAGCAGGGCGAGAACGGATGAATAAGCATGGAGTCCCACTGCCAGCCATCAGCTCAGGAGCCTTGAATTCTCCTAGCTGGGTGGGCCCAGGAGGGGGTTCCTCAGCCTCCCACTTCCCTCAACACCCTGCAACGCCTGCCCCAGCCTGCCCAGGTTTCCTGCTCCCAGCACAACAGCTGCAGCCAGCAACGTCCACAAAGGCCAGGCTGGTTCCCCAGCCCTGCACACACGCAGCAGCAGCTCTACCCAACCTCTCCCAGGGGTTCTGGGGAGGAGGGAGCAGGGGAGGGGACGGGGAGGGCCTAGAGAAGGGACAGTAGTGCCCTGGGGGCTCCTGGGCAACCCAGACATGCAGGGGACAAGCTTGTGCCTGGTCACCTATGCCAGTGCTACCAGTGCTATGCCAGTGCTACCAGTGCTATGCCAGTGCTACCAGTGCTATGCCAGTGCTACCAGGCGCTGCGGGGACAGGGAAAGGACAAGAATCTCGCTCTCACGTGGCTCCCGAGCCAGGGGCAGGGGCACCCTGTGAGGCGCTCCGAGGGAGGGAGTGTGCAAAGCCTGCAGGGCCTGTGAGGAGGCCCTGACGCGTGCTGTGGGGCTGCCCCTCCCAAATCCTGCTGGGGTGTGGGCTCTCAGGGTGACTTCTGATGACAAATCCAGGCAGTAATAAGGGACCCAGGGGATCACATCCCATAGCATCATGAGACCGGCCCAGGGTGCCAGGTGCGGGGCCCTGAGTGGGGAGGGTGCTGTTCTGGGCACCTGCTTTCCGCCCTCCCTCATTAACCCCTCCCTAGACTTTGATGAAACCATCTGTGGCTCCTGGCCTCTGCAGGACCCAGCCCCTCAGCTCCTCAGCCTCTGCAGGACCCAGCCCCTCAGCTCCTCAGCCTCTGCAGGTGTCCCTCGGTACTGCCTCACGCCCCTGCCCCAGGTGATAACTATGCCCTGAGCCCCCACCATTCCCACTGGGCATATCCCAGAAATACGCATTCACAGACCAGGCACGCCCATGACTGCAGCTAGATTTTAAAAGGAATCACAAGAAATGTAATCTCTAGTGGTCCTGGAGACCCCCTGGGCACCCAGCTTCTGGCACCCTGTGGACACCCAGGAGTAGGGGGGCGGCCCAACCAGCTGCGCAGCCGCCCAGCCCTGCCAGCGGGGAGCTTCCTCCCTCCCTGCCCTCCGGATACACCCTCACCCCCACTGAGCGAGCCCAGGGTTGGGGGGGGTGCATAGTTCCCTTACTAGCCGGAGCGAGAAATTGCGGAGAACAGGGAAAAGGGTGGCAGGAAGGGCCCGGTGCACGATACCCGCCGCACCCGCCCGGAATCCTGGTTCCCTGGAGCGCTCAACCCAGCCCGCCCTGCCCCGGGGAGCGCGAGGGGGCGACCCGCCAGGCTGCACCCGGGTGGGGCGGGGACGACAGCGGGGGCTGCCTCCCTCCTCCGCCGCCACCCCCAACTGCTGGGCGCGCCGCGCGGCCGCCGGCTTCGTGGAGACGCGCAGAGCCGGGAGGGCGCGGGCGCGGCGGGAAGTGTGCGGGGCTAGGGTGCGCGGAGAGCGCGAGGGAGGAGATTCGGAGCGAGGGAGGGGAGCGCGCCGGGGCAGCCGTGCGTGCATTCCTCCCGGCGCCACAAGCTCGCCCCGCGCAGCCCGAGCCAGGCTGGGCGCTGTCCTCGGGAGCCTGGGGAACCGCGCGATTTGGAGATCAGAGGCACCCGGAACCGGTGGCAAGCGCCGAGCCCGGAGACAGCCCGAGGAACCGCGGAGTCTGGAGCCAGGAGCCCGGAGCTGGGAGTCCGGAGCTGGGAGTCCGGAGGAGCGCGGAGCCCGGAGCTCGGGGCGGCGCGTCTGGGTCTGGCGCTTCCCGGCTGGACGGCGCGCCCGCTGGTCTTCGCCACGCGCCCTCCTCTGGGCTCCCGTTCATCGGTCCCCGACTGAGACGTGCCCAATCCGCCCGGACTTCCAGCCCCGGAGGCGCGGGACAGAGCCGCGGACCCCAGCGCCCACCATGCGCCTCAACAGCTCCACGCCGGGAACCCCGGGCACGCCGGCCGCCGACCCCTTCCAGCGGGCGCAGGCAGGACTGGAGGCGGGGCTGCTAGCCCCGGGCTTCAGCAACGCTTCGGGCAACGCGTCGGAGCGCGTCCTGGCGGCACCCAGCAGCGAGCTGGACGTGAACACCGACATCTACTCCAAGGTGCTGGTGACCGCCGTGTACCTGGCGCTCTTCGTGGTGGGCACCGTGGGCAACACGGTGACGGCGTTCACGCTGGCGCGGAAGAAGTCGCTGCAGAGTCTGCAGAGCACGGTGCATTACCACCTGGGCAGCCTGGCGCTGTCCGACCTGCTCACCCTGCTGCTGGCCATGCCGGTGGAGCTGTACAACTTCATCTGGGTGCACCACCCCTGGGCCTTCGGCGACGCGGGCTGCCGCGGCTACTACTTCCTGCGCGACGCCTGCACCTACGCCACGGCCCTCAACGTGGCCAGCCTGAGTGTGGAGCGCTACCTGGCCATCTGCCACCCCTTCAAGGCCAAGACCCTCATGTCCCGAAGCCGCACCAAGAAGTTCATCAGCGCCATCTGGCTCGCCTCGGCCCTGCTGGCGGTGCCCATGCTGTTCACCATGGGCGAGCAGAACCGCAGCGCCGACGGCCAGCACGCCGGTGGCCTGGTGTGCACCCCCACCATCCACACCGCCACTGTCAAAGTCGTCATACAGGTAAGCCTCAGTAACCAGCCCCGGGGCTCCCCTCTCCTTCACCCCAAAAGCAACGCCAGTGGTGTGCCTTCTGGGTAGGGAGTGGGAGAGAGGTCACAGAGACAGTCTACTCCTGTGAGGCTGCGAAGGCGGTTGGGGCAGCTTGGGTGCAGCTCCGGAGTTGCCAGGCTCAGCCCCTATCTTCTCCCCTCCTGTTGAGGGGATGGAGCCCCTGCCTGTGACCTCCCTGGGGTTGGTGGCTGGGCCTCCGACGTCTGTGAATTCCTTAAGTTCTAATGGAAACATGTGCGCTGGCACCTGCGTCTCCAAAGGAAGGGGTCCCTTTCATCAGCTTCTCAAAAGGCTTTGTGCCCCCAACAGGTGACGTCCTCTCCTCTGCAGAGAAGCCCCCAGACTGACTCTGCCAGTGCCTCCCAACTGCCTGCCCTGACCCAAACTGGGGAGTCAGAGCAGAACCTGATGCCATCTTGGGCTGGTTCCTAGTTTAGCCTCAGCTTTCCCATCTGTATGATGGGGTAGTCTTAGCATTGACCTCAGAAGGTAGAGCATTTGAGAGAGAATGTATGGGAAGTGTTTGCATGGCCCCCGACACATAGAAGCGCTCACAGGTACTATTACTGCTGGATGGTGGGGACGATGTTTCTGCTGGGAAGGTTGTGAGGCTCTGCGGGTGGTGGTGGTGTTGTGGTGAGGTGCGTAAAACTGGAGCCGAGTGACCAAGGGCCCCCCAAGGGTCTGAGCAAAGCGCCGTAGGAATGCAGGTGGGAAGCCCCCTTGGGAATCAGTTTGGCTGAGGTTCGTGGCTGGAGGGGAGGACTGATCAAACCAAAGTCCCGAGCCGGAGGTTGGTGTCCAGGGAGGAAGTCAGGGCTGGTCGGGCACCTTGGATGGCACCTTGGACACGAGCAGCCTTCGAGGTGTGGGGTTTCTTCCATTTCTGGTGGGCTAAGGAAGCCAGAGGGTGAAGGATCCAGGCAGAGTCGCCCACCTCTGCCCAGCTAGAGGGGCTGGGGTGGCTGGCTGTCCCCCTGGCTCCCGACACACCAGCATCGGCAGCCTCCCAGCTAAGCTTCTGTAGTTGCCTGGGCAGCCCTCATATGCCAGTGTGCCCGGTGGGGGTGGGGGCAGCAGTGCCGGGCAGGGCGTCACCTGGGCCCTAACTGACCCTCCACTGGCCACCACCCAGGTGGACTGGGGGGTGGGGGGTAGAACTGAGCTCCCAGTCTCCCCGGCTGCACGAAGAACTGGTGGCAACAGGTGTCTCCTCTGGGGGAGGCCCCTCCCACAGACACTGGTAGCAGGCAGTGAGTCAGGGCTGCTTTGCCTCTGCCGCAAGAGTCCCTGCCCTCCCCAGAGGCAGAAGTAGGCACGGCCCGTGGGGTAAACGCAGTGATAAGTGACCTCTCGCTCCCTTTGAGGCTTCATCTGCTCTCCCCAAGCTCCTGCCTTTGATCGGCATTGGCCAGGGGCGTGGAGGGGCCCCAGGGGCGACAGCCACCCAATCCTTCGGAAGGTGAGCAGTGGAGGGGTCAGTGCTGTCACTGCCCACCCAGGAGGTGTCCCCGCTCAGACCCCTGATCCTCCCGCTCCCCTGGCAAAAGGCCAGGAGCTCACCAGCCTCCACAATCCTCGAAAACAAACAGCTGAAAAGCACAGGGGTGTGACGACAGCTCGGCTCCACCCCCAAGAAAGTGTCCTCCCTGGCGTGCGTGGGTTCTCTGCCGGGTACTTGGGATTGGGCACCTGTGGGACATCACTTTGCCTCCCAAAGCACCACCTGCCCAGCCTTGTTGCTTCGAGGCTGCGAGGCAGATTTGGCCAAGTCATGCTGCGGCCAGCCACAGGCACTCGTCCACTCACAGAGGCCTGTGACACTTCAACCCTGGGACAGCGGCCCCACGCCCTGCAGATGCCATGCTGGCCGAGCGTTGCTGAATGCCCCTGGCATCCTCCACACCCTTGGAGAACATAGTTTCCACTTTTCTTTAAAGGGCTCAGCTGCGTGCCTGGGAGCGGCTGATTACAAGGGTGCTCCTCCATCCGATGCTGGCGGCCTGGGGCTTTCCAGGGCCCTAATGCCGGCTGCTCCCTGTGCTCGAAAAGAACATTCCTTGCAGGAGAGGCCTTGGCTTCCCCCGACCCCTGCTCTGCCATTTGCCATTTTACTAGAGGTTTCCCCAGAATTAGGGGGTTTATGGTCTCCCCGTGGGCTTCTGGGCCACTGGCAGATCTGGGTGAACATTCAGCTTTCAAACGATGATGTCTGACTGAGGAGGGGCTGGATACCCTCAGCTAAGTGTCTGCCTCTCAGTGACCACGTATGGAAGTGTTGGGGCAGTAGCCAATCAAATGGCCCCTCTTTCTAAAACAGGGGTCCTTTCCTGCCCCAGGGGCCCCTACAAAATTTTGGCTTGGGCACTTGCAAACAGAAATTGTGTTTAGAAATGAGGTGGTTTGGTGATAACACTTTGGAGCAACTTACGGTAATCCTCCCTGAAGCCAGCTGGGCATTTTCCTAGTGTGTAGCTGGGGCTGGGAATCGACGGTGGAGTGGGCAGGGCTCTCAGGCCAGCAGACAGGACCTGGTGCCCAGGACCCTCCCAAAGGCCCCAGCCCTGGCCCCAGTGCAAGCAGTGTGACTGGGAGGAGGTGCTGGGGGCTCAGGGACCTACGGGTGCTCCTGGGTTCCCCTAGACTGTCCTACCCCTCCTCTAGCCCACCCACACACGTGGCCCCACACAGGCAGATGGCCCTTGCTTCTTGGATGGTCCCCCATGGCACAGGTCCAACCTCCAGGTTTGACCTCGGCTGTGACAAGGTCCCGGTGGCACAGGCTCTGTGTGGCAGGGCTCAGGGCTGATGGCCCAGATGGTGGGTCATCAGAGTCCCATGCTTATCCATCCGCGGTGTGTATACTGAACGTATGTACACATGTGTGTCCAGGGACCCACAGTGGCAGGGGCCTGGGACCTCAGGTATCCGATTCAAATCAGATGAGGGATGAGGTGGCTGCAGCCTTTGAAAGTTTTAGAGACCCGCCCCGACCATGGCCCCACACAAAAGCAAACCCTCTCGGCCTCACAGGCACGAGTCCATTAGATCCTTCTGAGTGGCCGTGAGGACTCCTTTCATCACTGCCATTGTCTGCACCAAGCGAGTCCCGCTCCTGCAGGCTCAGCCTCCCTGCCTCCTCCTTTGTTTTCTCTGCAAGGCTTCTTCATATTGAGTACAAACAGCAGTGCTCTTTGCTGGGTTAGATCCCAACTCAGAGGGCACCTGCTCCCTCCCAGGGGCCGACGAGGCCTCGATTCATGCAGGAGGAGCTGGTCTCCTACAACCCCTGCTCCAGAGGCCTCCAGGAACAGACAGAGCGCAGGGCGACTTGGCGAACACCCCGGCTGTTCAGGGCTGGCAGAATTCCAGGAAAGGAGAGGCAGCTGAGACAGGGAAGGAGACGGGTTCCAGTGAAATCCGGCCGTGGATTATTTCAGGGCTCCTGTCCCGTGCCCCAGGCTGTGCCCAGCAACCTCCACAGGCAGCATCCTCATTCTTAGGAAGGATACAGAGGTGTTTAGAGTGTGGAGTCTGCAACTTATTCTCAAATCGTTCAGAAAAAAAGGTGTGGCCAAATGGAAGGAGAGCAAGCAGACAGTGAATCAAGGGAGGAGACCGCTCGCGGGCCACGCGGCACTGGGCTGCAGACCTGCCACGGGCAGCCGAGCGTCCTGGGTATTCTTCCTGCAACTGTTCAGCAGTGGGAACTTTTTCTAGTTAGAAAGTTGCAGAAGGCCGGGCATGGTGGCTCACACCTGTCATCCCAGCACTTTGGGAGGCTGAGGTGGGTGGATCACCTGAGGTTAGGAGTTCAAGACTAGCCTGGCCAACATGGGGGAACCCGATCTCTGCTAAAAATACAAAAATTAGCCGGGCGTGGTGAAGGATGCCTGTAATCCCAGCTCCTTGGGAGGCTGAGTCGTGAGAATCGCTTGAGCTTCAGAGGCAGAGGTTGCAGTGAGCCAAGATCACACCACCACACTCCAGCCTGGGTGACAAGAGGGAAAATCCGTCTCAAAAAAAAAGTTACAGAAGAAGTTGTTCTTCAAGGGGTCCTTAGAGCAGCCTGCCCCACTCTGACCTCCCCTGGGGGCGGGAAGGGGACCCACACCATGCAGCTCTGGGCGGCTCTGGCTCCGGCTGTGGCGGCCACAGTGTCCTCACCTGCAGCGCAGGGCTTCGAGTGCTGTTGGTGTGAGGCCAAGAGTCACACACTTCCTCCAGTCTGAAAAGCCAATGACCCTTTAGAGGAAAGGAGTGGAGCATTTTTCCTGCCTTTTCTATTCAAACGGTACTTTAGAATAACCCAAGAGTAGGTAAAGGGCAGCGTCTCGGTGCAGAAATGTTCACCAATAAGTGAAGAAGGAGACGGAGTGTTAGAATCCCACTCATCAGGTGCAGTCCTGATCAAACAACGGATGCAGGCATGGATTCTTGGCAGCTGCCGGTGTCACGAAGGGGAGTTAGGTGTGAGGTGAGCCCTGGTGTGCACACAGCCCCATGGCATCCTTGGAGCAAAGCCATTGAATCTGAATCTGATGGAGCCCCTGATGCCACTGCCAACACACAGGACACACCAGGGACAGAGGAACAGGGACAAATGCACCATTAGGATGCAGCCAGCAAAACCCAGACCACAAGAAACACCTCCAGACAAACAACTCAGTCTGTCCTACAAATAAACAGTGAGGGAATCGGAGACGGTGGCCTGGATTCTTAGCAAAGACTCGGACAAGTCAACCTGTTGCAGAATGCCGGCACCAAAGCCAATCATTCTTCATGCCAAGAAACAGCGAGAAAAGCCTGGGTAGTTGAATAGCTACAAATTCTTGTCCAGAACTGTTATGGGTATGGTTTTCAAAATGGTCCTGATCTCTTAGAGGTACATATGGAAGTGTTTACAGACAAAATGATACAATGTCTCAGATTTACTGAAGCATGGTCTGGAGGAAGGGGCTGTAGGATGGCAACAGAGGAGACAAGATTGGTCTTAAGTCTATAATCGTGGAAAGGGGGTGTCGATGACATTTTTGGTGTGTGTTTGAAAAATTTAGTAATTACAAGTTTTCAAAAGGTTAAAGTGCTATATGTTGGAAATAAAGAATTTGGAGAGTGAAATCAGACGTTCAGACGGTGACTCTGAGGCCGTGGGGGGTGAGAGGGCAGGACAGGACAGGGAGGCGACCTTGGCCTTGTTCCAGGCACTAGATCTGCCTGTTGGAGCCAGGTGGGAGACGGCAGGGAGAGGACCTGCAGACATGCAAGTCCACGTCTGTACCTTGTAACCCCATTTCCCGGATTAAGCAGAGGGCAGAGCCACCTGTTCACATCACGTGGCTGGAGAGACAGGCCTGGAGGTGCTCTCAGCAGGGGAAACCTAGTCTGACCCTGTGGTGCTCCCCATGGGACAAGGGTCAGGCTTTTGAGTGAGACAGGCAAGGGTGGGAGCATGAGGGGCCCAGAGCTGGCCATGGCTGGCTCTGACTGGGCTTGGAGTCCTCAAGAGTGACTTGGACCAGGGCGGTTCAGGCTCACCTGTTCACGGCTCTGCACTGGGACCCGTGGTCAGCTCTCCCAGGCTGTCCTACACTTGGACTGACAGTATTCTGAGGACATTCAACTCCAGGGATAAACGGGGTCGTGGGGCTGTGCCTGCAGTTCTGTGGGTGCTGAGGGCAGCAAGGGAGTACCGCCACCCTGTGCTTACCAAGAACCACTGCAAGCCACCCCACAGGCGAGGCAGGGCCTCGGGCAGCAGCCCAGGGATCTCCAGGTCTGTTCTCAAGGGCACCAGGGCTCCCAGCTGGTAGCATCTGATGATGAGCAGAGAGGGCCCTGGGCTGAGCAGGGCCCAAGAGGGCATCCGGCCTGTGCACAAACCAGAGGCTGCCTTTGTTTTTCTCAATCGCAGAAATAAATTCCCAAGTGGTGATCTAGTAGTTTGTATTAAGAGAAGAAAAAAAGCTTTTCTTTATTTTTGAATCATGGTGAAACACACATCACTTAAAACGTGCTGTTGTGCCCTCTGTGAGGGTGCAGTTGAGCAGCATGAAGCACGTTCACATTGCTATGCAACCGTCACCGCCATCCACCTCCAGAACCTTCTCTCTCCCCAGACTGAAACTGTCCCCATTAAACCCTGACCCCCAGCGCCTGGTGACCTCTTTGCTGCTTTCTGGCTCGGTGAGGTGGGTGACTCAGGCTGGCAGAATCTCAGGCCTCCCCTGGGTCTTCTTTAAAATGCAGGTTCAAGGAGGTGCGCTTTATGCTGAAAGACACCGGACTCCGAGGCCCTGGTGATTCCAAGCACTTGAGGTTCTGGAAAAGGCTGAGCCGTTGGGACAGGAGGAAGGTCAGCGGAGGGGTGGGGTCGCCATGGGGGCGCTGGGAACTCTGGGGTGATGGAAATGTTCTGTATCTTGGTTGTGGTTCAAAGCTCGTGGTTTCAGCGCATGTCAGTCCTGCCCCTGTGAGTCCGTGTTGGTTGCGGTTCAAAGCTCATGGAGCTGTAGGCTGAGGGGTGGATTTCAGCGTGTGTCAGTCCTGCCCCTGTGAGTCTGTGTTGGTTGCGGTTCAAAGTTCATGGAGCTGTAGGCTGAGGGGTGGATTTCAGCATGTGTTAGTCCTGCCTCCGTGAGTCTGTGAAAAACAACAGCAGCAGAGAGTGGCCGAGCTGCCGTCCGCTCAAGGCTGTTTCGGGTGGCCAGGTCCTCCCTCCTGCCGGCCTGTGTGCACTCAAGATCCTCCTCCTCTGCACGGCCATGAAGGGCTGTGGGGACACGAGCCCCCCACCCCGCAGCCCCTCACGCCCTGACCAGGCTGCTGCCTGCACAATGCTAGCTCTGCAAGGTGGGCATGGAGGGGAATAGAGATCCTGGTTCTTGGCACTTGGGGGGATGGTGTTCCTGAGGTCACAGCCATGGGGTCTGCCTGCCCCAGAGACCCCCCACTGTTCCCCATCCACACCCTGGAGTTTGACCTTGTCACCGCCAGTGAAGGTGCAGTCGCCGAGGGGCTGGCCCCATCCACATGGCATCCCAAGGGGAATGCACAACTCCAGAGGGGGACCACCGGGCTCCACAGCGTCAGTGAAGAAACTGAGGCCCAGAGAGGGGCAAGGCACCTGCCCCACCCCTGTGCCCACTGCTCTTCCCAACAGCATCACCAGTGGGGCACCACCCACTCCAGGAGGCCAAGGAGAGAGCCCTGGGTCTGGAGTGCCATGTGGACCTGGTACAGGTTGGAGAGGGGAGGTGCCCAGCGTGCTGACCCACTCGAAGCCACCCGCACCTGCTTTGGGACTTTACATCCCTGTGCACCTGTGGGGGCTGCGTCCTGCAAACCCAGGGCTGGCTCCTGAAGGCAGGCAGGGGAGCAAGAAGGAGATCAGGGGAATGCTTCCCGAGAATCGGTGGTTTTGGGTTGTGCCCAGTGGCTCGGAATGGCTGGCTTGCTAGAACCCAGGTTCAAATCCCAGCTTTATCGCTGGCCAGCAGCATGACTCTGAGCAAGTGGTGTGACCATCAGTGCCTCTGTTTCCCTATCAGCCCACTGGAGGTAGCGACTGCCCTGCGGTCTCATGAGTTAATGACATAAAACGCTAGAGACTGTGCCTAGGGTGGAAGAAGGACTCAATTACCCACGCGTACTATTTGTGTTCTCCCCTGAACAGCAGCAGAAATGCAGCAGCACTTGGGAGGGCCGGGAGCCTCCCCAGGCAGGAGGAATTCTCTTCTGAGCATCTGGGCTAACATCTTTCATTCCTTCCTTCATTCACTCGTCATTCATTCACTGAACACTTACTACAAGCCAGGATGGGTGTATAGCAGCCCAAAAAAATTGGCAAAAAGTTCTGGCCCCCTGAACTCATGTCCCACCAGAGAAGATAGAAAATAAGCAAAATAGATAGGCATGATACATGACTGGCAGGGAGTAACAAGAGCTGCAGAGAAAACCACATGGGGGGAGCGCGGGGGTGCAGGCAGGTCAGGAAGGCCTCATGCAGACCCTGCAGGAGCACACTGGTGGGCGTTGGGGAAGATGCCAGGTAGGGGAACAGCAGGTGCAAAGACCCCGGGGCAGGCATGTGCTGGGTGTGCCGGAGGAACAGCGCTCGCCTGGCTGGGGTGGCCAGAGCAGAGTGAGCAGAGGGCCGTGTGAGAAGCCACCAGCAGATCCCGCCGGGCCTCATAGACCTCGCTGCAGCTTTTATTCTAGAAGAAGTGAGTGGGCGTAGGAGATTCTGGGCAGAGCCGCCATGCAACTTACATGTTAAAGGGACAGCTCTGAGTGCTTTGTTGAGAATGCATTTAGGGGTCAGGAGAGTGGTTGGGAAGCTGCTGCCGGATGTCTTGGGAGTGACCAAGGTGACCTGGGCCAGGGTGGGGGTGGAGAAGGTGGTGGAGAGGGGTAGGATACCAGATACGTGCTTTTCTTTGTTCCTACTTCATTTTTCGACTGACATGCAATAAGGTTCCCTTCTGTGCTTGTTCGTACCTATGAGCTTCAATAAACGCAGCCCCTGTATCCCCACTTCAGAAGACAGACCAGCCCCAGCCCCCAAACCCTGTGGCCCACCCACCCCGACGCCAGCCCCTCCACCCACTGGTCTGCTCTCCTTCCCCACAGCTTTGCCTTTTCTGGGATGTCGCGTGAGTGGAGCCAGCTGGGCCGTGGCCTCTCGAGCAGGCCTTCTTCCTTCACTCCATCCTCTGAGCTGTCGCCTGCATCCACTAGGCGTTCCTTTTCACTGTGGAGTCAGATCCATTGTGTGGATAGACTACGTTTGGTTGATGCATTTGCCCCCGAAAGACTTTTGGGTTGTTTCTAGGCTTGGGCGATTATGAATAAAGTAGCGACAAATATTCACATACGATGAATTTTGTGTGAATATACATTTTCATTTCTCATGAGTAAATACATTGGTTTCAGATTGCTGGGTCATACAGAAAGTGTATGTTTGCCAGCATTTCCAAAGCGATGCGCTGTTTTGAACGTCCCTAACCCTAGCCCTAACCCACAAGAGAGCACCGGTCACTCTGCATCCTGGCCGACTCTTGGTCTTGCCTCACTGCTCTGGCTATGACTTCCAGTATGATGGTGAATAGGAGTGATGAGAGTAGATATCCTTGCCTTGCTTCCAATCTTTTTTTTTTCTTCTGAATCAGGATCTTACTCTGTCACCCAGGCCGGAGTGCGATGGTGCAATCTCACCTCTCTGCAACCTCCACCTGCCAGGCACAAGTGATTCTCCTGCCTCAGCCTCCTGAGTAGTTGGGATTACAGGCACATGCCACCACACCCGGGTAATTTTTTGTATTTTTTATGGCGATGGGGTCTCACCATGTTGCCCAGGCTGGTCTCAAACCCCTGGACTCAAGAGATCTTCCTGCCTCAGTCTCCCAAAGCGTTAGGATTACAGATGTGAGCCACCACACCCACCCTGCTCCCAATCTTAGGGGTAAAGTTTTCAGTCTTTCTAGTTAAGTGTGAAGTTTTTACTTTTTAGTTTTTTGTCAGTTTTTTTTTGTTTTGTTTTGTTTTCATTTACCCATTCTAATAGGTGTGTATCTGGTTGTGATTTTAATTTGCATTTTTTTAGTGACTGATGATGTTAAGCATCTTTTCTTGTGTTTAAGTGACATTTACATATCTTCTTTGGTAAAATGCCTGTTCTAATTGTTTGCTATTTAAGAAATTGGGTTGTTTTCATATGGTTTAGTTTTGAGAGTTTTAAAAATACATTCTGCATATGAGACCTTTATCAGATATGTGATTTGCAAATATTTTCTCCCGTGTAGCTTTTCTTTGCATTTGCCTAACATTGTATTTCACACGGCAAAGAGGTGCAATTTTTATAAAGTCCAACATATCACAAATTTTGTGGATCACTCTTTTGGTATGGTGTCTAAGAATTCAACGCCTAGCCCAAGGCCACAAGGATTTTCTTCTGTATTGTCTTCTAGAAGTTTTATAGTTTTATATTTATGTTTATCAGCTATTTTGAGCTCATTTTTCTGTAAGGTGTGAGGTATAGGTCCTCTTTTCTATAAGGTGTGAGGTATAGGTCCTCTTTTCTATAAGGTGTGAGGTATAGGTCCTCTTTTCTATAAGGTGTGAGGTATAGGTCCTCTTTTCTATAAGGTGTGAGGTATAGGTCCTCTTTTCTATAAGGGGTGAGGTATAGGTCCTCTTTTCAATAAGAGGTGAGGTATATGTCCTCTTTTGCATATGAATATGCAAATGTGCCAGCATCTGATAACACGATGACAGCTTTCTCCATGGAAGCTTCTTTGTGCCTTGGTCAAGATAAGTAAGCTGACCCCATGTGTGGGGTCGACATCTACTTTCTCTCTATTATTATTATTTATTTTTTTTTTTGAGACTGAGTCTCACTTTATTGCCCAGGCTGGAATGCAGTGGTATGATCTCACCTCACTGCAACCTCCGCCTCCTGGGTTCAAGCTATTCTCTTGTCTCAGCCTCATGAGTAGCTGGGATTACAGGCAGGTGCCACCACACCCAGATAATTTTTGTATTTTTAGTAGAGATGGGGTTTTACCATGTTGGCCAGGCTGGTCTCAAACTCCTGACTTCAAGTGATCTGCCCCATTGGCCTCCCAAAGTGCTAGGATGACAGGCATGAGCCACCGTGCCCGGCCTATACCCACTTTTGTCTGTTCTTTTTTTTTTTTTTTTTTTTTTTGAGACGGAGTCTTGCTTTGTCGCCCAGGCTGTGGTGCAGTGGCCGGATCTCGGCTCACTGCAAGCTCCGCCTCCCGGGTTTACGCCATTCTCCTGCCTCAGCCTCCTGAGTAGCTGGGACTACAGGCGCCCACCACCTCACCCGGCTAGTTTTTTGTATTTTTTAGTAGAAACGGGGTTTCACCATGTTAGCCAGAATGGTCTTGATCTCCTGACCTGGTGATCCTCCCGTCTCGGCCTCCCAAAGTGCTGGGATTACAGGCTTGAGCCACCGTGCCCGGCCTTGTCTGTTCTTTTAATCTGTGTATCCCTAGCATCTCGATCCCACACTCTCTTGATTAGCTTTGCACTAAGTCTTTCAGGTAGCATGAGTCTTCCAACTTTGTTCTTTTTCAGAATTGTTTTGGTTATTCCAGTTCCTTCACTTTCTATGGAAATTTTAGAATCGGCTTGTTAATAGCTACGAAAAAAAGTCTGCTGGGATTTTGTTAGTGTGTAGTGGAGATTTGGCATCCTAACCTTGAGACTTTCAATGCATGAATACAGCACATCTCTCCATTTATTCAGGTCTTCTTTGATTTATTTCATCAGTAGTAGTTTCCAGCAAGTAGATCCTACTCATTGCTTTTAGATTTGTACTTAAATATTCATGGTTTTGGTGCTATTGCACATGGTACCTTTTTTGAAATTTGCTCTTTTCAATTTTTCATGACTAGTACATATAAATATAATTAGTTTTATATATTGACCTTATATTTGCATCCATGACAAACACACTTATTAATTCTAACAGTTTTTTTTTGTAGGATCCTTGGGATTTTCCATGTAGGCAGTCATGCTGTCTGTGAATAAAGAAAATTTTATTTTATCCTTTCTAATCTGTATATGTTTATTTCCTTTTGTTGCCTTATTACTCTGGCTATGACTTCCAGTATGATGGTGAATAGGAGTGGTGAAAATTGACCTCTTGCCTTGTTCCTGATCTTAGGCAGAAAGTTTGTAGTCTTTTTAATTGAGTATGAAGTTTTTTCATTTATTTAAACTTTTGGGAGAGCTCTTTATAAAGTTAGGAAAGTTTCCTTGTATTCCTAGTGTGCTGAGAGATTTTTTCTTAATTGTGAATGAATAAATTTTGTGCAATGATTTTTCTGTCTCATCGTGTGGTAAGATCCTGTGGATTTTCTCCATTAGTCAGTGAATGTGGCGAATTATATTGATTACTTTCCAGTTGTGATAAAATGTACATCACATAAAATTTACCACTTTAGTCAATTTAAGTGCACAGTTCTGTGGCACTAAGTACATTGTCACATGTCCATCCCCACCCTCCCTCTCAGTACATTGTCTTGCGACCTTCTCCACCCTCCCTATCCAGAGCGCTTTTCATCTTTCCAAACTGAAGCTCTGCACCTGTTAAACACTAACTCCCCATTTCCTCCTCCCCCAGCCCCTGGCAACCACCATTCTACTTTTTGTCTCTGTGAATTTGACCACTCCAGGTGCCTAATATAAGTGGAAAACCTTGGTTAATTTTTGAATGATGAACCAGCCTCACATTCCTGGGACAGACCTCATTTGGTCGTGTATTAGCTGGTTTTGACTTGCTAGTATTTTGCTGAGGATTTTTGCTTATGAGAGGATCTATGCTTATGAGAAATATTGGTCTGTAACTTTATTTTCCTGGGTTATCTTCATCTGGTTTTCTGGCCTCATAACATGAGCTGGGAAGTTCTTGTTCCTTTTATGTTTTCTGTCAGAGGCTGTGTAGAATTGGCATGATTTCCTCTTTAAAGCTTTGGTAGATTCTCCAGCAAAACCATCTGGGCCTGGAGTTTTGTAGGAAGGTTTTTATAAATTCAATTCTTTTCAAAGAGACCGGGTGTAGTGGTTCATGCCTGTAATCCCAGCACTGTGGGAGGCCAAGGAGGGTGGATCACCTGAGGTCAGGAGTTTGAGACCAGCCTGACCAACAGGGTGAAATCCCATCTCTACTAAAAATACAAAACTTAGCCAGGTGTGGTGGTGGGCGCCTGTAGTCCTGGCAACTCAGGAGGCTGAGGCAGGAGAATCACTTTAACTCGGAAGGCAGAGGTTGCAGTGAGCCGAGATCATACCAGTGCACACCAGCCTGGGTGACAGAGCAAGACTCTATCTCAAAAAACAAATTATTTTAAAAGATAAAGGAATATTCAGGTTATATATTTCTTGATGAGTAAGTGTTAGTAATTTGTATCTTTTGAGGAATTGGTTCATATAATCTATTTTGTCAAATTTTAGAGCATAGATTTATTTGTGGTATTCTCTCATCATCCTTTTAATGTCTGTGGGGTCTGTAATATTGGTAATCTGTGACTTCTGTCTTTTCTCCTTGGTCAATATGGCTAGGATTTTATTAACATTATTGTTCTTTTTCAATAATGAGCTTTTGGTTTTGTTTATTTTTTTTTTCTATTGTCTTTTAGCCTTCAATTTTATTTATTTATATTTCATTTCCTTTTTTCTGCTTACTTTGGATTTAATTTGCTCTTCTTTTCCTAGATTTCCTAAGGTGGGAGCTTAGATTATTGATTTAAGATTTTTATTCTTTTCTAACACAAACATGAAATGCTATAAATGTCCTCCTAGTTAGTGCTTTCGTGGTATCTCAAAATTTTTGAACATTGTTTTCTAATTTAGATCAAAATATTTTTATATCTCTTGAGACTCCCTCTTTAACCTTTGAGTTACTTAGAAGAGTGTTGTTTAGTTTCCAAATGTTTGGGATTTTCCAGATATTATTTTGTTATCCATTTCTAATCTAACCCTATTATGTTTAGAGAACAAACTTGCATGACTTAAATTCTTAAATTTGTGAATGCTTGTTTCATGGTTTAGGATAGTGGTCTATGCTGGTGAATGTCACATGCACACTTGAGCAGAATGTGTTGTGCTACTATTGCTGGGTATATTATTCCATGAAGGTCAATTTATTTGATAGTGTCATAGTATTTAATTCTAGAATTTTTATTGGTTCTTTTAATATAGTTTCTTTTTCTCTTTTAAGAACTTTCATTTTTCCATTTATTTCTTTTTTTTTTTTTTTTTTTTTTTTTTGAGACGGAGTCTCGCTCTGCCGCCCAGGCTGGAGTGCAGTGGCCGGATCTCAGCTCACTGCAGGCTCCGCCTCCCGGGTTCATGCAATTCTCCTGCCTCAGCCTCCCCAGTAGCTGGGACTACAGGCGCCCGCCACCTCGCCCAGCTAGTTTTTTGTATTTTTTAGTAGAGGCGGGGTTTCACCGTGTCAGCCAGGATGGTCTCGATCTCCTGACCTCGTGATCCGCCCGCCTCGGCCTCCCAAAGTGCTGGGATTACAGGCTTGAGCCACCACGCCCGGCCTATCCATTTATTTCAAGAGAGTTACTTTTACATCAAGGAGCATGGTTATAATGCCTGCTTTAAAGTCTTTGTCTGGTAAATCCATCCTCTGGGTCATCTTGAGGGCGGCATTTATTGATTATCTTTTCCTTGAGAGTTAGTCCCATTTCCATGGTTCTTTTTCTGTTAAGTAATTTTGAATTAATTCCCGAACATTTTGAATTTTGTTGTGGTTGTTTGGGTTATGTTAAAATCCCCTGGAGAGGCAGTCATCTTGGTCAGAGCTGCCGCTTTTGTCTCACCGTCTGTCCGTAGTGGTTCTGATGTCAGGCCTGTTTTTGGGTCTTTTGCTGTTCAACCATTCCACATGCAAGCGCCATTCAGGGGCAAGCTTAGATCTTGGAGATGGTTTACATCATAGTGGTTTTCAAGCCCTTGACTATAATTGTTTAGCTATGTTCCTTATATATGGTAACTGCAGGACTTGTATTGACTCATACACAGAACTGGGGGATCCCCTTGTTCAGCTCTCGCCTCTCTGAGATTTCCTCTCACACTCTCTAGTTTCCAGGGATCCTTTACTTAGTCCTCTAGCCAGGAAGCCAGAGTATTCCATGTTATGTCCTCTGCTGACTTCTTTAGATCCACCTCTCTGTATTTGCTCTTGGAATGGTTGCTCTGGAATATCAGTGTGCCTCTGAGTGGACTCTGAGTGGTCAGAGTCTGATCAGATTCATATTATGCTGATTTATACCTGACACTTCTTGCTTCTCACTTCCACCTTGAGGTCTGTTTCAATGGACTCATTTTCTTCTTGTCAGTGGGTCACATTTTCCTTTCTTTGCATATCTAGTCATTTTAAATCTGTACTAGACCTTGCAGATGACACATTAAAGAGACTGGATTGTGTTATGTTCCTTTGGAGAGTGTTGATGCTTATTTTAGCAGGCAGTTCAGTGGCAGACTCGTCATCTTGAACTTGTATTGGCTTGGTTTCATGCTTTGTTGAGTAAACAACTATGGAAAGCACAAGGCATTTTCCAATTCCTTCTCACTTGGAAGAACTCAGCGTGTACCTTCAGCCTCCTCTGTGGATTCTGTCTTGGCTGGGGTGGCTTTGGAGGCCTCGCTCTAGGGCTTCTCCATCCTCCTGTGCCATGGGCTTCCTGGCATCTCTGTTGGCTGCTCCATGTGTTAATGAGACTTCTTCCCTCTAGCTCTGCCAGGATACCAGCTGCCCTCCAATAAGCCTTTCATGGCCTTGTCTGTACACTGTACACACTGGGCCAGCACAGATCCCATAGGAAAGCCAGCGGAGGCTTCTGAGTCTCGTCACCATGCAGTCCCCCTCTCTAGCACCTGGCTCTGCAGATGCAGCCACGGCCGCAGCCCCTGTCTCTGATCTGTGCCTTCTTGGCTCAGATAATAATGTTCTGCCTGGACCTCAGCTCTTATGTCTCCATCAGGAAACTGTCCCCAAACAGAGGCATGGTGATGACGGGCTCACCATGCAAGTATCCCTGCCCTCAGGGGCCACAGTCCTGAGGTTTGTCCAGGGTCTAAAAACAATTGCCTGATACATCGTGTACAATTTTATGGCTGTTTATGGCAGGAGAGTTAGTCCAGTACCCCTGGTGAAAGTCATCCGTAGATTTTAAACACTGCCTACTTTCCAAAAGATCTGGGGCAGCTTATGATAAAAGGCTCGGGCTCAAAGGAATTATTAAAACAATGTTGTAAAAGAACACAGAACAAAGAAATAGAGTTATCCAAGAAACATGAGGCTGAGGACAGCCACTGTGTTTGAGTAAATCTTACACTGAAGCTTATGAAAAAGAGCAACATTATTTGGACGTAAACATTTTTAGCCTGTTGTCTGTGAAAAGGTGAACTTACTGTAAATTTCAGTAACTCTCCTTTGACATATTTAAAGGCTAAGAGAATTCTTTCAAGAGCCTTGTTTTCTTATAACTCAAAAACGGTTCCTCTCCTTAAAACCTCACACTTCCAGGCTCTCGGCGTTCAGCGAGTACAGGAGCCGTTTGGGAATCATTCCTGCTTGGGAATCACTAAACTGTGACTGCCCACAACAGCCGTGGGATGTGCTGTCTGGGGTGTCACTTCCCGTTGTTTGGCAGAATCATGAAGCCCCCGGCTCCTGTGAGTCAGGGAGGGACTGCAAGTGTGTCTGGGCCGTATCACTCTGGAGCTGTGCGCGGAGCCGTCCGGGATCTGCTGGTCGGGAGCCAGGGCAAGGAACGCTCATTTGTCCACCTGTCGGCTTCAGGCTGCGTGCCCAGCAGGATGTGCACAGTAGGAAGCGGCTGTCAGGGGTCACTATTTATTGCCTGGAGCTGAGGGATAAGCCGTTCCATCTGGGCTGACCCCATGGTAGAGGACCAGATCCAGGATCCCCAGACCAGGGTTCGCCAGCAGTTCCCATCACTGCCACCCTGCCCTGCACCCTTAAAGCACAAAAGCTGGCAGTCGAGACAGAGGTCTTTCCAGCCAGGGACACAGCAGCCTGAAGCTCTCCTCTCTGGACTGTCCTCAGTACAGGGAGCCCCCCAAGCACAGGGCTTTATTTCCCCTGCGCCTGTGATGGGCTGAGGGAGTCAGGGCCGAGCCAGCGGAACACTGGGGTTGCTTTGAAGCTGGCTTCAGGTGAACACGCTTGCCCCCTAGGTGGTCTCCAGGTGGTCTTCCCATGGCAGCAGGTCAGGTGGAGGCAGCAGCCTCTGGGGCAGGAGGCAGAGATGAGAGGGGCCATGGGCAAGGGGTCTGGCAGCTCTGTGTCTGCCCAGTGGCTTCAGCCAACTTGTAGGAGGCAGTGGGGAGTGGCAGCCCAAAAGGCCGCACTGTCCCCACAGGCCTGGCACAGGGTTGAGGGTCCAAGATTCTGCCCCGCTCAGAAGTTTGCTTTGCCGAAGTGGCCCGAACTCTCAGGGGACCCAAGCCACGGCCTCCCAAGTCCTGGGAGGAGCTAAGAGGACCCTTGCTGCACCGAGACCCCAGCTCAGAGGGCAGCAGCTCTCAGTGGAGCCCCGGGACCGTGGGCCCAGAAGGTTAGGGACAAACACTCAGATGCTAGTGCAGTGACCTGGAAACGTGCCTGGAACAGTGAGGGTCCCCGAGGCCCCTACCCTGGTGAACTTGCCACAGACTAGAAGCAGGTAATTGCAGGGCACTCAGACAAGGTTAACACCCATTAAACTTCCTGCAGTGGATTTTCCTGACAGCTTCTTCAAAAGGAGCCCATCTAATGTATTAAAAATACCTGCATTTGTGTCCAATCAGCACAGAGATGCTCAGAAAGCCTCCAGTTAAAACCACTGGAGCGGAGATCTGTGTTTTGACAGCTCCAACCCCAAACACCTTTTGTGCTTCTGCCTGTCATGAGGAACCACAGAAACCTCAAGGGTCTCCTGGGCAGGCACTGGTCTCTTGGGGCTGCAGACTGAGGAGCTCAAAACACAGAAATGTGTCTTCCATGGCTCTGGAGGCCGGAAATCAGGGTCCCAGGCCCACAGTCCCCAGACGCTCTAGGGGAGGACCCCTCCTGCCTCCTCCAGCTCCTGGAGGCTCTTGGCATTCCTTGGCTTGTGGCCGAATCGCTCCTTTCTCTGCCTCTGTCTCCATGTGGCTTCTCCCTGTGTGTCTGTGTCATAAAAGGATACTGGTCATTAGATTTAGGGCCTGCTCCGATCCAGGATGATCTCATCTCAGTCCTCAGTTACATCTGCACACTCTTTTCCCAAATAAGGTCACACAGGTTCCAATGGACACATCTTTTCAGGGCTGCCAGTTACTCCACAACACCACAATTCAAGGGGAGAGGCAGCAGGCACCAGGCCTCCTCTCCCGGCACGCGAGAGCTCGCCGAGGGCACTGCTTCCCAGGGCACAGGGTGGGACTCCCTGGCTCCTGGTGGAGAGCAAGCACCAGAGCCCCAGATAGGTGCAAGGGGAGAAACAGGAAGGGGCTGGGGAGCTACCCCAGTCCCCAGACCCAGCTCGGTTGCCTAGAACAGTCCCAAGACCAGCATGATTCTGGCCTCCCAGCGAGGGGGAAGGAAGAGGAGCAGGGGTAGGAGTGACTTTTCACAGCCTCATCCTGCAGGGCCTCCAGCCAGGTCAGGCCGTGGGAGACATGGTGGGAAGTGGGAGGCAGGAGGTGAGTGGGCTCAGGGCATTTGCCGCCTTCTCCCCACTGCACTGTCTCCACACTGTTGGCCTCGTCTCCCCGTGGCTGCCTCTCGGTCCCGTCACTGCCCTCTCCTCTTGCTCCCTGGGGGATAAGGTGGAAAGCGGTCCCCTGGATTCAAGCCTTAGAATCCTGCAGCCACCCAACCGGCCGCCCCATCTGTCCACACCTCGTCTGCTGTCCCTGAGCTCAGTGTCTTCCAGTTGCTGGTTGGAGGTGCCAGCTGGTTCCTGCTGGGTCCATCTGACAGTGACACAGGGAGGTTCAGGCGGGCATGGGCACTGCCACCTCAACTCTGAGTGTTACTAGTATCACCCCCCACCTTGAATCCCAGCAAACCAAGAGGAGGGAGGAGGAGGGAGGGAGAGGGAAAAGAAGGGAGGTGGAGGAAGGGGGAGGGAGAAAGAGAAAGGAGAGAGGGGGAGGGAGGGGAAGGGAGAAGGAGGGAGGGGGAGGGAGGAGGGAGGCTAGCAGTGCCCAGGATCACCCAGTCCAGGAAGACCATGGAAAGGAGGCCGGCCCTGGCTTGCGGATGGGGGGACTCTGGGTGGCTCTGCCATGTACCCTGAAAATCTCTGTCCACCAACCTCATGGGCCAAGAGATCTGCTGCCCTGTCCCTGCCCTAGGGCTTGACTAGAATGTCAGGGACAGCGTTTGGGGTAGAACAAAATGGACATGCTCCCCTGCCCTTGGGGTGAGCAGCCCTTCTGAACCGGTCTCAACCCTCTCTGTGGGGCTGCCATTCTCCTGATTCCCTCCCCAAAATTGTCAGCTGGGATCACCTTGTAGAAACCGCAGTTAAAACCCAAGCACAGGACTCCGAGGAGACGGATCTCCCGAGAGGCTCCAGTCTCCAAGAGCCGGCAGATCAGCCTGCATCTGTCAAGGGAACTGCCGTGACTATCTGTCCATAAATAAAACCTGTTTTCATTTCTCCTGCCCTCAAGAAACTGCTGCTATCGGAGACCAGACCCAGGAGGGTGGGCTGCTTATAAAGGAAACCCAAGAGGCACCAGCAGGGCCTCGCTTGGCACTGCATCCCCACTGCCTGTCTGCCTGTCCCCGGGAGAATCACCCATCCCGGGCACAGCAGGCTTTAGGACGCTGAGATTGCCTGGGCATGCTGGCCGGTGCCTGTAGCCCCTGCCATGGAGGCTGAGGCAGGAGAATCACTTGAGCCTGGGAGGTCGAGGCTGCAGTGAGCCGTGATGGCAACTACTGCACTCCAGCCTGGGCGGCAGAGCAAGACCCTGTCTCAAAAAAAAAAAAGATGGTGGGAATGGCTTCACAACCGTGGAGTGCTTTTCTCATTTTACTAGGTGAGGAGGAACAGGTTCATGCTCCCCGAGGCACAGGCACCTAACACGAGCCTGTGCTGGCCGCGTTCGTGGAGGAGGCTACAGATGGCCAAGATGCTCACAGGCCAGGTAGTTTCTGCCCAGGCTTCGAATGCGGCCCCATCCACACTGGGATGGTTTTGAGAGCCAGATGCCGGCACGTGCACCTGTCCCTCTGAGCCCCATCTGGAAACTGCTTTGTGGACAGCTGTGGCCTTGGATGAAAGGGGTCCTCACGGGAGCTTGCCGGGGTGCATGGCTGGAGGAAAAGTGTTTCTACTTTTTTTTTTTTTTTTTTTTGAGACAGAGTCTCGCTCTGTCACCCAGGCTGGAGTGCAGTGGCCGGATCTCAGCTCACTGCAAGCTCCGCCTCCGGGTTCCCGCCATTCTCCTGCCTCAGCCTCCCGAGTAGCTGGGACTACAGGCGCCCGCCACCTCGCCCGGCTAGTTTTTTGTATTTTTTAGTAGAGACAGGGTTTTACTGTGTTAACCAGGATGGTCTCGATCTCCTGACCTCATGATCCGCCCATCTCGGCCTCCCAAAGTGCTGGGATTACAGGCTTGAGCCACCGCGCCCGGCCTGGAGAAGGGTTTCTGTGTCACCTGTTTTCATTGGTCCCGAGGCTCAAGGCCTTCCTGGAGTCCCCGAGAGATCGCCTCGTCCACCTGGGAAACAGATCGCCTGCTTAAGCCAGGGCAGGACACATCAGCCCCGCACAGGAGCCCATGAGGGCTCCTCACTGCCCCCCTCCTGAGCTGGGCTCCTGCAGGCTCCCTTGCCCCACAGACCTGTCACCTTGTGGATGCTCTTTCTGCAGCTCACAGGGCCTGAGGGCAGGGGTTCCTCTCCACCCTCGGAACAGCAAGGGCTGGGTGGAAGTGGGGGTCCCAGCGAGTCCCAGCCCAGAGTGCCAGGAACAGGTAAGCTGGAGTGAGAAGGAACACTGAAAACACACAGGCTGGCACCGCCTGGGGCCACGGGTTCTGACCCAGAGACAGTGCCAACCAGACTGCCGATGGGTCTGGAGCCACCTCTGCACCCTGCCAGGCCGCCGGCGCTCAGCACTGGTCTGAGGAGAGTCCACTGCGGTGCGGCCGCTGGGCAGTAGCTCTGAGCCGCCGCCTCCAGCATCAAGGTGACTGAGGGGATAGCACAGAGAGGGCAGATGGACGTGGGTTTCCTGGAGGGGAGGCGGGAGTGCCTGAGCCACAAACAGGTTTCATCACAAAACCTGTGTCTGGCGTGGTGGCAGGGGGACCTGTGGGCTGAAACCAGCGGTCCCTGGGCCAGCAAATGGCCGTGACCCCAGAACCGCAGCAGTGGCCAGGGCCCACAGCCTCGGGCCAGACCTCAGTCTTCTGGAGTTTCCTGAGGGCCAGAATGGGAGAAGAGCAAGGGCAGGTGGGCATGGGTGCCGTGGCGAGGGTGGGGCCAAGTGGGCAAAGGGACAGACCTGTGTTCCCGGTGCTCCTGGCGTCGGCCGACCCAGCACCCGGGGCCTGCACTCACTCACCTCCTGTCACAGCAGACAGTGCTGGGGGCCCAGCGAGGCCCGAGGCCCACGGTGCCTACAGGGCCAAGGCAGGGCCAGTCTAGGCCCAGCCCTGTCATCTGACCCTTTACGCACCCTTCTAGGGCTCCTTATGACCACAAGGAAGAGCCACATTGATGGATGAGGGGTGTGCACTGGATAGCAGGGAGGGCTTCCTGGAGGAGGGGCCAAGTCAGCTTTGAAGTTGGGGACAGGGAGTGGTGCACGGGTCCCTCCCGAATCTGCCAGCATCGGAGCCTTGATCAACAGGAAGGAGACAGGTACCTTGGGGTCAGGGCTCTCCCTTTTCCTCCCCGGTTACTCAGCCGGACCCCAGGGTCACCTCCTCCATGAAGCCCCATTTCCCCATCCCTGTGGTCAGTGTGTGCGGCGGCCCCACCCTGAGAAGGGGCGGAGCTGGGTGGGTGCAGACACTGCTGGTGATGAACAGACAGACGTCGTCGCTGCAGGAGCAGGCGGAGCTTCCGTTCCCAGCACCAGCTTCACTCCCGGGGATTTTACTGTTCAGTTTCTAAAAATGGCAGAGAGTTCATTTCTCAACATCCGCTTGGCAGGGCTGCTTCCATTACGGTGAAAGTGGGGGCCGTTTGTGGTTTTCTCTGCCTGCCGGAGTCTGGGCCACGGTGTCTGTGGAAGACGCCACATGCATAGCTGGGCTTTCTTTGTGTGTGCCAGCATTGCTCAGGAAGGGGAAGGAAAAGGAAAATGAGTCGTGAAGGGCAGGCCAGCACCCGGAGGCCAAACAGGTTTCGCGGCACCTGCTTCCGCCAAACGCCAGAGGCACGTCCACCGGGTCACCTGGACAGCCCAGCCAGCTGCTGTCACCTGCACCCAGAACCAGCCCTCAGTGGAGTCCTCACTCCAGACAGAGGGGCTTCGGGATGCTGAGGAGGGTCTTGGGGTAGATTCTTTTCTGAAGGAAGCTGGAGATGCTGAGTTGAAAAGGGACCCTAAGCCTGTCCCCTGACCCCACCCAGCTCTTCTGGTGACACTCAGAAGAAGCTGCTGGCAAGACCCAAGAGATGGACGTGCAGTCCTCGGTCTGTGCACACCTGAAGGGCTCGTGCCCTGCAGGGAGCTGAACCTGAGACTGAAGCTGTGTCCAGACACATTTACTCACAGCATGTCCCAAATGCCCGACACCCACGGATCCACCCAAGTCTGCTTCTCTGCTGTGCCTGCAGCCCCCAGGAGTGGCCATCTGCATGGTCAAAGCCACGCCTCCTAACCTGGGAGCTCTGGGGGGAGGTCAGGGTGGGGAGAGAGTAGCTCCCTGGGAGCCCCAGGGTGGCCTGTTCATCACAGGCTCTGTGGCTTTCAGTCCACTGGGGAGAGATGAGACAAAGGGAGAGCGGAAAGATCTGGAATTTCTTTTGTGCATGGAGCAAGGGAAGTCCTCAGAAGCACAGCCTGAGACAGGGATTGGGGTGCAGGTGATGGATGGAGGGTGGGCCCTCAGGGGAGGGAAGGGAAACACTGGTGTAGCTCAGAGCCTTACAGGCTCAGGAATCTCTCCCGGGGTGCTTCCCGAATGCAGATGCCAAGGCTCACCCCAGACCAACTAGATCAGAATCTCCAGGGCAGGGACCTAGAACCTGGGCCTTGGGGTTTGGGTTTCTACATTTTTTTTTGAGATGGAGTCTCGCTCTGTCACCCAGGCTGGAGTGCAGTGGCGCGGTCTCAGCTCTGCACCTCCCAGGTTCAAGTGATTCTCCTGCCTCAGCCTCCTGAGTAGCTGGGATTACAGGAGCCCACCACCTCTCCTGGCTAATTTTTTATATTTTTGGTAGAGACAGGGTTTCACCATGTTGGCCAGGCTGGTCTCAGACTCCTGACCTCAAGTGATCCACCTGCCTCGGCCTCCCAAAGTGCTGGGATGACAGGCCTGAGCCACCATGCCTGGCCATCTAAATTGTTATTAATAGACTTTATTTTTTAGAACAGTTGTAGAGAAGCGTTGAGCCCACAGGACCGTGGCTCCATGGTGGCTCCTGGCCCCCACTTGTTAATAACAGGTGTCTCCCTGTTACTAACATTTTGCATTACTATATTGTTATAATCAATGAGCCAATATTGATACATTATTAAGGAAGGTCCGCAGTTTATATTACGGTTCACTCAGTCTTGTACCTTCTGTGGGTTTGGACAAATGTGTAATGTCCTATATCTACTATCCCAGGATCCTGCAGAAGAGTTTCATTGCCCTAAAAAGTCCTTGGAGGCGGGGCACGGTGGCTCACGCCTGTAATCCCAGCACTTTGGGAGGCCGAGGCGGGCGGATCACGAGGTCAGGAGATCGAGACCATCCTGGCTAACACGGTGAAACCCTGTCTCTACTAAAAATACAAAAAAGTAGCCGGGCGTGGTGGCGGGCACCTATAGTCCCAGCTACTTGGGAGGTTGAGGCAGGAGAATGGCGTGAACCCGGGGGACGGAGCTTGCAGTGAGCAGAGATCGCGCCACTGCACTCCAGCCTGGGTGATAGAGCGAGACTCCGTCTCAAAAAAAAGAAATTCCTGGGAGCCCCACGTGTTCATTCCTCCCTCCCCACAACCCCGGCACCCACTGATCCTCTTGCTGTCTTTCCGGTTTGTCTTATCCGGAACATCGTACAGCTGGGTTTATACAGTACGCAGCCTTTTCAGACTGGCTTCTTCCCCTTCACAGCGTGTAGCTACGGTTTCTCCCTGTCTTTTCATGGCTTGAGAGCTTGTTCTTGGTGCGGCTGAATAATATTCCGTTATCTGGATGTCACAGCTTGTTTATTCACTCAGCTGTTGAGGGACATCTCGGTTCCTGGCATTTGTGAAGAAGGCTGCTAGAAACACACATGTGCAGGTTTCTGTGTGACTTTCTCCTCCTTTGGGAGTAGAAATGCCAAGGAGGGCGGTCGTTGGAACACGTGGTACGAATATGTTGAGCTTTGTAGGAAGTTGCCCAAGTGCCCTCCAGTGCGGCTGTGCTGCCTCGAACCCCAGCAGCCGCGGTGAGGGCTGTTCTGTCTCCATAGCCTCGCCAGCGTTTGGTGTTGTCAGGATCCTGGTTCTGGTTTTTGTAGCCGTTCTCATTTGATCTCATTGTTGTTTTCATCGACATTTCTCTAATGGCATGTGATGTCGAGTATTTTTCATGTGCTTATTTTTCCATCGCTATGTCTTCTTTGATGCGGTGTCTATTCCGACATTTTGCCCATTTTTTAATGTTTGTTTCCTTATTGTTGAGTTTTTAAAGTTCTTTATATATTTTGGATAACAGTATGTCTGTTATCAGGTATGTCTTTTGCAAATATTTTCTCCCAGGCTGTATCTTGTCTTCTTATTTGTTTAACAGTGTCATTTTTAGTGTGTTTTGTTTGTTTGTTTTTTGTTTTTGAGACAGAGTTTCACTCTTGTTGCCCAGACTGAAGTGCAATGGCACAATCTTGGCTCACCACAACCTCCGCCTCCCGGGTTCAAGTGATTCTCCTGCCTCAGCCTCCCGAGTAGCTGGGATTACAGGCATGTGCCACCATGTCCAGCTAACTTTGTATTTTTAATAGAGACGGGGTTTCTCCATGTTGGTCAGGCTGGTCTCGAACTCCTGACCTCAGGTGATCTGCCAACCTCGGCCTCCCAAAGTGCTGGGACTACAGGCGTGAGCCATTTCGCCTGGCTGTGTAATTTTTTAATTTTAATAAAGTCCAGCTTATTCATTTTTTTCTTTTTGTGGATTATGCTTTTGATGTTGCATCTAGAAACTCAAGATACCTAGATTTTATTACCTAGAAATTTTATCTTGCATTTTATATTAAATAAAATGTGTTATTATCTATAAATTGTATTATCTTGCATTTTATATTAAGGTCTGTGATGCCTTTTGAGTTAATTATCCCAAAAAGTATAAGACCCATTTTTTTCTACATGTGGATGTCCAGTTGTTCCAGCACCATTTGTTGAAAGACAGTCTTTTCAACATTGATAACCTTTGCTTCTTTCTCAAAGATCATTTGCCCATGCATGTGTCCGTCCACTTCTGGGCTCTCTCTTCTGTTCCATTGGAATATTTGTCTGTTCTTTAGCCATGATTACACTTTACTGGCCAGGTGAGGTGGCTCACGCCTATAATCCCAGCACTTTGGGAGGCTGAGGCAGGTGGATCACTTGAGGTCAGAAGTTCAAGGCCAGCCTGGCCAATATGGTGAAACCCCATCTCTACTAAAAATACGAAAATTAGCCAGTTGTGGTGGCAGGTGCCTGAAATCCCAGCTACTCAAGAGGCTGAGGCAGGAGAATCACTTGAACCCAGGAGGCACAGGCTGCAGTGAGCCGAGATCATGTCACCACACTCCAGCCTGGGCGACAGAGTGAGACTCCATTTAAAAAAAAAAGGTTACACTGTACAGATTACTGGGGCTTTATAGCAAGTGTTGAAATCAGGTAGTGTCCATCCTGTGAACTCACAGTATGACGTTAAATAGGAGTGAGGATAGGGGTCCTCCCTGCCTCCTTCCCTATCTTAGGAAGAAAAGCTTCAGGTTTCTCACCATTAAGTATGGATATGGGCTGCAGGTTTTTACTAGATGTTCTTTACCAAGTTGAGGGAGTTCCCTTGTATTCCTGGCTTGTGAAAGGTTTTTCTCACAGACGAGTGTTGGGTTTTGGGAAATGGTTCCTGTTGCCGTGATGGATTTCAATCATCTGTTTCCGAACCTTGCAGCAGCCTCGCGTACCTGGAATAAATCCTGTGGTGTATAATTCTTAGTATGTCGTGTTGGATTTGCTGCGATTTTGTTGAGGGTTTTGCATCTGTGTTCATGAGACATCTTGGTCTGCGTTTTCCTTTCTTGTAACATCCTTGGTTTTGTTATTGGGCTAATGCCGGCCTTGTAGAGTGAGTTATAAAGTGTTCCCTCTGCTTCTATTTCCTGGAAGAGACTGTAGAGAATATCTATCATCTGTTCCTTAAATTCATGGCAGAATTCTAAGTCAGTGTCCCTGCATGGCTCCGGGCACGCTGGTTCCCGATATGATCTCTCCGCTTCTCTTCCTTGGGATCTCGCTGTCTGGGCCTGGAGGGTCACAGTGGGCACAGGAGGTAGCTCAGGCTGAGAACCAACGTCGCTAACATCACCTAAAGGAGGTTCCCGGCTGGCAGCCTCCAGGTGCTGGAATGTTTCTCGGTGAGAAGCCACCACGGGAGTCTGTGGACTTGTCACATCACCCACAGGCGTGGCCCCAAGGCCACGTATCCAAGCAGCAGTGCCGTGCATATTCATGTCGGCATTGGACTTGCAAATTCCGAGTGAAGTAAATGTCATCTGCAGCGTGTAGACATTCGTTCTTTCAGGAGAAGATCTGTCGGAGAAAATGCAAGCTGATTACCAGCCTAACAGAGAAATGTGCATCCCGGTCCCTGCAGGGCCACCCTGGAGGCGCCTCTGCACCTCCCATGCACAGCTCTGAGGGAGCTGAAAATTAGCACCAATTAGGGGAAAATGAAGCTCTTGGTTCCCTCCTGAAGCATTTGGTTGAAGCTTTCTGCACTCCTTTCTGGGGGCAAATGAGCGTCTCTTGGGACAGTTGTGTTTCTCTTGGGCAGGGAGCCACTGGCAGCTCCCCAGTGGGACTTGTACCTTCCAGTCCAGATTTCCACTTCGGAAAGGGAAGGTTCTAGAAAGTTCTAGAAAGCTCGGCTGTGGCTGACTGCTGGCTTAGGGCTCCAGCCTGTCTCACCTAGCAATGCAGGGAGAGCCATGTGGGCTGGCTTCTGGGGCTGGGGAGGAGAGAGACAGAGAGACACACAGGGAGAAACAGGGAGATAGAGAAGAGAGAGGGAGAGAGAAAAGGAAAGAGAGGAGAGAGGGAAAGGCAGAGAGAGAGGAGAGACACAGAGAGAAAGGGAGCAACAGAGGAGAGAGAGGGGAGGAGTGGGAGGGAGATGGCATCCTCTCCTCCCTGCCCTTGCCTGGGGTCTCGGCTGAGGGAGGGAAGGCTCTGTGCTGGGGAAGAGGCCTCCAGCGGGGAGTTGTGACTGATGAATATATGATTTGCTACTTTATCTCAATAGAGGATTCGAACAGCCCCCAGACAAGGTCGCATCTTTAATGATGGTTTTGGGTGCTGAGCCAGCCCAGCTTGGAGGAGGCTTCATTTCACAGATGAGGAGCCTGAGGCTGGGGGGAAGCCACGTGCTCAGATGCACACAGCTGGGGCCGGCGGCAGGTTTGCCCGACCTCAATTCTGTGCTTCTCATCCTGGAAGCGACTGCCTTGTCCCCTCTGCAGCCTCCTTCTCTGGCTCAGCCACGTAGGTCACTACTGAGTTCACTCTTCAGCCCTGGTGGGGGACGGGCAAGAGAGGCGGCGTGAGGGGCGGGCGGAGGCAGCCAGGCCTGGGGTGAGAGTTTTCTGGAGCCTTCTCTGGAGTGTGACCCCCTCCCCACCAAAAAAAAACTCTTGGCTCAGCTCTCGGGCTTTGGTGCAGCGGGGGGTCATGGCCAATGCAAAGGAGGCCGAGCTCTGCTCCCAGAAGGATGTGGCCCCGCTCATCTTACCTAGGCTTCGTTTTGGGGCCGTCTTTTTAGATGGTTGAAAATGAGTAACTCATCCTTGACCTTGTGCAATGCCCACGCCCTCTGCCCAGGGCTGACCTGGAGGCCCTGGGTTCTCTGCTGAGCAGAGCTAGGGCCAAGACCACGCCTGGGGAGAGAGGGGCAGACGCTGGTGTGCCTGGCCCAGGTGGCGTCCCACAAAAGCTGCAGGCAGCCCTGTCTAATGTGGCAGGCCTGGGCCACACGTGGCCACTGGGCATTGAGACATGGCTGGTCTGAGTGAAGATGAGCTTCGGCCTGAAATCCACACTGGGTTTTAGAGAGTTAATGCAGAAAGGCAGGTGTACAATAGCTCACTAATACCGTTGCACATTGAAATGGTATTTTGAATACATTAAGTTAAATAAGATATCGTATTAAAATTATCATAACTGTTTTCTTTCCACTTTTGTAATATAGCTACTGGTACATTTAAGCCTCACGTGGCCTGCATCCTATTTCCACGGGACTGTGCGTCCCGAGTCCCTCCCCGCCAACGAGAAGAAGCCCTCAGGTGGCCTCGGGGCATGTCCAGAGCCCGTGCAGCCTCCCCTCGGGGTGGGGTGCCACGTGCGGGGTGCCAGGCGCTGGCTAAGGCCCCATATGGAGGCTGCCCTGTGCGATGGGCAGTAACCAGCGGGATGCCATCGTGGGCAGTGATGTGCACGCTACAGAAAGATGCCCAGCTCCCTCCTCCCCCCCCACCCGGCCACCAGCTCAGTGCCAAAACTGCGGGCAGGGAGTGGGAGGCAGCGGGCGCCCTCGGGGAGCTACCAGGTCTGCGGGGTCCTTGGCAGAGGGGGCAGTTCTCAGCACCGGGAGGAAACTGTGCAGGATGGTCAGCCTGTCCCCACAGCAAGGGATGCTACCTGGGGCTCCCGGGTAGCCCCATTCATAGTTATTGGAATCGCTGCGATGGAGGCAGGCGGAAGAGGTGGCACTGCCAGGGAAGCAGGGGCCCCATGGGGAGAGAGTGGGTGCCTCCTTCACTTTCCTCAAAGCCTGGCAGCCTTGCAGTGAGACTGCCACTCTCTACAACAAAGAGCCAGCACCACTGCGCACGCCAGAGTCTCACAGATAAGCCGATTATGTCTTTGTGACAAACACATTATTAGGAGTGAGATGAATTCCTTCTGTGGGTGGGGATGGTTCAGAAAGAGGCCTCCCAGCCCCAGGAACAGCCTCACTGCAAGGTGGCCTCAGCCTCCCCCACGCTCCCCTGGAGGCCACCTCCTGGCTTGGGGGGTGGGTAACACAGGAGCCCCCCACCCCGACACGGCGAGGGGAGCTCACCTCCTGAGGCTGGAGCGCAGGGAAGGAGGAAAGGGCACACACGATGCCCGAGGACCAGGGACGGGGTCTTCCCCACTGTGACCTATGGGGCCGTGCAGGGGGCAGGAGCAGCCCCCATCCCAAAAGGAAATGGGACAGGAGTCGCCGAGAACCGGCCCCCTCACCCTTCAATTCCTCACGGGTTCAGCACTTTCTCTGAGGGGGTCTGGTCTGAATCCCAAATTCACACTCTGTATTCAACTGTTCCCTTCATTACAAAGAACAAATTTCAGAGCCCAGTAATTCCCGTTTAAATTTGTCAGTGTTCATCCCTCGACAGAAACGAGTGTGTGGTGATTACGAAAACCGGGGTATTAGCCCAGTGGACAGTTTGTTCTGAAACCTGTCCCTTCAGGGCAGGGCCTGGATTAGGAGGCCTGAGATCTGCCTGGAGCTTGGGGTGCCTCGGGCAGGGGCGTCATGGCTGTGGGTTCTCTGCACTTGCCCCATGGCGCAGGGCGGGAAGGGTAGCCAGCCTCCTTTCCCAGTCTGGGTCTGGGGCTGCTGCCCTTGGCAGCTGGGGAGACCCTGGGAGCCCAGAGGCAGAGCCCACTCCCTGTGCCTCAGGCGCAATCCCCTGAAAGACAGGTGTCGCTTGGTTTTCAAAAAGGCAGGAACCAAACCCCTCTCACAGTTCCAGAAGCTTCCCTGAGTCCCAGTTTAGGTGCAGAATCTCCTCTGTGGATCACTCCAGCTGGGGAACCAGGAGAGGGGGTTGGGGAGAGGAGGGAAGTGACTTCCACCTGCGGGTGGGGCCAAGCGACGGCTTCCAGCTGTGCAGGGCGGGCCCGACCCTCCGGGAGAGCCCTTTTCCCAGAGAGGACTCTGAGGCCCTGGCCTGTGGCTCCCAGGGAACAACCTGGACCCTCAGCATAGGACCCACAAGCCAAGGCCCTCCTCTCTTTTACTGCTTCGTTTTCCGTCTGTGACCAGGACCCAGGCCACATGCACACACCTTGCCTAGGAGTTACTTAGCGATGTGTTCGGCGGTGTCCCCACCCAAATCTCATCTTGAATTGTAATCCCCATAATCCCCCGTGTCAAGGGCGGGACCAGGTGCAGCTGACTGGATCATGGGGGCGGTTCACCCCAGGCTGTTCTTGGGATGGTGAGTGAATCGCACGAGATCTGATGGTTTAGAAGCGTCTGGCGTTTGCCCTGCTCTCACTCGCTCCGTCCTGCTGCCCTGTGAAGAAAGTGCCTGCTTCTCCCTCCACCGTGATTGTAGGGTCTCCTGAGCCTCCCCTGCCCTGCAGAACTGTCAGTTCAGCCTCTTTCCTTTATAAACTGCACAGTCTCGGCGGTTCTTTAGAGCAGCGTGAAAATGGACTCAGACCCTCGGCCTGGGCCCAGTCTTTTCCGGACGGATGGTGCGATGGTCGGCCCTGTGTTCACGAGGACGGGGCCAACCCACCCCCACCTGGAGCTGTAAAGTTCATCAGCCCCACCTGCTCCTCTCCGTACTGCTGTGGCCGCGTCGGCCACCGTGAGTGGTTCTGCTCAAAAGTTGAGATCCTCTGGCCCACGAAGCCACAGCGACTCACTCTCTGGACCTTCACAGAAAGCATCCACTTGCCCCGCCCTAGGATGCGTGTCCAGAGGTGAAATGGCTCCCTCTGTGCTGTTGGAGAGCCCCTGGACTCACGGCTGTGCCCCTGCTCATCGGGCACAATGGCAGGCACAGGACCCCTGTGAGGCCACTTGTCCCACTTGCAGGGAGGGGCCGAGCATGGGACACAGCATCCACACCTGCACTTCAACCCTCGGTGGCCTTGCCCCGCTCAGGGGCTGAGGAGAGCCTGGAGAGAGATGCCATCCCTGCCTGGGCGCTGCGATCCTCCTTCCTTCCCACCTGCCCTCGCCCCCACATCTGCCCATCGCCAGGTCCCACCCCCGATGCAGGCCACACCTGGGTCCCCCCCAGCCCCAGCCCTGAGAACAAAGCCCAAATGCAGTTGTGGCTGCAGCAGCCTCCTCCTTTACCTCCTGCTGCTGCTTCCCACTTCTGAGCAACTCCAAGGCCAGGATTGATGACTTGACCCCTGCCCCCGGTCCTCCCCGCCCCCCACACACCTGCACCACCTCACACACTCTTACCTCCTTCCTCCCGGCCCACAGATGCCCTTCAGCCCTGGAGCCTCTGTGGAAATCTCCCTCCTCTGGAAAATGGCCCCTTGTCTCCCCCAGACCACACTGCATGCCCCCTGGTCCTCTGTCACAGCCGCATCCCTTTCCCTGCAGTGCCCATCTGCCCAGGTCTGCCCGCCCCACCCCCTCCTCTGCCTCTGTGCGAGGCGCCTCGGATGCCTCAGGTGCACCGTCAGGGCTTGTGAAGGCTCCATGAGGCAGACCTGGGCACTCAGTGCACACAGAGGGTGCTGGAGGGTGCAGATGGCCGGCCTGGGTGAACCCAGGGAAAGGACAGACAAGGCAGGCGCAGCCACTGAGTTCTGGAACATTCCAAGAAGAGTCAGGCAAACTACTCCCTGCTCAGGTCTGCAGCCCAGCTTGGGGAGAAGCCTGAAGCCGCGGGGTCAGCCTCCCAGCTGCCGGCAGTAATAGCTGAGCCACGGGGAGGCCTCATTTCCTGAAATGGCCTCAGCCGCCACGTGTTCCTGCAGGGTGGAAGGACAGGCTGATGACCACGAGCGAAGCATCAGGAAAATCTCCCAGGGAGCCTGTGAGCCGCGCATCTGGCTCTCTAGAGACCTCCTGGAGCCAATCAGCCTTCTCTGGCTTTCACGGCTCATACCTTGCAAGGCGGCCACAGGCCTCAGCTGGGCCTGGGTCGGGGCCTTCAGCCACACCTGGGTGGGCAGGGAGCCCTGTGCACAGCCTCTCTTCTGCCTGCAGGGTTAGCATGGCAGGAACCCGGCCTGGAGGCTGGGAACACGCCCAGGCTCGCACTGGTCCTTCAGGTGGCTCCAGCCTTGCTGCTCTTGGCAGCAGAGATGGCGGAGGGTCTAGGTGGACCAGCCCATCCCTTTCCATCATGAGGAGGAGACAGGGCCAGCACGAGAAGGGAAATAAGCTCAGGGTCGTTCAGTGGGGCCAAAATCCTGGGCTGCCTTGTTCTTGAGTCTAGGATCTAGAAACAGGGAAAATCTGGGACTTGCCGCCTCCGTAGTGATCCGTCTTCTACACACGCATGTTTTCATGCACGGAGCCATTCATAGAACAGAAAAGCCTGCTCACTGTTGGAAAGGAAAGCCCTGCTTGGCTGTGAGGGAGATGCCTGTGGAAGCTCATGTCATGTGGCGACGTTGGGGCCCCGTCGGGCTCTTGAGACTGAACCGGGAGAGGCTGAGAGGCTCTCCAGGACATTTCTGGGCAGCAGGACCCTCTGGCTGTGCTTGGCCCCGGCCCCTGGGCTCTCTCGGTTCACCGAGTCTCCCATGTCCCATGCTCTTGAATTCCCAGACTCGGCATTTGATGGGGCGGCCCTGGGTCCCACCACCTTTCCAGAGCACTGGCCCTTCCTCTCGGCCACGTAGGGTGGAGGCTGGCGCCCCTGGAATCACACAGGAGGGGCCTGGCTGAAGCACAAAGGGCGGAGATCCAGAGTTAAGCCAGAGCCTGGGGCTCCTCTGAGCCCAGGGGCTGGGCAGCTGGTGAAGCCAGGAGAGCCAGATACCACTGAGTCAGTCCCTCCCATGCAGGTACTCGGGGGTGTGAGGGGCAGCCCCGGCCCTCCTGTCTCACCCCTGCAGCCTCCTCCGGTGGGTGAGGACCCTTGGCTCTGTGTCCTCCATAATCAGATTCACCACGGCAGGGCACAACTAATTCCATTGACACTGCTGAGATGCTGTGTACAGCCAGACGTCCATGGGACACGGTGGCCAGCTTGGCCAGTGCGTGGCCACTGGGCGCCAGGAGGGGCAGGATATGCCTGATGCCCATATGGCTGCATGGCAGAAGGGCACACAGAACCATGGGGCTGGAGGTGCAGCGGCCAGTGACGGCCAGAACTGGAGAACAGGCCAGTGGGGTGCAGGGCATGTCCTGCACACACAGCCCGGGCATGGCTGTCCCGCAGGCAGCTGGGAACACTCGCTCTTTTCCAAATGTGTGCTTTGAAATGGAAAGTTCAGTCCTGCTGGGACTGCTGGCCCCCAGCAGCGCCACCTCGTCCCCAGCTGCAGGGCCTCCCCTCTTGGTCATAGCTGGGGCTTTGCACAAACTCCCCGGAAACCCACGGCTTGCATTTGCAGGTCTCTGGGCTTTTCCTGCATGGAGCAGAGAACTTTTCCCGATGGCATGGCTTTTGTCAAGGGACCGGGCTCCAAAACGCTCTGTGCTAAGTGTGTTGGCCCCACTTCTAATCTGTCAGGTTAGTGCCCTGCGTTCTAGAAAAGTGTAAACAAAAGCTTTAGCAAACCTGATCAAATGCGCTCATTCTTAGTCATAGGGTGAGCGGCAGGCAGATCTCACAAGTCGTGCAGGCCAGAAGGAAAAGGGTTGTGCCGACAGTCTGAGGGTAGAGACGAGAGCTGTGGACTCAGGCCCAGGGGAGCCCCCACCTGGTCACGGGTTTCCTCATCTGAGAAACAGGAGTGTGAGGCCCCACCAGGGATCCTTCTGCTCAGATCCCCAGAGAGGTGGGGGCTGTGACTGGGGCCAGAATTCCACCCCTGACTCACTGCTCTGCGCAGCCTCCTGTGCTTGTCAAGAGTTTTTGGCCGGGCGCGGTGGCTCAAGCCTGTAATCCCAGCACTTTGGGAGGCCGAGATGGGCGGATCACAAGGTCAGGAGATCGAGACCATCCTGGCTAACATGGTGAAACCCCGTCTCTACTAAAAATACAAAAAACTAGCCGGGCGAGGTGGCGGGCGCCTGTAGTCCCAGCTACTCGGGAGGCTGAGACAGGAGAATGGCGTGAACCCGGGAGGCGGAGCTTGCAGTGAGCTGAGATCCGGCCACTGCACTCCAGCCTGGGCAACAGAGCGAGACTCTGTCTCAAAAAAAAAAAAAAAAAAGTTTTTAAAGCCCCGTCATTTCTTCTCAGCAGGTGCCTCGTGGGTGTGGGCGTCCTCATGGGCTTGAAGCTGGCAGATATTTGAAAACATGGCCGAGACCCGCAGCCCACAGCCTCAGCCGCTAGCTGTCATCTGTCGCTGCCTGTGATTTACTCTTGAGAAATGCTGGAGCAGCTGAAAAGCAACTCGCCACTGCAGCACTGCCCTCAGAGTGACTAATGGGGCATACCTTCCCCAGATGTTGCTGAGGGTCCTGGGCCCCGGCCAGGCTGAGCGAGGGGAGGGCCGTTCCCAGGGCTGAGGGCCAGGAGCCTCCCCTCCTCCTGTCCTGGAGAGCACCTGCCCAGCACAGGTGGAGGAGGTGAGGATGTCAGGAAGGCCCTTTCCCTAATCCAACTGAGGCCCTCTGGGCTAAGTCAGTGGTCTCCTGGCAGCCAGGCTGTCAGCCGGGCACAGACAGGATGTGGCTTCCAGGGGCTTCTGTTCTGCCAAGTCCCCACTCAGACAGTGGCCTCTATGGCTCCAGCAATCAGGAGGGAAAATATTCCGACTCCCACCCTCAGGGCTCCCTGCTGCCTGGAAGAGGAGAGGAGGGCACGCCTCTTGCAGAGGTGACGGGTGACTCACCTGCCCCGCTCAGAGGAGGGGGTCTGCAGGTAGCCAGAGTTCTCCTGATGGGATCCTTGCCCCCCGCTGGCTTGGGGGTCCCCATACCGGCCCCCTGCCCCACACCATGTTCCTCCCCACCCCAGGTCTGTGCGCCCCTTCCAGCATGCCTGGGCACTGTCCGTGGTACTGAACCCCTGAGGCTCCCTGGGGCTCTGGCATTCTCTTGAGCTTCTCCCAGAAATTCCAAACCAGAAGAAAAGCGCAGGGACCAGAGTGGAGGAGCCATGCACAGAGGCTGTGGGGCAGGCTCTGTCCCTGGGAGGTCAGCAAGGAGCCACAGCCTTGGACTAGAGGCTCTCAAAACCTGGCAGTGGCCCACAGAAGGCACATGCTCAGGTGAGGCACGTGCCGCCAAAGCTTCACCAGTAGGGAGGAGGACCCTGCTTGTAGGCTGGTCCCTGATGGAGGCAGTGAGAGCTCATGCTGTGGGATCAGGCCCCTGGGTTCACAGCTGTGCCTGGGTTTATCTACAAGATGAGGCTGACAGGAGCCTCTGCCTCACAGACAAGACCTGTGTGCCTGGGGTGGTGCACACAGAGCTGTGTAGACCCCAGGACAGTCGATGTCAGCTAGAAAGTGCAGGTTAGAGGAATTCAAACCATTATTTTTTAATACGGGGCCAAAACCTGCACATCAGAGCTCTCTGATGAAGGTGTGGATGGGGTCGTGATGGGCCAAGTACTAGCCAGAAGCTGTGCTGTCCATTTCATCCCCTCCCCACGGTGGTCCCACAGACACCATGGTGGCTCACATGGCCCCTCCAGGTCATACGCCCGTCCTCTCCCCAGTCCTGTCCTCAGGGACTCAGAAACCCTGGCGTTCCAGGAGGTGGTGTGTAGGCTCCTCCTCAGGCCAGGTCTGCGGTCACTGCTGACCACACAGCAATGCATGGCTTTCCAGGCTCCCGTCCACCGTGGGTCAGGCATGTCTCCACTGGGCAGCAAGTCCCACGGCTTTGCATTCCAGATCCCAGCAGCATCGTGAGCCGGGCCTGAAACTGCTTAGATGCCTGGGAGGGATGACCGAGGGCAGAGACTGGGGACTGAGGGACAGCACAGTATCCCAAGCTGGCCACTACCAGAACCTTCTAGAACAAGGTCAGACCACCAGTTCTTTATGCCTTCCGTCCTCTGCTCCCCAGACACCTGCTTACACAAAGTCCTAGGTCTCAGGTGTCCTGTGGGTGGCCCACGGTGGCCACTGCTTTTCCCTGGGTCCCCCCATGGTGTCTCCTCTGAGGACAGCCACTGGTCAGAGCCTCCTGGATGACCTCACTCCTGGAAAGCACTGGGCTGTGTCACCTTAAAGATCCCTTTGCTCTCTTGGCCCTGGCACCCCACCTCTGGCATGGGGAGCAGGGACCCTCCAGGGTTTCCATCTCTCTCCCCCAGTGTTTCCCCAGTTTCAGGGCTGTGAGGTGGTCACCGTGGCTTTGGTGTGGCTGTGGGGTTCCTGTTCATCCCAGGGCACCTGTCGCAGGACACATCCACAGCAGAGGCGAGTGGAACGTTCTCTGAGTTTCAGCTTCGTGTTGGTAGTTCACTGTGGGAATCTGGCTTTGGGGGAACACACCTGAGACCCTCCCAACTACCCTGCCCTCTCCCCAGATCAGCTCAGTGGGCTCCAATCCAGAGTCAGGCTGGAGGGGAGCACGGAGCCGCCCCTGCTGGACGCGCATCCCGGCCATCTCAGGCCCACCCATTGCCTCATTGCCCCCTGCCCCCAGTCCAGTCAGCCGAGTGCCCCGTGGTGTGAGCATCAGGACATGGTGACCAACCTCAAAGGGTGGGCCTTTGAGTTGTTCCGCAGTCGTTGGTGTTTTGAACAAGCCTGTGCTGACAGCCCTGGCACACAGCGTTTCTGAATTAACTCTGCCGTCGTTCCTGGCCTCAGCTGTGGTGGGGAAGGCAGGTCGGGGTCATGAGAACCCTGAGGGTTGCTCCCAAGTCAGTGTTTGCTGGGTCCAGCGGGGGCCTCTCCACCTGGAGTCTGTCTGGGAGGTTAGAAGAGACCGTCCCTGAGCCCGGGCCCTGCTGGGGCTGGTCATCCGCTCAGGGAGGGGGCGATCCCCTGCCAGCCCAGCAAGGCCACCCCAGCGGTCACCACCTTGGGAGGGTGTGGACAGGAACCTCCCCTCCCACCCGCCGCACAGCTTCTGCAGCCGTCTTACAAAGCCTCTGGGTTCTGCAAAGCAAAAGTGTTTTGCACCTTCCCACTCAGCACAGGCTGGCCATGGAGCCGGGAAGCAGTGGGCCAGTCTGGGGCTGTCTCTTGATCTAAACATGATGGGATTAATTAGAGAGAAAGGCAGAATACAAAACAAGCAATTGCTCTCGAAGAGTGAAGTGAGAACGCCCTGCCTGAGGTTGAGGGGCTGAGGCCGGCTGTCTGGAGCCTGTGTCGGGGGCACCCTCCTGCTGGCTGGCTGTGCCCTCACCCGTGGACAGGCATACCATGTGCACCCCTCCCACTCCCCACCTGGTCTCCACGGCCAAGCTCAGACCAACCACCCAGAGGCTGCAACCTCACCCAGATCCCCCTAACACACCTGCTGTTTCATTGTCTAACCTTTCACTCAACCTCCCTCCTCCTCAACAAAATTACAAACGCAAGGGGGCAGAGGCCAGGCTGTCCCTCCCATAGGCCTGGCCCCACCAGCCGTCGCCCCAGCGTGTCCCATCCCAGCCTCCCGAGTCACAGCCCTGTGCCCCCCAATTTGCTCCCTTTTCTACACCCAAGGGAGCACAGTCAGTGCTCCGGGAACTGAGGCAGCACCTCTGGGCTCACTCTTCTAGAAATGATGCTGAGGGGCCGGGCGCGGTGGCTCACGCCTGTAATCCCAGCACTTTGGGAGGCTGAGGTGGGCGGATCATGAGGTCAGGAGATCGAGACCATCCTGGCTAACGTGGTGAAACCTGTCTCTACTAAAAATACAAAAAAATTAGCCTGGTGTGGCAGCTGGGCACCTGTAGTTCCAGCTACTCGGGAGGCTGAGGCAGGAGAATGGCGTGAACCCAGGAGGTGGAGCTTGCAGTGAGCTGAGATCGCACCACTGCACTCCAGCCTGGGTGACAAAGCAAGACTCCGTCTCAAAAAAAACTAAAAATAAATAAAAAATAAAAAATTAGCTGGGCATGGTGGCGCGTGCCTGTAATCCCAGCTACTTAGGAAGGCTGAGGCAGGAGAATTGCTTGAACCTGGGAGGTGGAGGTTGCGATGAGCCGAGATTGCGCCACTGCTCTCCAGCCTGGGCAACAAGAGCAAAGCTCGGTCTCACACACACAAAAAAAAAAGAAAGAAAGAAAAAAGAAAAGAAAAAAGAAATGGAGCCCAAGAGGACCTGCCGAGCTCACAGCTGGCCAGGGAGCAAGCCAGGCCACCCTTCCTGGCACCAAACCCCAGGCACTTGGCTGCCTCCCAAAGACTTGAGGCCCTACCAGCCACTCAAACGCCATCCCCCAGACCCAGACAGGGCCAGGAGGCAGGGGATGGCCGCTGAGGGGTGCACACAGCAGAGGATACTGCCCGAAGCACGAATGAGATTCCCATGGAGGCAGCCCCACCTCCAGACCACCACGGCTGTCACAGCAGACACCCCTGTCTCCCACCACGACCTTCTGCTCTGAAACAATCACCCCCAAAACCTCAGACCCAGCCACTGAGGCCCACAGCCCAGAGCCCAGCTACCCAGCCAGCTCCGAGGTGGGTGGCCCAGCCAGTTCCTGCCACCTGAGGGTGCTGGTACACACACCAGACTCAGAGGGAGACCCAGACAGACGGCGACACTGAGACACAGAGGAAAACAGAGACACTGAGACAGAGAAACAGACACACACAGGAAAACAGAGACACAGAGACAGAGATACAGAGGAAAACAGAGATACAGAGAGAGAGACACAGAGACAGAGATACAGAGACACAAGAAAACAGAGAGAGAGAGAGACAGAGACACAGATAAGATACAACCGAGATAAACAGATGCAGGAAAACGGACTCAGAGAGAGACACAGGAGAACAGAGACACAGAGACACAGAGACACAGAGAAACGACAGAGACACACGGAGACAGAGACACACGGAGACAGAGACACACGGAGACAGAGACACAGGAAAACAGTGAAAGACACAGAGGAAAACACACAGAGATATGCAGAGAGACACCGCAGAGGCACAGACACAGGAAGGAAAACATACAAGGAGAGACAGAGTCACAGAAAAACAGACATCACAGGAGAAAGATACAAAGAGAGACAGAGACACGTGTTCTGTGTCACCTCCAAATCCAGCTGTGGCACGGACCCCGCTGGGACTGGACAGCCTCGCCGTCCCCAGGGCTTCCCTGATGTCGGCCACGACCCTCCCCTGCTGCTTGGAATTGCAAAGCCAGGTGGTCTGGGAGTCACAGCCACCACGCGTCCCCCGGAATATTCATGGGGCTGGGCCAGGTGACTCCCTGCTCTCTTTAGAGACAAACAGAAAGGCTCCAGGGTGCTGTGGCGTCAGTGGCGCTGAGGCGTCTTCTGGCCGGCCCTGCATGACCTTCAAGCTGCTTGAGTCCACTAGACAAAGTCCCTCGAGGCCACCCTATGTGGCCAGGGCTGAGACGCCTAGAGAGGTAGATGCTCAGCCTGGGCAGGGACGGGGGCCAGACCTAGCAGGGGTCAGAGAAGGGGTCAGCCAGGAGGAAGGTCCAGGCTGCCGCCTGGGGGGTCGCCACCAGGCCCCACGCTACCCCAGCCTGGCCGTCTGCTTCCTGTTCAGTTCTCACCCCCTGAGTTCTCAGGTCCTTGAGTTTAAAGGACCGTCTGCCAGGAGTGCTCAGGGTCCCTGCAGGCTCGTGGGTGCCATCAGGTCAGAGATGTGAAGTCGCCTCTGAGCAGAGGCCTTCCCGGAACCCCCAGCACTACCGCAGCCAGGCTGCCGCAAGCATCGCTGTGTCTGTAGCTCTTATTGGCCCTGAAGTTACTGCAGGTGGTTCTGTCAGTGGTCTCTCCTCCCCAGGATCCAAGACCCCTGATGGGAGGGGCTCCTATGCCTTCTCCAAAGCAGTGATGTTTGTGGGAGGGGACAGAAGCAGGAAGGGAGAAAGGTGGAGGGAAGCTAGACTAACCAAGAGAAAAGGGAGAAGACGTAGCTAAAATCAGAAGTGAAAGAAGAGACTTCACGAGATGCCACAGAAATCAAAAGGATCATAATAAACTGTGAACAATTTTATACAAACCAGCTGGACAGCCTGGAAGAAATGGATACATTCCTAGAATGTAAAGAAACTCACAAGCTTCCTAGAGTCAAACATGAAGAAATGGAAAATCTGAAAGGACCAGTAACAAATAAGGAGACTGAATCAGTTATCAAAAACGTCCCAAAAAAGAAAACCCCAGGGCAGGACCAGGTTGCTTCGCTAATGGATGCTACAAACATTTAAAGAAGAATTAACGCCAGTCCTTATACAATTCTGAAAATGTGAAGAGGAAGGAACACTTTCTAACTCATCTTACAAGGTCAGCATTGTCCTGACACCAAAGCCAGAGAATGACGCTATGAGAAAAGAACCAAGAGGCAAAAATTCTCAACAAAATACTAGCAAACTGCATTCAACGCCATGTTGAAAGGATCATCCTTCATGAGCAGGTGGGATTTATCCCTGGGATGCAAACGTGGTTCAGCACACGCGAATCAGTAAACGTGATTCACCATATGAACGGAATGAAGGACAAGAGCCATTCGATCATCTCATTTGATACAGAAAAAGCATTTGACAAAACTCAGCATCCTTTCATGATAAAAACACTTAACAAACTGGGTATTGAAGGCATGCTACACAATAAAGGCCATGTGTGACAGACCCACAGCTAACACCACACTCAGTGTAAATACCACGTATGACAGACCCACAGCTAACGCCACACTCAGTGTAAAGGCCACGTATGACAGACCCATAGCTAATACCACACTCAGTGTAAAGGCCACGTATGACCCGCAGCTAACACCACACTCAGTGTAAAGACCACATATGACAGACCCACAGCTAACACCACACTCAGTGGTAAGAAGTAGAAAGCTTTTTCTCTAAGGTCAGGCAAAGCAAGGATGCTCTACTCAACATGGTCCTGGAAGGTCTAGCCAGAGTCATTAAGCAAGGCAAAGCAGTAAAAGGCATTCACATCAGAAAGGAAGAAGTAAAATTTTCTCTGCAGATGACATGAACTTATGTATAGAAAACCCTAAAGACTCCACAAAAAAAAAAAAAAAAAGCTGTTAGAACTAATAAACACATTGAATAAAGTTGCAGGATAAAAAATTGACATATGAAAATGAGTTGTGTCTCTATATACTAACAATGAATTATCCCAAAAAGAAATCAAGAGAGCTGGGCACAGTGGCTCACACCTATAATCTCAGCAGTTTGGGAGGCCAAGGCAGGTGGATCACCTGAGGTCAGGGGTTCGAAACCAGCCTGGCCAACATGGCAAAACCCAGTCTCTATTAAAAATACAGAACTAGCTGGGCATGGTGGCACATGCCTATAATCCCAGCTACTTGGGAGGCTGAGGCAGCAGAATTGCTTGGACCTGAGAGGCGGAGGTTGCAGTGAGCCAAAATGGTGCCATTGCACTCCAGCCTAGGCAACAAGAATGAGAATCTGTCTCAAAACAACAACAACAACAAAAAAAAAAAGCAAGAAAACAATCCCATTTATAATAACATCAAAAAGAGTAAATTTAACCAAGGAAGTAAAAGACCTGTACACTGAATGTAACATGATGAAAGAAATTGACACAAATAAATGGAAAGATATCTCATGTTCATGGTTTGCAAGAATTAATAGTGTTAAAATTTTTGTACTATCCAAAGTGATCTACAGATTCAGTGTAATCCCTATCAAAATTTCAATGACGTTTTATGCAAAATAGAAAAAAAAATCCTAGGATTCATATTTAACCACAAAAGAGCTCAAATAGTCAAAGCAATATTAAGAAAGAACAAAACTGAAGGCATCACACTTCCTAATTTCTTTTTATATTACAAAGCTATAGTAATCAAAACAGCATGGTACTAACCCCACATAGATCCATGGAACAGAACAGAGAGCCCAGAAATAAACCCACTTTTATACAGTCAAATAATCTTTGACAAGGTGCTATGGTTTGAATGTCCCCTCCAAAACTCATATTAAAACTTCATCCCCAGTGTGACAGGATTGAGAGGTAGAGCCTTTCAGAGGTGATGGGATCTGTGAGGATTCAGCCCTCATGAATGGATTAATCCATTCATAAATAAATAAGTTAATGGATTAAGGGGCAATCACACAAGGGGAGCTGGTGGCTTTATGAGACGAGGAAGAGAGACCTGGGCTAGCACGCTCAGCCCCCTCTGCACATGATGCCCCACGCCACGGCGGAACTTTTCCAAGAGTCCCCCCCAGCGAGAAGGCTCTCATCAGTTGCATCCCTTGGGCCTTGGACTTCCCAGCCTCCATAACCATGATAAATACATGCCTTTTCTTTATAAATTACCCAGTTTCAGGTCTTCTGTTATAAGCAACATAAAATGGACTTAGACACAAGGGCACCAATACATGGTGGGGAAAAAGCAGTTTCCTCAGTGATGGGAAAACTGGATATCCCCATGCAAAAGAATGAAATTGCACCCTTATCTCACACCATGCAAAAAAAAAAAAAATCAGCTTAAAGTGGATTAAAGATCTAAACATAAAACCTGAAACTGTAACACTGCTAGGAGAAAACATAGAAGAAAAGCTTCTTGACATTGGTCTCGGCAATGATTTTTTTATGACAGCAAAAACACAGGCAACAAAAACAACGTAAATGAGACTACATTAAATTGAAAAGTCTCTGCACAGCAGAAGAAACAACAAAATGAAAAGGCAGTCTACAAAATGGGAGAAAAATAAGCAATTTAAAAATGGAAAAGGGACCTGAGTAGACATTTTTCCAAAGAAGAGCTACATATGGCCAATGGGTTTATGAAAGGTGCTCAACACACCACCACTAGTCATCAGGAAACTGCAAATCAAAACCACGGTGAGCTACCCCCGTACAACTGTTAGGATGGCGACCATCAAAAAGCAGGCAGATAACTAGTGGTGGGGACAATGTGGCAAAAAGGGAATCCTGGTGCACTGTTGGTGGGAATGTATGAAACGGGTACAGCTGTTACGGAAAACAGTATGGGGACTCCCAAAAAAATTAAAGATGGAACCACCATAGGATCCAGCAATCCTACTTCTGGGTGTTTATGCAAAGGAAGTGGAATCTGGATCTTGAAAAGATCCCTGCAAGCCCATGTCCACTGCAGCACTGTTCACAATAGCCAAGATACGGAATCACCCCAAGTGTCCCTCGACAGACCCACGGATCGGATCGAGAAAGCATGGTGCGGATACACAGCTGAGTGCTGCTCCGTCTTGAAAAACAAGCAGATCTTGTCATTTGCAGTAACCTCAATAAACCTGGGGACATTATGCTAAGTGAAATAAGCCAGGCGCAGAAAGACAAATACTGTGTGATCTCGCTTATGTGTGGAATCTGAAAAAGCCAAACTCGTGAAAACAGAGAGCAGAGCACTGAGTGCTGGGGGAGGGGAATGAGGAACGGGGAGAGGACGATCAGGGGCTGCAAAGTTTCAGGTATAAGGCGAGTAAGTTCTGGAGCTTTGAGGTATGGCATGAGGACCAGAGTTAACAATACTGCATCGCACACTCAAAATTTCCTAGAATAAATCTTGTGTTCTCGCTACAATAAAAGGGGGTCACTATGTGAGGTGATGGATGTGTTCATTAGCTTGATAGTGGTGATCACTTCACAATTATCCATAGATCAAAACATCACATCGTACACAGTAAATAGATACAAATTTTTTGAGATGGGCGTCTCGCTCTGTCACCGAGGCTGGAGTGCAGTGACACAGTCATAGCTCACTGTAGCCTCAAACTCCTGGGCTCAAGCACTCCTCCCATCTCAGCCTCCCAAGTAGCTGGCACTATAGGCATATGTCACCATGCCTGGATGACTTTTTAGTTTTTGTAGAGATGGGGTCTCACTATGTTGCCCAGACTGGTCTGAAACTCCTGGCCTCAAGGGATCTTCCTGCCTCAGCCTCCCAAAATACTGAGATTCCAGGAATGAACCACGGTACCTGGCCAATAGATACAATTTTTATTTGTCAATTATCCCTCAATAAAGCTGTGGGAAAAGGTTAAAAATACATACATTTAAATTTAAAACTTCCATGAAGGTTTTTGGTTTTAGGTTTTAATCTTTTCAATCTTCTCACCATCTGGAATTTTTTTGGTGTAAGATCTCTATGAGTTATGGTACAAGCTCCAGGAACTAAGTCAAATTGTCTTATCCCTTAAAAAAAGGAATATTTATTTCGCTCAAGACACACTGAAAGTCCAACAGGCACCGCTTGATCCAAGAGCACAAACGACGTCCTGGAGTGCTCTGTTCCACCGGTGCTGGCTCCATTCTTAGGCAGGTCTTCCCTAAAAGGTAGGAAAACGGCACCGATGGCCACAGATGCATTTCCCGCTCAGTGAGCCCAGGCAAAGCTGGTGTCTAACAAAGGCCTGGGGCCGGCCCTCATCAGACAAATGTGATTGGTGCAAATCTTTGGCTGACCTGTCCAATGAGGGTCCACCCAGGCCTGTTGGGATGTGTTGATTGGCCAGGTCTGGGCCACATGCCAGCTGGATGGAGGGTGCACGGCTCCCCAGGGGAAGGAGGCTGTGGTCCAGGCCATCAGCTGTCCAGCACCATGCCTGGGTGGCCAGTCTTCTCCCCGATGATCTGGATGCTGTCTCCATCACAGACGGAGCTTCTGTCTGATCTGGCACAGTCAATGCCGAATTCCCTTCATTAAGGTCACTCTCAGTGACACTCAGGTACATCCCAGTGGCTGGCAAGGCTGAGGCTCCCTTGTCTCAGCGACCTGCCACGCTGCCTTTCAAGAGCCTTCCTGGCCATTCTGAGACTATTTCCCACTTGAATTGTAGAGTCCGTGTGTCTATGCACATAGCTCTCGTGTTTTATGGGGACTGGATGTACAGAGGTGATCTCAACGGGTCCTTCTGTCTGTCCAGGAAGGGGCCTGTCCTTGCGCCTGCTCAGTCCTTCCCTCACCCCGGCAGCATCGCAGCCTTTCCTCCGAGCCCCGCGCTGCTCACGGACGTGCTCCCTTTGCTTGTCGTGGAGGTGGGGGCAGCTCCTTACCCAGAGCGGGAGAGATTACAGGAAAGGACACCATGAGCCAAAGCCCTGCTTCCAGCTGTGCGTCTGGGAAGAGAAGGCTGGCCCCGGGAGTCAGGGTGCATTCTCCTCACCCCCCAATCCTACTGAGCTTCAGTCTCCAGGGTGGGCAGGTGGGGGAGGCGGGGGAGGGCCACACTCCCTCTGCAAGGCGGGGCTGCCCTGCCTCTGTCCCCACACACGGCCCTGTGGCAGCCTCTGCTCCCTCCCTCTGGAAACTGCAGGATCCTTCCACAGGGGCAGCCAGGGGGTCAGGACCAGACCACCGGCCCTGGGGCAGCTACCACCGGCCCCCAGAGGTAGCTATTTTTGCCGCCCGTGTCGGTGAGGTTGGTATTTTAAATGTTTTGACATTTAAAATCTGTGTTGGATACATTGGTGCTGTTTAAACTATCCCCGGATTGCAGTGACTCACAGGGAATTGGTTTGTCTCCTGAGGCTGGGCCTGGCCATCCCCCGTCCCCGCTCCCAGCAGCCCGAGTGGGAAGAGGGAGTTTTTACCTGCCCCCAGTCCCACCAGCACCTTGTTGTCCTGCAGAAGGTGGACTTCAGCCGGAGCAGCAGAAATGAGGGACGTGGGGCAGCCTCAGATCCAGACACCCATGCAGGGGAGGGCAGAAGAGACCCGTCGTCCAGCCAGGGTCAGCAGCAGTGGCAGTGGCTGTCAGGAGCCCACACAGGTGGCAGGAGCGAGGGACGCGGGGCTGGCAGGTGCAGGACGCTGCCTCCCGGGGGTTTGAGTGCCCCCTCTCTGTGCATGTCTTCTGATCTGTTAGCAGAACTCTGCTGAAATGGAACAGGAGGGTGAACTCAGACTGCCTCCTCCCTGAAGGCCTCTGAGTGCTTCTGAGCGGAGCCGGGAGCTTCAGTGGGAGCAGGAAGGACCTTCAGAGGTGCCTCAGCCAGTGCCCAGAGGGGGCCAGGGAGAAAACCCACCGACATTCCCACGACCCGGCACCTCTCAGTGGCTGCCCTGTCCCATGGCCACCGCCGCCTTCACTAGCAGGACACGGTGAGGATTGTCTTCACTGGGACCGTCCTGACTTGGACTGTTGAGGCCACACGGCTCTGCCCTCCCTGGTGGGAGGAGGTCGGGAGGGAGGTGGCCCCTGCAGCCCAGCCCAGGGAATCCCACGGCAGATACTCCCGAACTTTCTACCGAAATCACAGCCACGGGCCGCAGAGCCAGTACACGCCACTTCTCCAAGATACCCAAAAGCTTCTTGGAATCAGAAATTCAGCATGAGGATCCCAGGCAGCTTGGCAGAGAGGGGGCAGCCTCCGTCTCTGGCACAAGATCAAACCCGCAAGTGCGGAAGCCAAAGGCACCAAGATCTGGCTTGCAGAGAAGAGCATCTTACAAAGAATCCAAGGCCAAGGAAGGTTTTAAAGCCATTGATGGCTGTTATTCCACTGCCCCGGGGAGGGGTGCCGGTTTCTCCACTGGAAGCTGGGCCGTGGCCGTCCTGGCGGGTTTCCCTGCTGCGCGTCCACAAACGCATCCCCTTCCTGTTCTGAGCAGCAGCTCTGGTTGAGGAGGAGGCTGGGCCTCTGGGCAGCAGCTCTGGTTGAGGAGGAGGCTGAGCCACTGCCCCATCTGGGGAAGCCACGGCCACGCTGCCGCTGCCTGCAGAGTCACGTCTCAGCCAGGAGTCGCAGAAGGAGCGGGACTCAGCTCGGGCCAGGCTCAGATCCAGGCGCAGCCCCTCCTGCGCTGGAGTCTTTGGGCAGGATCTCTAGCCTGTCCAGGACTCGGATCAGGTGCCGAGTAGCTGTGATGACCCAGCCTTGTGGGTTGATGTGGAAGCTAGAGTTGGGGAGCGGGGGCTCCAGGTGCTAATAACAGGGGCCCTGTACCTTTCAATGCCCTGAGAGGTAGCTGGGCGAGAGGAAGGGGCTTCTATTAGTGTGAGCTGTCAGGACCTAAGAGAACCGTCTGCACACAGCTGCAAGGCCAGAGCTTGGCTGTCCCACAAGACGGGCCTCGGAGGGGGCAGCCACGTGCTTGCGGGCCTCAGCCATAAATACAACGTGTCCAGACCTGGGAACCAAGAGCCCAGGGCCTTTGCCACAGCCGGGACACCCCAGTGTTTGTGTTCCTTGCTGTGTACAAGTGGGACCCTCAGGAGGGGCCCATGAAGGTGGGGGAGTCTGCGAACTTCTTCCCAGTCCGAGGCAGGGTCGGGGGCAGGCTGAGGGCCAGCTTGGAACAGCGGCTGGGGTGGCTGTGTCTTCTGGGCAGCTGGGATAGGGCCGGACCTCCTGAACTTGTGTTGATTGAGGGCCTCGCACCTAGCAGGCCTGACACCCCAGCCAGCACGGCAGGCATCCCAGGCGGGGGTGCATGGGTCCCGCTGCTGGCTCTGACGGCCTCCCCCTTCCTCTCTGCAGGTCAACACCTTTATGTCCTTCATATTCCCTATGGTGGTCATCTCGGTCCTGAACACCATCATCGCCAACAAGCTGACTGTCATGGTACGCCAGGCGGCCGAGCAGGGCCAGGTGTGCACGGTTAGGGGCGAGCACAGCACATTCAGCATGGCCATCGAGCCCGGAAGGGTCCAGGCCCTGCGGCACGGCGTGCGCGTTCTACGTACGTAACCTCTGGGCCCTCCAGGGGTGGGAGGCAGGCCAGGGCCAGCAAAGGCAGCGAGCACTGAACCACCCCAAGCCTGGGCAAGGTTTAAAGACATAGGGATGGAGCTATCAGGCCAAGACCCAAGGGTGCCAGCTCCCCCCTGCACTCCATCCCTCCATCTATCCATCCATCCTTCCTTCCCTCTATCCATCCATCCTTCCTTCCCTCCATCCATCCATCCTTCCTTCCCTCCATCCATCCATCCTTCCTTCCCTCCATCCATCTACCCCTCCCTCCTCCCTTCATCTCTCCCTCCATCCAACCATCCCTCTCTCCCTCTCTCCATTCACTCCTCTACCTCTCCCTCCCTCCCTTCCTCCCTCCCTCCAGCCATCCATCCCTCTCTGCCTCCCTCATTCCATCCCTTCCTCCCTCATTCCATCCCTCCCTCCCTCATTCCATCCCTCCCTCCCTCCCTCCCTCCCTCCCTTGTTCACATTCTCCAAGCAGGACTTGGAGAGTGTGATGGGAATAGGAGAGAATGAAGCCCTTCCATGCCTGAGACCCAGGTCTTCAGTTTGGTTTGCCTGAAGCATTTGGCTTGAGCTCCTCCCTGGTGCTGGCCCATTTTCAGGGCTTGTTCGAAGATGTGGCCAGTCACAGGAGAGGCCCACAGCCAAGTATATGACCCTAAGGGAGCCTGGCTCTGGGCTCAGCCTTCCCTGCTCATGGGAACCAGCCAGAGCTTTGGACACAGAGCTCTCAGGGCTGGTGAAGCCCAAGGTGTGGCCCACACAGCAGGGCAATGCCCATTCTGTCAAAACCCTGAGGACCAGCCCCAGCTCAGGACTGCTGGCTTGCCGACCTCCGAGGTGTGTCCTGGGCCTGGCGTGTGCCTGTTGTTTTAATAGCAGCCATCCTAATAGATTTGAGGTGGCATCTCATTGTGGTTTAGATTTGCATTTCTCCAGTGATTTATGATTAATGATTAATAACATCTTTCATGTGCTTGTTGACCATTTGTATCTTCTTTGGAGAAATATCTGAGTCCTTTGCCCATTTTTGAATTGGATTGTTTGTTTTCATGTTGAGTTTTAAGAGTTATACTCTTGAGGTTAACTCATTATCAGATGTGATTTGCAAATATTTTCTCCCTTTCTATGCGCCAACTTCCACTCTCCCGATGGCATCCTTTGATACACAGAAATTTAGTGTTTATGTTGTTCAATTTATCTACTTTTTTCTTTTGTGACCTGTGCTTTTGGTGTCATACCCAAGAAATCATTGCCAAACTCAATGTTGTGAAGTCATTATGTTTTCTCCCAGGAGTTTTGTGGTTTTAGTTCTTATGTTCAGGTCTTTAATCCACTTCAAGTCCATTGTTGTATATGGTGTGAGGGGAGGATCCACCTTCATATAAGTGGATGTCCCGTTTTCCTAACACCCTTTGTTGAATAGACTGTCCTTCCCCCACTGAATGGTCTTGTTGAAGATCACTTGACCATAAAGGTGAGGGTTCGTTTCTGGGATTTCTAGTGTATTCCCTTGGTCTTTTTGTCTATCCTTAAGCCAGCACAACCCTGTAACTTTGTAGTAAGTTTTGAAATCAAGAAGTGTAAGACCTCCAACTTTATTTTCTTACAAGATTGTTTTGGCTGCCCAGGATCCTTTGAGATTCCATATGAATTGTAGGATAGATTTTTCTATTTCTGCAAAAAGCATTCTTGAAATTTGATAGGGATTGAATCTGTAGAGGGCTTTGGGTGGTACTGATACCGTAACAATATCAAGCCTTCCAATCCATGAACATGGGATGTCTCCTTGCACCTCCCTCAGGCCATGTGTCTCTTTATCTGAGGCCGTTATCTCTCTGTCTCTGAGGCCATGTTTCTGTCTCTGAGCCAGTGTCTACCTCCCTGAGCCCATGTCTCTCCCTTTCTGAGCCTGTGTCCTGTCTCTGAGCCTGTGTCTCCCTCCCCAAGCCCACGTCCCTCCCTCTCTGAGCCCGTGTCCTATCTCTGAGCCCACGTCTCTGTGCCTCAGGTGCAGTGGTCATCGCCTTTGTGGTCTGCTGGCTGCCCTACCACGTGCGGCGCCTCATGTTCTGCTACATTTCGGACGAGCAGTGGACTCCGTGAGTACTGGGAGGTTGGGTGCTGGACAAGTCAGTGCTCCCAAAACAGAGGGTGGGTGTGGCAGGCACTGCTGAGAGGACCTGCTCAGGACAGGGGTGTGGTGTGTCCCCCGGTGACTCCCTGGGCAGGGCTGTGCTGTGACTGGGGCTGGGAGAAGGCCATGGAGGGATAGGTTCAGGGCAGGGACTGTGCAGGCCAGTCTGGTGCAGAGAAGGAAAGTCGGTCCTAAGAGAGATGGCCCAGGCAGTTTCCCGAAGGCATAAAGAGAGACATCCCTGGCTCAGTTGGGAACATGGTGGGGGTGTCACCTCCTCATATGGGAGCTGTCAGAGACCCAAGGCCACCCAGGTTGGACCCACAGGGCTCAGCCTGGAATTATACTCAGGGCTGTGACTTATCGCAGCAAGAGCTGCAACACTGACAAACTTTGCTTATACAGCAAAGTCAGCAAAGGGAAAAGACACATGGAGTGGGGTCAGGGGGAGACCAGATGCAGTTTCCAGGGCTCCCTCCCAGAGGAGCCTCACGGGACGATGTGGGGGCTGATCACAGGGGCACCCACTGCCTGGCAAACCCCTACTGTTTGCACCAACAGTTCAGGTGCAGGGAGCCCCTCTCATCCAAAAATGGTAGAGCCTTCCCAAATCCAAAGCCCCAGGCACCAGCCAGAGGCCAGCCTTGCCGGCTGGCCATCCTGAGATGGCAGCTTGGGACCTACTTGTGAGCTGTGTTCTGTGCAGTGGGGCTGCCAGATTCCAGAATAACAGGTTCCTTCCAGTGACAACCACTGGGGAGGGCGCACCTAGGACCAATGAGGGGGAGAAGGCACAGGCAACAGTGCGGCCACCGCAAAAGCTTCTGAAACTCAGGGCTGCCTGGTGGTAATTGAGCTGCCTGGTGAGGGAGGAGGGCACGGTGTGTGGCTGCTGGGGAGGCGTGGAGGGGGTTCCTGCCCTGGCTGTTTGGTTAGGCCAGGACCAGCTGAGCCCTGGACCCTTGGATGCACAGAGCTGCGAAGGGCAATGCAGGTGGCTGCAGGGAGAGGTAGGGATGGACAAGCAGAGTCCACGCCCCGCCTAAAGAAGCCCAGGCTGGGCAGGTGCACAACCAGAACTTGCAGCTGCTCAGGAGAAGCCAGACCCTGGAGTTTGTTGTGAAATGTCCCCATGCGCAACCATTCTCAAGTGGTGTTTTAATTAGCGTCTGAGCCACCACATCCCTCGGCCACTGTGGCCCCGGCTGTCACCCCCGCCTTGGGGCCCTCAAGAGCTCTGTCTGGGGTCTGAGTGCCTCGTCTCCCCGCAGGTTCCTCTACGACTTCTACCACTACTTCTACATGGTGACCAACGCACTCTTTTATGTCAGCTCCACCATCAACCCCATCCTGTACAACCTCGTCTCCGCCAACTTCCGCCACATCTTCCTGGCCACACTGGCCTGCCTCTGCCCTGTGTGGCGGCGTAGGAGGAAGAGGCCAGCCTTCTCGAGGAAGGCCAACAGCGTGTCCAGCAACCACACCCTGTCCAGCAATGCCACCCGCGAGACGCTGTACTAGGCTCTGCGCCCCAGGCCGTGTCCAGGAGGAGCCTGGCCATGGGTCCTTGCCCCCGACAAACAGAGCAGCCCCCACCCAGGAGCCTTGATGGGGGTCGGGCAGAGGCCAGCCTGTGCTGGAGTCTGAGGCCTGGGACCCCCAATCCACCCCCCAACCCCTGTTTCTCATCCGCGTCTCCCGGGCCTGTCCCCAACTCCTCCCCACCCCTCCCCCATCTCCTCTTTGAAAGCCAGAACAAGAGAGTGCTCCTCTCCCAGATAGGAAAAGGGCCTCTCACAAGGAGAAATTAGTGTGCAGCCAAAGGCCATTTTCTTTGTTCCCGGACTAATGGATGGTTCCAGAGAAGGAAATGAAAGGTGCTGTGTGGGGCTGGGCCTCTGATGTCTGGGCTGCTGTTCCCATGTCCACATCTCTGAGGCCTGCACCCCCTCTGTCTAGCTCGGGGAGTCCAGCCCCAGTCCCACAGGCTCCGTGCCTTTGGGCCTTGCCTGCAGACCCTGCCAGGCAGACCCATGCCCCCCTCCTCAGGCAGTTCCAAGAAAGCTCCCTGACTCTCCCCTTCAGGCCTGGCAAGCTGGGGGCCACTGCTGGGGCCAGGTGTCCCTCCCACCACCCTTGCCGCAGGCAGCCGTAGCCCCCAGAAGGGACCATGAACCCAAAAAGGACAAAAATGGGTTGACCTGGAATCGCCCAGACCTCGGCCTCCCCTCCTCCCTCCCATCTTCACCCAGGCCAAGGCCCAGGGGCTCTGCTGGGACACCAAGTGGGAGGGGGCTCAGGCCTCAGCCTCACGATCTTTAGCTGTGGCCTCTCAGGCTCGGCAGAAGGGACACCGGATCAGGGGCCTGGTCTCCCGCACCTGCCCACGTGGCCATGGCCAGGATGGGGTGCGCATTCCGTGTGCTCTGCTTGTGGCTGTGCAGGATGACGTCTGGCAGCCAGGCCCCGAGCTGGCTTCAGGGTGGGGCCTTGAAAAGGGGAACGTGGGACAGGGCCGATGGTGCCTGGTCCCTGAGTAAGACGCCAGGTCCCAGGAACTCAGGCTTCAGGTGAGAAGGAGCCGTGCGTCCAGGCATCGCTGGCCGGCAGCTCTGGGCTGAGGCACAGACTCATTTGTCACCCTCTGGCGGCGGCAGCCCTAGCCCCAGCCTCCAAGCAGTTGAAAAAGCTGGCGCCTCCTTGGTCTCTAGGATCCAGGCTCCACAGAGGACAGGACTGGCCAGGCCCCTGGCTTAAGAAGGTTGCCTGAGCCCAAGAGAAGACATTCCCAGCAGAAGCTGGCCGGGACCAGCCAGGAGCTGGGAGCCACAGGAAGCAAAAGTCAGCCTTTTCTTCAAAGAATTTCCATGTCTCGGAGCAGCCTTTGCCCAGGGGAAGTGGGCTCTGGGCAGGCTGCCTGCACCGGCCATGTGGACCTGGGACCCGGACACCTGATCTTGGGCTGTGTTCAGCCACTTTGCCTTCTCCAGACTCAGTTTCCCTGTCTGTGAAATGAGAGTTGAATGCTATAGTATCTGCAGTCACTTGGATCTGGCTGTTGAGTTGATGGGTTCCTTGAGCCCCACAAAATCCCTCTCCAGCCACAGGACCCTTCGGCTCACCAAGAACAGGGCCCAGGGGAGTCAGGCCCATTCGCTGCACTTCCTATCATACCTTGCCTCCCACAAACCTTGTCAGCCAGGCAGCCCTCCCAGCGACCGAGGGCCACCAACCCCAGGGAAACAGGGCGAGCACAGAGGGACCTTCCTCCCCCACAGAGCTCCCATGACATGGTCTGCTCTGGGCAGAGGAGATTTGCTGCCAGCCAGGGGGGTCCAGAGGCCAGTGCAGCCCCTACCCCTGCTCAGGAGTGTTAGGAGTGGGCTCAGAGTTTAGCAAATGCTAAGGCCCTTCAGGCTGGGCTCTGAACGCGGACCTGGACTCGGAGCCAGACAGGGGAGCCTCAGACCCTTCTCTGGGGCTCCTGGACCTTGGGCCATAATTTCTGAGCCTCGGTTTTCTCATCTAAAAAACAGGTGTGATCGTTCCACCCTCTCACCTGGAAGGGACTGTCCTGGAGGACACACCCTGGAACAGACAGAATGGTGTCTCTCAGGATGGTGCTCTGAGAAAGGGCAACGTGGATGCCACACTGCCCCAGACCCTCGGTAGACGCAGGATCTCCAGGGCGGAGTCTGTGACTGTGACTGTGACTGAAGTCGGTTTTTCCTATTGATGTTTTTATGCTCCTCTCTGTGCACTTGCTGTAGGTAGGGACACATGTCCATGCACCACAGACACACCCACGACACCTGATCTTATATCATTAGCTTGCGGCCAGGTCACGAGGTGTGCCCAGAAGCTGGCCCTGCCTGCCACGAGTGCGTCGGTCATGGAGTCTGGAGCCCCTGAGCCGCCCCCGGTGATGACGCAGCCCCGTAGCTCAAACGCCCACCCCCACTCCCACCGTCTGCAGTTGATGAAAACAAACCCCTGTATCTCTTAATAAAGGTGTCCGAAGGGCCCTGGATGTGGACTTGAGTGTTGAGGGCCTGCACGTGCCCACCCACTCATTCATTCGCTCATTCATTCATTCAGACACACACCGACGCAGCAGCCAGCCTGCACTGGGCCTCTTACCAAACACCACAGGGCTTTGGCCCCAGAGGCTGGCGGGCGGGGGCGCCAGGATCCCTCTGCTCACAGCCCACCCACCCTCCCTAATTCTTCAAGGAGCAGCAGACCTCCTGCAGGGCCTAGTGACCACTGAGGGGCCTGTGTGGGCAAGTCCTCACCGTCTCCTGAGCTTCAGTCTCCTGATCTGTGCGCGGGACACAGAGGAGGCTCAGTGAAGCGGGGAGCCCGGGGTCCCATGACCGCTCAGCTCAGATCTCCATGGCCCCCTCTAGCCAACCCAGGGGTCCTGTGGTTGGTGGGGTCATGGCCTTGTCAAGGCCTTAGCAGTGGACAGACAGGCCTGGGTGCAGTACCGAGCCCCTGCCTGGGCCCAACCCCGTGCAGGCCACTGAGGAGACAGAAGATGCAGCTGGACCCTCACCCCAGGACTTCTGCTCTAAAAATGAGGGTTCCCAGGCACCTCCCAGACCCACCGTTTCCGATTCTCCCCCGCCAAGGCCCTGGTCATTCTACATCCCTGGATGGGCGGCTCTGGCTCTCTGCTGTGCTCCCTTTTAGGGCACCAACAGCTTTTCTCCTGCTTGCCTGAGCCTGAGCCCCAAGAGGCTGGTGACAGCAGAGTCTGCAGGGAGGGGCCCTGGAGTCTTTCTCACAAGCCCCCCGGACCTCAGGATTAGGCGTGCTGGGCTCACCCTGTGGAGCTCAGCAGAAGCAGCATTTGCTTGGGCTTGAACAGTCCAGGAAGGCTGCCTGGAGGAGGAGGAAGGTGGGCCGGTGGGAGGCAGAGCCTGAGCAAGGGAGAGGGCAGGAGTGAGGGGTCTCCCCAGGGACATGAGGGGCTCAGAGTGGCTGGAGAGGAGAAGGACAGGTGCTAGGGGAGCAGCAGGGGAGGGAGAAGGTGGGTCGGGAGCTTGAGGGATTTGAGCGCCCATGGAGGGGCTGAGTAGGGCCCTGGCGGGAGGCAGAGGGGAGGAGCCTTGGGGCCCCCATGGTCAGGAGACTGCCAGGGTTCCTGGCTCCTGGTGGCAGGGAGCACCCCTTTCTGAGGGGGTCCTCTTGGCCATCTTCAGCAGCCCTGGCCCTGCCTGCCCCTCCCTGCGGCACTTAGAGATTCTCTAAGTGTTGTTTTCCTGTGCCTGGGGGCTCAGGACTCCTTCCTTTGGGGGCAGTCGGCTGGCAGCAGGGCTGGGAGGGGTCTGGGTGAGGGTGGGGAGATAAACTATAACCCTGATCATCTCATGGGGTCTTGGCACATGCTGCCAGGCCCCTCCCTCCCAGCACCCAGCACACACCTTCACCTGCCCTCCCAAGGGGCGCTGCCCCAGATCCCCACCAGGCTCAGCCTGTCCCTGTCTGTGCTAAAGTGTTAGTGGCCACAGCATCTCCTGGTAACAAAGATCCCCCCACCTTCACCCAAAGGACAGCAAAAACACAGAACAACCCCACCCAGCCTAGGGGCAAGGTCCCCCACCTTCCTCTCCACGCAGCACCTGCCCAGCTTGGTCCCCCACCTTCCTCTCCACGCAGCACCGGCCCGGCTCGGAGGTGGGGGTGGCTGGAGAGAGGACTCCTGGGCCCCTGAATCAGAAGAGGCTGCAGGGTCTCTGGGAAGACCCTGTCATCCAACAGCTGGTCTCTCCAGGAAGCCTTAAATCCCCAACAGAGGAAAGCCCAGAGCCAGGAGGAGGCCAGATGGGGGCAAAGACAGCCTGCCGCCTTGGGGTCCCCCTTCCCCTCGGCTGTGTGTGGTCACAAGGTGGGCACAGGGAGAGGGCACTCACCATGTGGAGCCCTTGGGGGGCCTGCGTTGTGCACCCAGAGGCTGTGGCGAGCGTTGGGTGAAGAGGGGATGCCAGCTCTTCCCTCTTCCCCAGGCAGCACAGCACAGCCGTGAGGGCACAGGTGCCGACGCACAGGGTCGCGGGCTGAACTCCAGCTCTGCCACTGTGAGCTGGGACGTGGGATAAGGTGGAAGTTAGCACTCAGGGCCCTGCCCGCAGGACCAAGGTTGGCCCCACCAGGGGAGCTGGGAGGGAGGCAGAGGCTGCCTTCCTTGGCTTCGGGCCTTGGTGGCCAGGCCAGTGTCCCTCCTGGCCCAGAGTGGCACCTGGACCCTCGACTGCTGCCCTCCACAGGCTCCCTGCCTGAACCTGTCCACATCCCCAAGCCTTCAGAGGAGGACGGTGGCCCGATTCGTCCCCAGGGTTTGACACTCCGCAATGTTTAAGGTTAAGGAACTGGTGTCATTCATGAGCCTCGTGCCTGGCTGCCTGGCTCCTTCTCTGCCCTGGTCTAGTCTGAGCCCCCTCCACCAACCGCAGAGCCTGGTGCCACCCCTCCTGTCACTCTGGAGGTGGCCCAGGGTATAGCACTGCCTGCAACCAGGTCCCTGCTGTCCTCTCCACTCTAGAGCCTCTCTCCCCTCCAAGCCTCTCCCTGGTCTGAACCTCCCTCGCCTCTGAGCCTCCCTCCGAGCCCCTCCTCCCTCTCCTCTCTTCTCCCTGCCCCTCCCTCTCGCAGCTTCCTCCCTGGAGCTGGGGGCTGTCTCTCTCACTGCATCTCTGGAGGAGGAGGAAGAGGATTGAGAGATAGGACTTTAAAGGCAGATTCTGCCAGGCATTGCCCAGGAGCCCCGGCTGAACCCAGCTATGTGCAGGGAGCCTCCGGCCGCCCTGGGGCTGAGTATCCTTAGGTCACTGTTCCCAGTTGACTGGCTGAGGAAGCCAAGGCTCTGGTAATCTGCCAGGAGCCCACAGCCTCCCTGAGCTTGAAGACCATGGTCTCATTAACGAAGGAAGGAAGGAAGGAAGGAAGGAAGGAAGGAAGGAAGGAAGGAAGGAAGGAAGGAAGGAAGGAAGGAAGGAAGGAAGGAAGGAAAAACTCACCCACCATCTGCTTGTGAGCTAATGAGGATGTCCCTACCATCCCCACAGAAGGACACCCCCATAGGAGGACCCCCCCGCCCACAGGAGGACACCCCCACAGGAGGACCCCCCCCGAGAGCTGACAGCCCCACAGAAGTGCCTTCAGTGCTGGGCGTGTCCCTGCCTCATCCCCCTTCCCACCTCCCTGCCTCTGCCTCCATCTCACGCACAGGGTTCCTCAAGCCCCCCCCGCCCAGCCCCAAGCCTCTAGGGCAGAGGCAGGGCCTTGTTGACAGCCAAAACGCTGTCCTCTGGGGGACAAAGAGGAAAGCCCCTTTCCCAACCACAGGCCTGCAGTGCTCCCGCTGTCCCTGAGCCTTGTGTCTCCTGGGCAGGCAGATGGGTGGACTCACGTCAGAACCACCAGGAAGCCTGTTCCAGACCAGCTTCCCAGGCCCCAGCTGAGCCCCAGGCAATCAGAAGCTGGGGTGGCCTGGAAATCTGCATGTTAACAACTTCTCCAGGAGAGTCAGATGTGCCCTGGGGTGGGAGAGCCACCTCCCTATACCTACCCATCCATCCATTCATTCATTCATTCATCCGCTCTGTGCTCCTTGGGACCTGGCTGACTCATCACCCCCCTGGCTGGCACAGAACGGAGGATGTAGGGCTCTGCTGCCCCAGCCCCTGCAGGGAATTCTCACAACCCCTGTTCACTGCAAGGCATAGGAGATCACTGCACCCCAGCCCGAGGAACACTGACATTGATGAGAACATCACAGGAATGGAAATACAATCGTGGAATTCCACCATCATGGAGCAGGAGATCTGGGGACACTGGCCGGGCAGCCACCCCAGGCACCCTCGATCACCAGTCCCATGAAGCCAGAGCCCAGGTCAAGCCCTCCCCACCCAGCAGGTCTGCTGAGCTCCACGCTGTTTCAGCACAGAGACAGAAGCCCATCAGCTATAAGACCCACCCAGGAGGACAGTGCTGGCCCGTCACCATCGTGAGGCAACAGGGGAGCTCTTGGGAGAGAATTCTATACACTCTAAATACCTCTGAAGGAAGAAAAACCAGCCACAGCCACTGAGACCTGAGCTTTCTGTACAGAAAAGGTTCCTACCGCCTCCTCCCTCTCTCCCAGCTCCCTCACTCCCTGCAATTATGACTGGAATTCTAGTTTTATCAGAGCACCATGGAAACCATGGCCAGGCTGAATTTATGAAAGGAATGACGCCAAGCAGAGAGAGAACCGGGTAGGGGAAGGCTGGGAGCCAAGGCAGGGCAGCGAGAGCAAGGCAGACAAGGAGGGGCTGGCACCCGCACGGTGCCTGCAGCACGTGGTGAGCAGGCCCTCCCCAGCACACATGCACGTACACACATGCACCCCACGCACATGCACACAGCATGCACACACACACCCATGCACACACACACCCATGCACACACACACCCATGCACACACACCATGCACATGTGCCAGTGCATGCATACACACAGGCACACTCGTATATACACACAGGTACACTTGTGCACATACATGCACCCATGGGCACACACACCATGCACAGGTGCCAGCACATGCATACACACAGGCACACTCGTGTGTACACACGGCACACTTGTACACATACATGCACCCACATGCACACATTTACACTCAACACCCACACACTCGCAAGTGCATATACACATGCTTGCACGCACACACAGGTATGGCATGTGAACATGAGTGCACACACACAAGTGCTCACACTCGGGCACACTCAGCCTGCATAGGGCCTCCCATCTCACTAGGAACGGCTCGTTCCTTGGGTCTGTGAGACCTGCCACTTCTCATTCTGCCAGGCCAACTAACCAGGTGACTAGCAGAGCCATTGGGGACACCCCCAGCCAGGGCCAGACCCCAGCCAATTACCCAGGGCCTGCAGCAAGGCCCTCTCAGCTCAACCCCCACCACCTGACCTGGTTCAAGACCCATGGCCACTGAGGGCCAGTCTGCAGTTAGGCAAAGGGGCAGGCGTAGGGGCCCTGAGGGTTAGCAGCTGTGTCTAGAGCTCGCTGGACAAAGGTCAGGCCAGGCACACTTCAGAAAGCACCTGCCTCCCACCCACTCTTGTCGGTCCCCACCCCAGGCACCACGCGGCACTGAGGTCTCATCTCGGGCCCCCATGCCAGGCTCTAGGCCAGCCCTGTCAGGATGGGGCAGAACCCTGGGGGTGGGGGGTCCTGTGGCTGGGCCACTACGCTGCAAGTACAGCAGTGAGAATGATAGCCAGGACAGGACACTGGTAGCAATAGGGGGCTCTGCCCAGGGCTCTCTGCCTGGGTCGGGGCAGGCCGGGTGTCAGGCAGTCGCATCCCTCATTTGTTATCCCCACAGGCAGGAGCTGGATAAATACTCAGCCTCCTTCCCGCTCCAGGGGAGTCACTGGAGGGTGCTCAGCAGGGGTACTAAGTCATCGGCCCTTCCCGGCGTGCCCCTTCCCTACTCCCTGTCTTCCTGAGTCACCTCCCAAAGAAATGAATGGCTTCCACGTCAACCCTGGCCTCACATTCTGCTTCCAGGGAGAGTCAGCCAAAAACATCAGGAGACAGCCATGGTGTGGGGACTGTGAGGACCGGGACCCAGACACCAGCACTCCAGCCTGGACACCTGCTCACCGGCATGTGCACAGGTGAATATGGAGGGGGGCAGGGGAACTAGGAAAGGAAAAGGAGGTCCCCTGGAGGGAAAGGTGTGGAAGCCGAGGCCTGGAGGGGGCAGATGAGAGGAATGTTCTGGGCAAAGGGACAAGTTCCTGGCCCTGTTGTTACCATGGCCCAGGGCTCCCCTCACCCAGCTGACAGCATAGCCCCACAGAGGCCTCAGGTGAGGGCCTCATCTGCATCCCCACACAGCCCCCAGGGAGGGCCTCATCCCCACACAGCCCCCAGGGAGGGCCTCATCCCCACACAGCCCCCAGGTGAGGGCCTCATCCCCACACAGCCCCCAGGTGAGGGCCTCATCCCCACACAGCCCCCAGGTGAGGGCCTCATCCCCACACAGCCCCCAGGGAGGGCCCCGCCTCACAGAGCCTCATGCCTGCAGACAGGGCCGGGTGAGGTGGACATCTCCTGCACCTACACATCCTCACAACAGGAGGATGCATGTTGCACAGATGGGGAAACTGAGGCTGGGAAAGGGAACATGACCTGCCCATGATCCCACAGATGTGACTGCCAGAGCTGGAACTAAAACCAGCGTCCTTCCCCAAATCCAGATGTGACTCAAAGTCATCAGTGCACGAAGATCACACGAGGACAGAGGCTCCTGGGGCCTGCACAAACCACAGTTCCGGGCGCCCCAGCTCCAGCAGGCCCACACACTCCACCACGGCCTGTCCCCACATCTGCCCTGGGACAGAGGCTCTCACCCCATGCAGCCGCGCAGAGAAAGAGCACCCCTGATTCTCACCGGCAGAGGTGCCAGCAGGGCCCCGCCTCCCAGGGACAGCGAGTCACACCTGCCTACCCACAGCAGCCGCAGGAGCTTTGCTCTCTAAGAATCGTGTTGTTGGAAGACCAGAGCCTTTGGGGGCTTAGTTATGCTCTTAGGGTCCTAAAGCCACGTGAGGGTAACTAAGGCCACCACGGTCACCCACTCAGACGGGGAAGGGAGGGCAAGAATGACATTGACGTTGGCAAACAAGGAAAAACAAGGAAGCGGGTATCTGCCCTCTAGGAGGTCTCCGCCCTCTCAGGGGTCCCTGCTCTCAGGGGTCTCTGGCCTCTCACAGGTCTCTGCTCTCTTGGAGGTCACTGGCCTCAGAGGTCTCTGACCTCTCAAGAGTCTCTGCCCTCCTGGGGTCTCTGCCCTCTCGGGGGTCTCTGCTCTGGGCGTGCTCTCTTCCGTCTCAGTGCTGTGTCCCTGCCCTGCCTTTCTCCTCTCTGGTAGTCCTGGGCTCCCAGGACCTAAGCTGGCCTTGGATGAACCCAGTACGGTTCCTCTCCTGCCTGTCTCGGGGCACCTGGACACCGCCAGCATCCCATTACTGGACTCTGGTCAAGGAGCTTGGTGTGGATAACAGATTGTTTTGGAAACTTCCCACCCTTAGAGGGACTGAGGGGAATGCCCAGCCCAGCCACAGCTGTCCAGGGCTTTGTTTCTCTGACGTGCCTTATGAGGAGACAGAGTGGCCACCGAGGGGACGGAGCCTGCCATGTACCGTGTGCAGCGGTGGACCACCAGGCAAGAGCACCACAGGGAGTGTCCAGAGATCCAGCCTGGGAAGAGCTGCTCGCCACTTCCAGCAAGGAGCACGCAGGCGCGTCCGTTCTTTCTGACCCACACTTTCTAGGGACAGCAGGCCGAGCACCTGGTGTGTGCCGTCCCAGCACGTGCTCTGCAGCCTCTGTCCCATGTGCGGCTGGCCCAGACCCTCGCTGCTCGGTGTGCGGCTCCTTTGGGCCGTCACTTTCCCTACTTTGCAGACCTGGAATGCCGTCCCTGCCCCAGCTCCACTGCCCATGGGTGGCCATCCAGGAGTCACGGTGGAGTACACACTGCACTGTGACACCCAGGGACTCCCAATGCGATGTCCCCGGGGGTCACTGCCCCAGCCCTCAGCGGCCTGCCTCTCTGGGCATTGCACTGGCAGAAGAAAATGTCCTCACCAGGTTGGGCGTGGTGGCTCACGTCTGTAATTCCAGCACTTTGGGAGGCCGAGGCAGGTGGATCACAAGGTCAGGAGATTGAGACCATCGTGGCTAGCATGATGAAATCCTGTTTCTACAAAAAATACAAAAAAAAAAAAAAAAAATTAGCTGGGCGTGGTGGCGGGTGTCTGTAGTCCCAGCTACTCGGGAGGCTGAGTCAGGAGAATGGTGTGAACCCAGGGGGTGGAGCTTGCAGTGAGCCGAGATCGCACCACTGCACTCCAGCCAGGGCGACTGAGCAAGACTCTGTGTCAAAAAAAAAAAAAAGAAAGAAAAAGAAAATGTCGTCACCCAAGGTCACAGCCACCAAGGTCACAGGCTGCCAAGGTCATGGCTGCCCACACCGGGCAGCTGACCTCCAGGGTCATCCTCGGGAAATGCCCACCTGGTCCCACCTGACCGCCCTGACTGTCTGCCCCATCACCCGCATCACTGCACTCCAGCCTGGGAGACAGAGCAAGACTCCGTCTCAAAAAAAAAAAAAAAAAAAGAAAAGAAAAGAAAAAAAGAACTCTATGTTCTCTATTTCAAATGCAGGGAGCATCTCTCGGTTTAAACCGTAAGTGCCCTTCCCAACTCGGCAGACCCGCCCCAGTGAAGAGCATCTTCATGACTTGGGAACAGGACACTCACCTTGTCACTAGGCAGGGCTGTACTCACTGGCTCGGGTGGGCGCCCAGGCAGGAGACAAAGCACTTCCCCACGGCACGTGGACGGCTTCCGTGTGCCACATGACCAGTCAGTGTGAGAAAAACGCAACCCCCAGTGACTGCTGTAGAGGACAGTTCAGCCAGAACTCAAACTGCCACTGTCATCTGTGGAGACCTTGATTTCACAGGGCCTGGTGGTGCTGAAATACTCAGAACATCTTGAACGAATGAATGTCCACTTCCTTCACCAACTCTGTGCTGGGGAGGGGGCAGGGCCCTTGCCGGATCAGGAGCCCCTCCCCTGGGGCCCAGCCTCGAACCCCTTAAGCGATCAGGAGATACAGACGACACCCTGAATGATGACACCGAGCTGTTTCCAATCTCTTGCTTGTCCCAGCGAGCACAGCGAGCACATCTTTCCTAGTGCTCCGGGCAAACCCCTGCGGCATCAGCTCCTACCGCGAAATTGGTGTTTCTGGGTCACAGTGTTTGTGCCTTTGTGATTTTGTTGTTATTGCCAAATACCCTCTGCAGAATTGTGCCACGGCACCTCCCCGCCAGCCTGAGTGTTTGCAATGAAACGCTTTAGCTCGCCTGACATTTCTGCCAGCGTATTCCACAGCATGCTCTCTCTGCCACATTAATCAACAGGAGCGCAGAGGAAAACTTGAACTTCAGGCTGAGCCATTTCCTGCAATCTGAAAAATGGACGTGGCCTTCGGACACAGGGTGGTCCCTTGCCAGGGACTGGATGGAACTGGTTCAATTCCCCGCTCCTGGGCTTCCTGGTATGCAACGTGAGCCATGCTCATCCCAGGGTGGCCGGGAAAAAACACCGGTCCGCTCTGAGCATTTGTTTCTGTGATGGCTGTTCTCGTCCAAATGAGATGTGCCAGCTCTAAAATACTAAATCGTGGGGCGAAGCTTCGAGGGGCAGCACCTGGGGAGGGGCGGCGGTGGGCTCCAGGTTGCCCGAGGCTGTCATGGGTTCCCGGAGACCCCAGTCCAGCCCAGCCTTATGCCTGCAGGGGGTTACCAGCTGCGAATGAAGGAGCTCCAAGTACCTTGTCTCGGCCTTTGCTTGATAATGAAGTACCTCTGCCAGGTGCAGCCGCACTGCATACCTACAGCTCCATACCCTCTACCCACCAGCCCCTCCACTCTGTGGCCTCTTCCACAGGGAACCCCGAGGGGGCAGTGGAGCGGGCCCGGGGCTGTTCCAGGCTGCAGGGTGGCACCTGGGTCAGCGTCCCCACCCGCTGCCCTCCCCGGCCTTCCAACTTGCTGTGTGCATATTGACAACATGGACAACCTTTCTCTTTTATTGTAAAAGTGATTCATTCTCTCGTGAAGATTTAAATATGAAAGAGTGGATCATACGGAGTGAAGTCTCCGCTAATCCCACCCAGAGATGATTGTGGCAGACAGACGGGCGAGCGTAGAGCCCAGACATTGCCAGCAGCCTCGGATCCTTACATATCCAGAGCATGGCTCACACGCCACCGCCCTGCTGGCTCTGTCAGCCGCACCGCCCTCGGCAACACCTGGGGCTCTCCCTCCTTCCTTTGCGTGCACAACCTCAAAGCCATTTTCTCCAGACTTGGCGTTAAGATGATTTTCCGACATGTCGATGCTTCTGAAGCACGAGGAGGGCCCTGTCTCCGTGGTGTCCAGGCAGAGGCTGACGTCCTTTCATGAGGGAGGTGATTCGGGGCGAAGCTGGGCTGGCAGGAGGCATGGAGGCTGAGTTCCCTTCCTCACTGCTCTCTACCTGGAGAAGAAACCACGAGACCGTGAGGCCACGCTGGGGACAGCTCCAGGGGGTTGCTTGGGCTCTGTGCTCCCTCCACTGGGGCAGGTGGAGGGCCCTGAGTGCTCCTTCCAGGCAGGGACTGAGGGGACCATGGAAGCCACAACAGGGGTCTGTGTGAAGAGAAGACCCCAAGACAAGGTGCCCCAGCACTCCCACCAACTACCAAGGACAGGCAATTTTCAAACCTCCGCCCCAAACTACAACCTGAGGAAAACGAGTGGAGAAAATAAACTCCTTTGACAGAGAGATGGTTTTCACCACCACGACAGGACAATGATGAGGGACGGAAGCTGTGGCTGGGCGTGGGAAGGCTGAGTGTGCAAATGTGGGTGGAGTTCTGAGGCCCCGCCCCCTGCCAGTCTTCCACTTGGTCCTCGTGAGGACCCGCATGAGGGAGGTGCTGCTTCTGGGCTCAGAACCCAAGGCAGAGCAGGCTCGAGTCCCACCCCATGGGCCACAAGCCCACACTGTGACCCCCGAGTGCCCATTCTCCTGGACACCTGCAGAGGGAGGTGCATGAGCCCAGGAGCTCCTGTCTCTGTCTTAAGAGTGGAGCAGCTGGCATGAGGATCAGAGGGTCCCTTCAGTGCAGCCTTCTAGAAGAATGACGGCAACCAGGGCCTCATGGGGGGAGATGCACCTGCTGGGGCTGAGGAGCAAGTGCAGCCAGCCCCTGGGACATGTGCCCCCAACCCCGTCCTACCCTCGCAAGGGAAGGGGAGCCTCCCGTTAAGCATTCAAGTCCCAAGTCGCCGGCCGGCGTCGGCTGCAGCTCTCTGTGTGTGGAGACATCTCATTCCGGCGTCTCCTTTGCTCAGGTCAGCACTCACAGGTTCAGCTGTGTCTCAAGACCCAATTCCTTCCAGTTCCTGAGATGCCCAAGGACAAGGGCACCAGAGAGTGTGAAAAGCTGGAGTAGACGGGACAGAAAGCAGGGTGCAGCATCCCCCAGGGCAGCAGATAGCCCAGCCCCAGGGATCCCACAGCCAGAGTCACCTGTGTGAATGAGCCCCAGGAGCAGGGCAGTGCACGGTCTGCACGACGGTGCGGGGCGGCCCTGGGTCTCTGCCTCAGAGGAGTTCGTTTCCTTTGTCTTTTGTGGTTTCCAGAGCTCCTGCCCTCCTTGGCAGCACAGCATCTCCCAGCCTCTCTCTCCCTTCCGTCGTGCCCTCTCCTCCTCTGACTCTGACCCTCCCAACCTCTCTTACAGGGGCTATGATTACACTGCCCACCCCGACCATCCGGGATAATCTCCCATCTCAAGGTCCTTAACAGCACGTGGGACTGCATTCGCCACCCCAAGGCCCCCAAAAGGCAACCCTGGAGTGGGCCCCCCGAGTTGCCTGGGATTCATGGCCGCCCCCGGCTCGATGGCTCCAGACCGAAATGCACCCAGTTACAGAAACAGATAGTTACTACCTCTTGAACGTGCACGTGTGTGAGGAGAGTGTCACACCCGTCAAATTAAGGTGGACCCGCCATGAGTGGGGGCAACGCTGGCCAACGCCCACCTGGCCCAGCACCCGCAGCTCTTGACCTGGGGCTCCCTCTGTCTCTGGAGCCCACACTGAAGTGTGTGTCTCCATCCACGACTGGCAGGGCTTGGGACATAAACCCCCCTCCGCTTTGCCCAGAGGGGCCCCAGGCCTCCGCTCCCACACTGTCCCAGGGCTCCCTGGGGCTCAGCTCTCTTTGCTCACAGTGGCCCGGGCTGGGATTCATTCTTGGTTTCTGGCTGTGTTCTCTACTTCACTTTCTTGTTCTCCCTTGCCTCAGGGTCTGCACCTGGGGGCCCACTGGGGCGGATTCAGCCTCTCCCACCCTCCTCCATCCCACACACCTGTCCCTGGGCAGCCACGGGGAACAGGAGCACAGAAGCCCTGGAGACAAGAGGGTGTCCTGGGGCCAGAAGGCAGAGGGCAGAAGGGCCATTCGCCCTTGCTTCATGCAGCCCTGGTGCCAGCAGCAGGGCAAGACGAGATCCCAGAGGAGGGGTCTCGGCCGCAGAACTGCAGGGCCAAGGCACCAGCCGCTCAGGGGCCTGGAGAGCTCAGATCACAAACTCCAAGTCAGCTGCCCAGAGAGGAGGGCAGGGCGGAGGGATGCGCTGGGCTATGATGTCACCTCTACAAACCTCGGCTGATCCCAAGGAGGTCCACAGTGGATATGGTCCTTCAGGGATGCCCTTGAAGGTGAGAGCGGGCCAGGACTTTACACTGTTCCCCCTACCCCTTGGAGCAGTGACCAGCTGCAGCCCAGATGAGGTCAATAGGTACAGAAAGGAGGGGGCAGGACAGGAAAGAGGGCCCGGGACAGGACGGAGGGGGCGGGACAGGAAGGAGGGGGTGGCACAGGAAGAGGAGATGGGAACAGGAAGGAGATGGAATGGGAAGGAGGAAATGGGACAGGAAGGAAGAGATGAGGCAGGAAGGAGGAGATGGGAAGGAAAGGAGGGGTTAGGACAGAAAGGAGGGATCAGGGTCCTATTCTAAGCTCCTGGGGGCATGATTACAGGGGGTGACATGATGACTTCCAGTCAGCCCTATATGAGCCACCCCTGTCCATGGAGTCAGCCCTGCCAGGCCAGCAGAGCCCTGGGTTCGCACAGGGAGCCAGGGTGGCGCGGGGCCCGCATTGCTGGCTCCATTGTCCACATCAATCACTTCTCTACGGCCCAAATCACCCTTAGTCGCCCAGTTCCTGCTCCGCGGCAGTCTGGCTCCTGCTGGCGCCCCAGCCATCTGTCTGCATTAGAGAATGACGCTTGCCAGGGCCTCAGGGAGGTGGCACTGATGGGCAACGCTGTACTCCCTGACCAGGTAACAGCAGACACCACCTCAGGCCCCATGGCATGGGCCTCGGCCTATCTGATGGCTTTGTCCCCAGCCTGTCTGATGGTGTGGTCCCCAGCCTGTCTATCTGATGGCTTTGTCCCCAGCCTGTCTGATGGTGTGATCCCCAGCCTGTCTGATGGCTTTGTCCCCAGCGTGTCTGATGGCGTGGTCCCCAGCCTGTCTGATAGCATGGTCCCCGAGCTATTTGATAGTGTGGTCCCCAGTCTATCTATCTGATGGCATGGTCCCCAGCCTGTCTATCTGATGGCGTGGTCCCCAGCCTGTCTGATAGCATGGTCCCTGAGCTATTTGATGGTGTGGTCCCCAGTCTATCTATGTGATGGCATGGTCCCCAGCCTGTCTATCTGATGGCATGGTCCCCAGCCTGTCTATCTGATGGTGTGGTCCCTAGCCTGTCTGATGGTGTGGTCCCCAGCCTATCTGAAGGTGTGGTCCCCGACCTATGTATCTGATGGTGTGGTCCCTGGCCTGTCTGATGGCGTGGTCCCCGGCTTGTCTGATGGCGCGGTCCCCAGCCTATCTGATGGCTTTGTCCCCAGCCTGTCTGATGGCATGGTCCCTGGCTTGTCTGATGGTGTGGTCCCCGGCTTGTCTGATGGCTTTGTCCCTGGCCTATCTGATGGCGTGGTTGGTGTGGTCCCGGGCCTATCTATCTGATGGTGTGGTCCCCGGCCTCTCTGATAGGATTGTCCCCTGTTGGCTGGCGCGGTCCTGCCTCTTGTCTCACGTTGTGCACCGTGGCCTGCAGGAGGTGACCTAAGGTTGATGACCCCTCCTCCAGGGCCCTTGCTCCACACAGCCTGGCCCTGATTACAGCCCCTGGGCTCCTGTGCCTAGTCCCACAGCCCCCACTCCACCAGTTTGCAATTGTCTGTTTCACTCAACACACATTTAATAGGCACCTACTGTGTGCACCAAGCCCAGTGGGAGCAGCACATCGAGGAGGCTGGTGTGGGAGGCCTTGGGTGCCCTCGCTCTGGCTCCCCACCCCAGTGCATGAGGCTGCCTCTCAGGGTCTCAGACGCCCACACCACAGTGTCTGGGAGAAGGCCTGGGAGCCTGCATTTGGGCAGTGGCTCTGCGGCCCGGCCTTGCTGGCCTCCGGTGGCCCCAGGCAATGCCTCCTCCCTGCCTCCATTTACAGATGAGGAGAGGAGCTGAGGAGGGGGCCCGTGACCCTTAGCGGCCAGTTCATTCCCCAGGCCCTGACTGGTGCGGCAGGAAGGAGAATCCACCTTGGGTTGGGGGGTGTGTCATGGACTTTAAGATCCACCCTTTTCCACCCTGGGATCCTGGCTCCCGTCCCCCATCCCAGCCCCAGCCAGGATAGCCCCTGGCCATACCTTCTTGGCACATCAACAGTCATGAGAGGCAGCATCTGCCACCAGGAGGCTTCGTCCCACTGGGCTACCTGGCCAGGGCAGCTGCGACAGGAGAGAGCCGAAGCCCTGAGCCCTCCCCTGCCCTTTCCCAGCTCACCCTCAGGGTTCTAGCTCTGTGTCGATGCCCCTCTGATCCAGAAACTTGCCATAGGCCCCCTCTCTGCCGTGCTCCCCTCTGAGTGACACCCACCCCCTGCAGCCCCCACACCCCCCCACCTCCCCTTCAGAAAGCAGGAGCTGTTAGCCCCGGGGCCCCACCCACAGGCCACGGTGCCAATGGTGGCTAAAGTCCACTGTGCTCACCAATCCCCTGCAGTCTCGTCCCTGTAATACCACTTGAGGAAGGAACTGGCCACGCAGTCATTTCATGAAGGGGGAAACTGAGGCTCAAGGGTGTCTGTACTTTGGACTGGATCACCCCGCGGTGAGAAGGGGCAGGGCAGAGACTGGGAGCCAGGACCACTCTGCACTGGGAGCACCCACCCTCCCGCACCCCATGTGCGGACTCGAGCTCATCCCTGCTGCTGCAAGGCCAGACAGACAGACGGACACTTCGACAGTGGTCCCTGCAAGGGTCAAACACAAATGAAAAAAATTTTTAAATTAATCTTCTATCCTGCAAAAAGGAAAACAGACCCCTTTTCTTTCAGCTTTTACTTCAGAAAGCTCTTCGTTGTGGATTCTTTGAATGTGGGTAAATCTTTTTTTTTTTTTTTTTTTTTTTGAGACAGAGTCTTGCTCTGTCGCCAGGCTGGAGTACAGTGGCACGATCTTGGCTCACTGCAAACTCCGCCTCCCGGGTTCAAGCGATTCTCCTGCCTCAGCCTCCAGAGTAGCTGGGACTACAGGCGCCCGCCACCACGCCCGGCTAATTTTTTGTATTTTAGTAGAGACGGGGTTTCGCCGTGTTGGCCAGGATGGTCTCAAACTCCCGACCTCACGATCCGCCCACCTCAGCCTCCCAAAGTGTTGGGATTACAGACGTGAGCCACCGCGCCCGGCCAAATGTGGGTAAATCTTTTTAAAAGCTGAACAAGCCCCCTGCCTGGGGACAAGCCAGGGATGTCTTTCTCAGGGGCCGGATACACCACCTTTGAAACGTGGACATCAAGGGAGGCAGCACCTGCCTCCCTGCTCCCTGCCCAAGGCTAGGAGCCTGACTTTTGGCAGCCACGATGCTTCAGAACCACCTCCTGTCGCAGAAACACGAGGAGTTTGTTACTCCTTTGGATAAAGCCGCTAATTGCTGGCACAGATGGTCGCCCCAGTCTCCAGGTGGATGTGAGATGGAGTCTGTGTGACAAATGGTGCCGTCAAGCCGTCCCGCTGGAAGACGAGCTCCTGTTTGTCTTTCAAGGAGAGATGCATGTAGCGGACTGCATCCGCCCGGCTGTGTGCAGGCTGATTTCTCTCTGTCTTTGCAAACTCTCAGCAGCTTGCACGTCGTGCACCTGGCATCCTGGTTTAATGCTCAATCAATGGCCAGACGGTTTTCTTTCTTTTCTGCCTTGGTGGAGAGGTCTGGGGGGTAGCAGGAGATTTTGTTTTTAATTGTATTTCTCCCACACCCCATGAGATGCTCCAACTCCATGTGACTAGGAAGGGGCAAGGGAGGAACCCTCTGGAGTCCCCTGCACAGGATGCTGTCTCCGCCCTGCCGCCACGCTTATTCCTGGCTGCGGCTTTGCTGTTGACTCTCACAGGCAGGTGAGGTGTCTGCTCAGAGAAGAACCCAGGTGCCACCGAGGGAGTGCAACGTGCCGCACCCCAAGACATCAAGCTTGTGAGAAGAACAGCACGGCCCAGCCCCCACTCTGGGCACAGCCACGGACACCCTGCCCGCCTCTGCCCAGGGAGGTGCAGCCTGCAGAGCATACCTGCCGCTGCCTTCCCATCCCTCGGGAAAGCCAGCCTCATGCCCAGTCTGAGGAGAATTCTAACGGACGCTGCCGGCTGCCTGCAGGCTCCGGGCTGAGCGCAAGGGAGGGGCCGAGGGTGGCTTTAAAAGGCCTTCACTGATCATTTGCCAGGAAGCCCAAAATAGCTTCCCAGTCTACAGCCTCCATGTGTGTGGTGACCAGGACATGTCTGAGTCTTGTCTTTTCATTTTTTGTGTTTTTCAAAAGTATACAATTTATAAATAAGAGTATAAGGCTGGGCGTGGTGGCTCACGCCTGTAATCCCAGCACTTTGGGAGGCCGAGGCAGGTGGATCACGAGGTCAGGAGTTCAAGACCAGCCTGGCCCAGATGGTGAAACCGTGTCTCTACTAAAATACAAAAAAAATAGCCGGGCGTGGTGGCAGGTGTCTGTAATCCCAGCTACTCGGAAGGCTGAGTCAGGGAATTGCTTAAACCTGGGAGGCGGAGGTTGCAGTGAGTCAAGATCGTGCCACTGCACTCCAGCCTGGGTGACAGAGTGGGATACTGTCTCAAAAAAAAAAAAAAAAAGTACAATTTCCAGTAGGTAACACGTGCACGTGGAGCCACACACAGGAGGCAAAAGCAAAGTCCACGTCCTCCCAGCCCCAGGCCTCCTCCTCGAGGCAGCCCTGGGTGGCGTTTATGTGCTCCTAGAGGGATGGGGGGAATGGGGTCCCTCCTGTCCCACCTACGGACAATTTGTCCCTTTGAGGCAGGAGAATAGGGTCTGGTCAGGGAACCTAAGGCTGTTTCACGCTGACTTACTAGAACTAAATTGAAAGGAAAACCCTAACATTCCAGGCCTAAGTAACAAAAGGAGCACAGGCTACACCCTTTGCAAACTCAGCGGATGTAAAATTGAATGAAAATTGGTTTTTGCAACCAATCAGATGTTTGCATAGGAGTGTAACTTTATTTTGTGTTTTGTTTTTTTGTGGTTTGTTTTTGTTTTGTTTTGTTTTGTTTGAGATGGAGTCTTGCTGTATTGCCCAGGCTGAAGTGCAGTGGGACAGTCTCAGCTCACTGCAACCTCTGCCTCCTGGGTTCAAGCAATTCTCATTCCTCATCCTCCTAAGTAGCTGGGAGTACAGGTGCACACAACCACACCCAGCTAATTTTTGTATTTTCAGTAGAGACTAAAGCAGGGTTTCGCCATGTTGGCCATGCTGGTCTTGAACTCCTGACCTCAGGTGATCTGCCTGCCTCAGCTTCCCGAAGTGCTGGGATTACAGGCATGAGTCACAGTGCCTGGCCAGGGGTGTAACTTTGTAACTTCACTTCAGCCTCTGATTGGTTGCTCTCTGCAGCCAATCAGACTGGTTGCAGGTCACCCCTTCATTTACATGAGGTGAGCACCAAGTACCAATGGGAAACCTCTACAGGGTATTTGAACCCAAGAAGATTCTGTATCCAGGGCCCTTGCACACTCCTGCTCCCACATTGTAGGGCATACTTTCATTTTCAATAAATCCCTCCTTTCATTGCTTCATTCTTTCCTTGCTTTGCTGTGCGTTTTGTCCAATTCTTTGTTTAAATGCCAAGAACCTGGACAACTTGCAGTCCAGACCCTTCACCAGTAACACCTTCTCCCTGCCCAGCACCAGTGTGGAGGTCTCTTCATCTCACTGCAGCCCAGAGCTCTTTCCACATGAGACCCAGCACCACCTCCCGCTGGGAGAGGCAGCTCAGTGTCCGTGGAAAGCAGAATGCCCACATTCCAATCCCTTCATGTGCTACCGTGACGTGTGGCAGGGTGTTATGGGAAGTCAGGGACCCCGAACGGAGGGACTGGCTGAAGCCATGGCTGAAGAACATAATTGTGAAGATTTCATGAACATTTATTAGTTCCCCAAATTAATACTTTTATAATTTCTTATGCCTGTCTTTACTGCAGTCTCTGCACATAAATTGTGAAGGTTTCATGGACACTTATCACTTCCCCAATCAATACCCTTGTGATTTCCTATGCCTGTCTTTAATCTCTTAATCCCATCATCTTTGTAAGCTGAGGAGGATGTGTGTCGCCTCAGGACCCTGTGATGATTGCATTAACTGCACAAATTGGGTGTAGAGCATATGTGCTTGAACAATGTGAAATCTGGGCACCTTGAAAAAAGAACAGGATGACAGCAATGCTCAGGGAACAAGGGAGATAACCTTAAACTCTGACTGCCGGTGAGCCGGGTGGAACAGAGCCATATTTCTCTTCTTTCAAAAGCAAATAGGAGAAATATCACTGAATTCTTTTTCTCAGCAAGGAACATCCCTGAGAAAGAGAATGCGCCCCTGAGGGTAGGTCTCTGAAATGGCTGCTTTTGGGGCACCTGTCTTTTACGGTCAAAGACAAAGGGATGAAATAAGGCCAGTCTCCTGTAGCGCTCCCAGGCTTATTAGGACAAGAAAATTCCCGCCTAATAAATTTTGGTCAGACCGGTTGTCTGCTCTCAAACCCTGTCTCCTGATAAGATGTTATCAATGACAATGGGTGCCCAAAACTTCATTAGCAATCTTAATTTCACCCCATCTTGTGGTCCTGTGATCTTGCCCTGCCTCCACTTGCTTTGTGATATTTTATTACCTTGTGAAGCATGTGATCTCAGACCCACAACCTATCCGTACACTCCCTCCCCTTTTGAAAATCGCTAATAAAAACTTGCTGGTTTTACAGCTCAGGGGGCATCACGGAACCTGCCGACATGTGATGTCTCCCCCGGACACCCAGCTTTAAAATTTCTTTCTCTTGTACTCTTTCCCTTTATTTCTCAGACCTGCTGATGCTTTGGGAAATAGAAAAGAAACCACATTGAATATCAGGGGTTGGGGTTCCCTCGATAGCGGGGGAAGGAGACTTGGCAGCTGTGGTTAAGATTAAGGTGGGGACAGTCCTGGATTCCCCAGTGAACCCAGCATATGAACCCTTAAAGGAGAGCACATTGGCCAGCTTCTCCCTGGAGGCCGAACCATAAGGCAGGAGGTGGAGGCAGAGAGATTCAAGGTAAGGACTTGACCTGATTTTACTCTGAAGATGGAGGACAGAGCCGTGAGCCAGAGAACGGAGCAGCCTCCAGAAGCTGGGAGAAGACTTTGGCCAACAGCCAGCAAGGATAAGGGACCCGAGTCCTGCAGCAGCAGGGCCTGGATTCTGACAACAGCTTGTCAGAGCAGGAAGGCAGTTATTCCTGGAGCCTCCCAGCAAGAACCCTGCTGGCGAAACCTCCATTTCAGCCTCATGAGACCTTGAACAGAGAAACCAGAAAAACCCACGAGAACCTCTGACCTCCAGAGCATGAGATGAAAAATGGACGTTGGTTTACGCTGCCACGTGTGTTCTAATTTGTCCCACCAGCAGTGGGAAGCACACAGCATCCCCCTTGCCTGCTCTGCTGATGTAAAGCACACTGTTTTCAACCTTCTGCTATGAAGAAAGCTTTGCATTAACTCTCTTTGCTCATATGCACATGTAGTGGAGGACACATCCGTCAAGCCCTGAGTTGGGTTTTTGAGACACTGTCCATCAAAGCACCCACAGTGTGCCCCTGTGCAGAGGCTATACGTACACACAGCCCCACCAGCCACAGGACAACAGAGGCTGGCTCGGCCAGCCCAGGACCATCCGGCCCCCCAGGAGCTGCCTGATTCCAGAAGCTTGCAGGCCATGCCCCGGTTCCATCTGCACAGGCTGTCTCCTGGGTCTGAGTGGGGACAGGAAGGCCTCAGCCTCTCGGGCCCCACCAGAAATTTTGTGCTCAGATGGGCTGAATGTTCTGGGTCCATTTCCTCCTCAAGCCCAGAAGGGTTTGCTTTGTAGGAACCTGTTCCAAGTGATTTCTAAGTACTCAAAGGCTCTTTGGTGGATGTGTCAGGATCCCAATTCCTAAAACTAGAAAGTTGTGTCAAAAATCACAAAAGAGGTTGGGCGCAGTGGCTCACGTTTGTAATCCCAGCACTTTGGGAGACTGAGGTGGGCAGATCACTTGAGTTCAGGAGTTTAAGACCAGTCTGGCCAATATGGTGAAACCCTGTCTCTATTAAAAATACAAAAATTAGCTCAGTGTGGTGGCAGGTTTCTGTAATCCCAGCTACTCGGGAGGCTGAGGCAGGAGAATCACCTGAACCCAGGAGGTAGAGGTTGCAGTGAGCCAAGATCATCACGCCACTGCACTCCAGCCTGGGCGATAGCGTGAGACTCTGTCTCAAAATAAATAAATAAATAAATAAATAAATAAATAAATAAATAAATAAATAAAATCAAGAGGAACTGGCCTGGCCCAACATCCTGGCCACTGTGTCCTCCTCGCTGCTAAGTCAGATTCCTCACTCCCGCTGTGGGGTTTCAATGACCCCTGCACACAGTCTGCTAAGTGCCTGACCTGGCCACTATTGGAGCCCCCGATCCCACAGAGGTGCCTGTTCAGAGAGAAGCGGTGGGCTCAGTGTTCCCCAGGCCACACTCCACAAGTAGGTGGAGGAAGAAAAGAGAGGCGACACTTGAGGCCGCTGGGGCTCAGCCCCTCCAGGGCCCTTGACAGGGGTGTATAAACCTCCCACCCAGGGGTGAGGAGCTGGGTGCTCCCCACCAACACCCATTGGCATCAGCAGCAGCTGCTCCTGGGGCATCACCTCCCCAAAAGCCAAGGAAGCCCCGTGCAGAAGGCAGCGTGTCTGGAAGTGACCCCTCGGGTGGGGCCGCCTTCCTCCAGCTCCCCTCCCAGCGAGGACTCCCCTCCCTCAGGCTCTCAGTGTGAGGACGGCTCTGGGCATGGCACCTGCACCCGGCAGAACTTTGCTAACCAGGTCAGATCTCCGGGGGCCAACACAGCCTGGCCTCTGGGACGGGCCACACTGCGAGGGGAGAGCGGCAAGCGTGGGAAGGGCGGCTTCCACTTGTTTGGTTTTTGATTAGGGAATGGCGGAAACCCAAGCTTCCCGGGTGGGGAGTCAGCTCTCCTAACGGAGGCGGCCTTGGTGGGGGACACTTTTCAGCAGGGACTCTTACCCGGAGTGTGTTTGCTGGTGCAGGATGACTGGCTCAGTTTCTGTAATAATCGTTTCCATCAGCACAGAGACAGCTGTTTATATTCTTCAACTTTGTATTATGAAAAACGTCAGACAGAAAAGTTGAGAGACTAGTATCGCATTCACCTGTGTGCACAGAGTCCAGATTCAACAGTTACGAAGGGAAAATTCCACATTGTCTTTTAAATTTACCAAAGACCGAAACACACCAAGTACTGCAGGAAGGATAACCTGGGTGGAGGAGGGATGGGGCTGGAGAGTGGGGGCACAAGGGTGAAGGGAATGGTGTGGGTGGGACAGAGGTGGGGGATGGAGGGTGGGGTAGCATGGGGTGGAGTGGGGGATGGAAGGTGGGATGGGTCTGGGTGGGACTGGGTGGGGAGATGGAGGGTGGGGTGAGGCAGAGGTTGGGGAATTGATGGGTGGATGGAGGTGGGTGAGAGTAAGTGGGATGGGTGAGACATGACAGGGATGGAGCATGGGGTGAGGCAGAGGTGAGGGGATGAAGGGCGGGGTGGGCCAGGGCAGCCCCCAGTGCCCACAGCTGGAGCAGGCGAGGGGCAGGAGGGAGCTGCTACCTGCCCTGTACTGGGCGGGTGGGCCCCGGGGTGCCCCTGACCTGCTGCTGGCTCTCCTGAAGGAGGGATTTGTTTCCGCCTCCCAAGCCCACAGTCTGGTCTGTGTGTGCCTGTGTCTGTTGACAACTCCATGAGTGAACTGTGATATGTCAAGGCTTGGGGGAAGTGTGGGAAATGCTTGTGATTTTCTTTCTCTGTAGAAGTCGAGCAGAGAGAGAGCAGCTCCCCCAGTGTGAGCGCCTGACACCGAGGAGGTCCGGGGCTCGGAGGCCTAAGGCACTCACTCCAAAGACCTGAGAATTAAGGGAACCCGGGGGGGCCTCTTGCCCAGACCTGGAAGAGCAGCAAGTGCTGTGAGGGCCTCTGCACCCCCTGAGGACCCCTGAGCCCCCTAAGGACGACTGCACCCCGTAAGGACCCCCGTGCCCCCCGAGGAGGACTTCTGTGCCCTGTGAGGGCCCCTGTGCCCCCTGAGGACTCCTGTGCCCTGTGAGGACCCTTGCACCCCTGGGCCTGGGCGGGGACCCACACACAACCCCACTGATTCCAGGGGAAGAGAAAGGGACCCCGTGGGGCTTGTCAACCATCACAGACCCAGAGACTCTGGGCAGAAGCTTCTGCCTGCCACGCTCAGCCCACGACAGCCCCACCAGGAGAGCCCAGCTATGGCTCCCAGAGGAAGCGGCTTAAAGGGCCTCTTTCCACCGGCCGCCAAGCCCCTCCAGGCTTTGCTGAGGCCCTGAGATAACCAAGCAAAAACCAGCCTCACTTCCCAGGGGCTCAATTACCAGAAACTTCAAGGAAACAAAACCCACCCAAAGACATTTTCCCTAATTACCCCTGACAAGTCAGACAAAGGCCACGTAGAGCCTTTCCCCGAGTTTCCCAGCAAGCACCGCGGCATCTGGGTCCTCATGTGGCTGTCAAGCCTGTGCACCTCCACACGGAGCTCAGGAGCCACCCCCAGGGCTCCTGGAGTCAGCTCGGCCTCTGCCAGCAGGCAGGCCCCAGTGCCCACCGGCATTTCTGGGTTTGCAGGGCACAAAGCCTGACGCTTTGCTCCAGCCCCCAACAAACAGGAGAGGAGCCCATGTGGCTGTGGCGTGGGCAAATGCACAAGCCCCCCAGTCTGCTGGAAGCCCAGATGGCCGAGGAGTGCTCCCGGCCTGGCCAGCTGCCCACGCCTCTAGCTTGGACTGTCTGAGGTCCTGAGAGGGAGGCCTAGTCTCCAGCTGCTTAGCCCCAAGAGGAAGGTAGGGCTCACAGGCTGGATGGGTCAGACGCAGCAAGGACAAGAGGCTGCTTGACTCTCACCAGCACCTGCCTGTGTCCCAGGGCTGCAGTGTGTCCAGGAGGGACCAGCAATGCCCATCTGTCTTGCCTTGGCCACTGCCACAGCCAGCTTGACCACCCAGACCTGAGAGATTTGCTCACCAGGGCACTCGACACAGCAGGCCACAGAGCTGCCCAAAAGCCTTAAATCTGCTCCCACCTTTTTATTCTTGATCTCGGTGTAGACGTGCTCTGGAAGATGATCCATTTGGAGCATTGACGCTCCTTCCGCTTGCCACTGTTTTTCTTAGTTACTGCATTATTTTCAGACGGCTGGTGGATACTTTATACCTGTAGGCAATGCACTGGAGCTGTGCCTCTTGGCTGGTGACTTCTGACTACTCCCATGGAGGGAAAGCCTGGGTTCCCCCTCCCACCCACATTCCCACCCTCATCTTTTCCTTATGTCCCCTTCAAGATCTTGGACATTCGCTTTCTGTTCAACCATACATTTGACCTCCTTTTTCGTCTATAGGATGATTCTAACTGGGTGATATGGTTTGGCTGTGTCCCCACCCAAATCTCATCTTGAATTGTAGCTCCCATAATCCTCACGTGTCATGGGAGGGACCCAGGTGGAGGTAATTGAATCATGGCAGCAGTTACCCCAGGTTGCTGTTCTCGCGACAGTGAGTGAGTTCTCACAAGATCTGATGGTTTTCTAAGGGGTTGTCCCCCTTTTGCTCGGCACTTCTCCTTCCCGCCGCCACATGAAGAATGACAGGTTTGCTTCCCCTTCCACCATGGTTGTAAGTTTCCTGAGGCCTCCCCAGCCCTGTGGAACTGTGAGTCAATTAAACCTCTTTCCTTTATAAATTACCCAGTCTCAGTTATATCTTTATTAGCAGTGTGAGAACAGACTAATACACCAGGCCATCCTGATAAACAGCACTTAAGTATTATGACGATTTAAATATCATCTTTTGAGAAGCCAAGTGCTATGTTTATGTACTAGGGCAGGAAATACAATTCCATTCTAAACCCTTCCGAGTAAACCAGACTCCACGGAGCACAAGCTCTCTGTACCCTGTTTGTTTTCACTCTAGACTTTCACCTTTTCTCCACGTCCTTGCGTCCCCCTGGCCTCCTTCTTCCCAGCTGCTGTGCCTCGGGTGCTTCAGGTGCACTGAGCGCCCCAGGTCCTGGCAGATACGTTGTCCTCACACGGGAAGACGTGGGCTGCAATCGAGGTTCTTGGTTCCTTGTGAACTTTGTCTTCGAGCATCCAGTGTCACTGATCCAAGCAGCTGTGACTCTGGCTCTGAGTCCTGTGGGCACTCAGTTCCTCTCCAGAAGCTCTTGGGCCTTCCCTCCTGACCTCCAGATTCTGAAACGGCACCAGAAGGGGAAGCAACACCCTTTGTCTCAGTCCAGCTCAGTACTCGGGAGCCTGGCTCAGTCTCTCTGTTCCCTTCCGTGTTGTCCTCATGGAGCTGCAGATGACACCCACCGAGTTGGCCCTCGAAACCCCAGCATCTCTCTCCTAACAGTCGACAGCAAACGCATCCAAAGCCCAGGTGCTACAGAGCCCGGCTTAAGGGACGTGCTGGGGCAGAGGGACTTACTTCAGAAGGACTTTTCTTGCCTGTGAAAAGAATTGCTCTTTTTACAAAGAGGACATTGGCTGTTTTCTATGTTGACCCAAAGAATAATTTCCCTTTGTTGCACAAAAAAAGCAGAGCTGGCCTGTAGAAGCTGAATGAATGGGGAAAGTTTCCATCTTTTTAAAAAATAAATTCTGCCCCTTGTGAACCCACAGGAACCCGACTGGAGAGTTGAAACCTCTGGGAACCCAGGCCAGCCTCCGTGGCATTTTGCAAGTGTCATGTCTCCATCCTGAGTGTTTTTAAAGTCGTGATTGTCCCAGGGTTTTGAGGGATCCAAGGAGACGAGAACAGCAGTGTGAAATGATGCATGACACTCGCCACAGATGGCCGTGTCAGAGCCTTATCTGGAAACATGCAAGCAGAGGCTGGCTCCACGGGCAGAGGCGTTGCTGGCGCCAGGCTCCCCATCAGCCTGGGGAGGAAGCTTCATGGCCAACATCAGTGAGACTCCAGCCTCTGGGGTCAAGGGCCCAGCCCGGCCAAGAACCTGAGAAGCCCTGTCCTCGCTGCCGGACGTCATCGCCCCTGAGAGCTGGTCTCTTGCTGTGGGCAGGGTCCCTGGGGTGCCCCCTCAAGCCTGCACCCCAACTCCCCACCACCCTCAGCTATCTGACACCTCTTCTGAAGAAGATGATTCCTGCCAACCCTGCAGAAAACTCCCAGGGGGCCATGGGAAGGGGAGCAAGATGGGCAGGGCTGGCTATTCCCAGGCAGGAGAAAGGAGGGCTGCCCCTCAAACCCACCATTCAGGGAAGGTGAGGGCAGGTGACGGGCCCTGGGGTAGGAAACCCACTACCCAGTACTCCTGAGCCTCAGTTTCCCCATCTGCAATGGCGATAGCAATGGTTCTACTGGGAGGTTTCTCTGATGCATAAGTGATGTCGTGCCATGAAGAGCTGGCACAGCACAGGCAGAGAGTGACCAAGAACACGCTCCCACATCCCAACAGCTTGGCCCTTGTTGTATGGGCTCTGGCTGAGCAGGTCAGGACGAAGGTGTGGCCCCTTGGCTCTCGAAGTCACCATTTGCCAGCTGGACAAAGGTCCTTCCAGCTCAGGCTGGTTTTTTGTTTGTTTTTTTGTTTGTTTGTTTAGACAAGGTCTCACTCATGTTGCCTAAGCTGGAGTGCAGAGGCACAATCACAGCTTGCTGCAGCCTCGACTTCCCAGGGTAGAGCCATCCTCCCTTCTCAGCTTCCTGAGTAACTGGGACTACAAGTGTGTACCACCACACTCAGGTAATTTTTTTTATTATTTTTTGGTAGAGATGGAGGGCTCCCTATGTTGTCCAGGCTGGCCTCAAACTGCTGGACTCAAGCAGTGTTCCCACCTCGGGCTTCCAGAGTGCTGGGATTACTGTCCCTGGCTGAGCTTGGCTCTTGGTGACAATGGGGCGGTGACTGAGGACTCAAAGGGCCGCACATCCCATGGCAGGCAGGAAACGTGAGGCTTATCTCCCCCAGCAGATTGGAAAAAGACAGTGAGAAGCAGCTCAGCCCGGCACTCCCCAGCCAATGTAAGCCAACTTTAAAACAGCTTGGGCCGGGCGCGGTGGCTCACGCCTGTAATCCCAGCACTTCGGGAGGCAGGGGCGGGCAGATCACGAGGTCAGGAGATGGAGACCATCCTGGCTAACACAGTGAAACCCCGTCTCTACTAAAAATACAAAAAAATTAGCCGGGCGCGGTGGCGGGCACCTATAGTCCCAGCTACTCGGGAGGCAGAGGCAGGAGAATGGTGTGAACCCGGGAAGCGGAGCTTGCAGTGAGCCGAAATCACACCACTGAACTCCAGCCTGGGTGACAAAGTGAGACTCTGTATCAAAAAAAAAAAGAAAGAAAAAAAAACAGCTTGAATGGCAATTGCGTGGCCTTTCCCACTATGGTGCTTGCACCCAACACCCCTGGAGAAGTGCTGGGCCCTGCCCCAAAGCATCTGATGCAGCAGAGCTGTGTGTTGGGTGTGCTGACCATGTGCATGTGTGCACGAGTGTGTGCGTGTGTATATGTGTCATACATATGCATGTGTGTGCACCTGGGTGTACATGTCTGTGTCCATGTATGTGTGTGTGCATGTGTGCACATATGTGTGTGCATGTGTTGTACCTGTGTGTACAGGTATGTACGCATATGTATACACACATGTGCACATGTGGGAAGAATACCTATTTCTGACAAGTCTCCGGGTGAGGCTGAGTCTGCCGTTGCAGGGCCCGCATTCTGAGCACCCTGGGTCTATCAGAAGGTAAGCTCTCCTCCTCCTCCTCCTGTCCTATCCCACAGGCCAGAGGATAAGAGGTGCGCATGTGGACGGGGGTTCCAGGACAGCATGGCTTCTTACAGCAGAAACACAGCACCCTTACCTAGGAATCCTCCGCGCCCACAAAAGCCGTACCTGGAGAGCCAGGGTCCGGGTCTCCCCTGGGCTATCATGGCCTGCCTCTCTCCCTCCCTCCCTCTACAGATCCTAAGGAGCACCCAGCAGGGACAGCACCACCCACCCTGCCCCTCACTCATGCAGCTCACACCAGGCAGACGTGACGCTGTGGACCTGGGTAGGCACCACGTTTCAAGGCAAATCAAGCAGCTGACCAGGAGATAATTCAGGCAAAGGAGCAAAATCATCAGATAAAATATAGGATGCCCAGTTATATTTGCATTTCAGATAATTCAAATTTGAAATTAAAATGTGAATTATTTTATAGTATAAGTATGCCCCAAATACATACATGGATTATATTACATTGTGCTATATTATATCATATTATTTTATTAGGAAGGTGGTGACCACTGCTAACCAGAAGGTGCCCATCTCCCAGCCTCATGGGGACACATGGTTCTTGGTCACGAGAGCTGGGTATGGTGGAAGGGATGTTTAGAAAGCTTTGGTCAAACATATATATGTGTGTATATATATACACACGCACACATATATACATAATATTTGGGACATACTTATACTACAAAATTATTCAATGTTTATGAAATTCAAATTTACCTGGGCATCCTATATTTTTATGTTAAATCTGGCAACCCCTGAAAGGAGCCAAAACCCCCTCAGGCAGTCGAGAGTGTGGCAGCCAGGCCAGCACGCTGCAGCTCCCTCCCTCTCGGGCCGTGGCCTGGCCCTGCAGGGGACATCGTAGGAACAATAATTGTCCACGTCTAGTGCTGGGGGCATCATGGGCGCTGCCCCAGAGCCACGACCAGCCCCCCTTTCGGTCAGCATGGTGAGTCTTCAGATGCCCCATGTGAAGAATCATGCTTCTTTTCTAAACGCTGAGAGTGGGCCCCTCGTGGTGGGCAGGTTCCCCGCGAACGGAAACGCCTTCCCTTGGTTCCCTCCAGCAGGGTTCAGACAGGAGCCAAGATCTGGGTCCGAACAGTGGGTGGAAAACGCCCCCTAGAGGTGTGATGTGTTGGCTGCAAGTTTGGCAGCTGGGCCTGGGGACACCTTCACCAGGTTGCCTTCAGTCGGAGGTTCCCCCAAAGCCCAACTTCTAATTTATCTGCAACCACAGGCTACTTTGGTCAGAAGGGAAATAATTAGATCAGAACCTTAATAGCATTAATTTCCCCCGAATAGGAAGAAAGCGAACGGTGGGGACATGAGAGCTGTTAATTAGGTGACGACTTCTCCCACCTGGCTGTGCTGGAAAAGCGCCTCTGTGGAAGACACAGCATCCAGGACAGGAAGAGGCAGGCTCGGTGGTGTTGGGTCAGAAACCCCCCGCTTCGTCTGGCAGCCATGCAGTCGCCAGCACCTCTGAGGCCACTCAGCCCGGGAAAGGGGACGACACAGCTGTGCTCAGCGTCTGGCTGCCATGCAGTCCCCAGCACCTCCCGGGCAAGGCCACTCAGCCCAGGGAAGGGGACAACAGAGCTGTGCTCGGTGTCCAGCTATCTGGATGAAGCCCAGGAGGATGGCCTATGGTGGAGCAGGAGGACCTGGGGGAACAAAACCCACAGCGGCCACCCAGCTCCAAAGGCTGTGCTCTTTCTACGATGTCTGGGATCTCAGGTATGAGTGGCAGAGGGAGCAGTTCCACCAGCCATGTCAGCCTCGCTGCAGTGGAATTCCACTTCTGTCCCAGAGACTCAGCCAGAGGGGAGGAAACTGTGACCACAGGCATGTGGACACGCAAGGGTATGTTTGAGTAAAGTCTTCTAAACCTCCTTTCCATTACACCCAACTCTCATGACCAAGAACCAGGTGTCCCCATGGGGTTGGGAGATGGGCACCCTCTGGTTAGCAGTGGTCACCCCTTTCCAGAGATGACATCAGCTCACCAGGCAAGAAACTCCACTTAGTCAGAACCCAGAGCCAATCTGGGGAATGATTCACACTAGCTAGACTTATACAAGACTGATCTATAACCTGGAAGGCTTGTATGTTCGCTAACCATGGGAAAGCCTTTCCAGGGCCTGAGCATTTCCCACCTGGCATCCAAGTCTTTTGTTCCTAGGATCAAGATATTTGGGGAGCCACATCCATCTTTTGAAGGAAATTTGAGCAACAGGGATCATAGAGTGAGGATCATTCATTCCATCCCCATGAGTGAGGGAATGGGTCAGTAGGTTGCCATCCACAAATGGCCACTGTCCACCTGCTATGTGTTGGCCTTGCCTGGGAGGTGGGGGACAGTAGTACCACACCAGACCCAGCCCTGGCCCCCTGGAGCCAGCTGATAGCCTGGCAGTGGAGGCACACGTTGAACAAATCATCATCCATGATTCAGAATGACAGGTGTGCAAAGTGTGTCCCACAAAGAACTTGCCGAGTGAGAAACACAGGTGTGTGGCCATAGAGACCAAATGGGGCCCTCACAGCTGGGTGTGCGCAGGAGAGAGACAGGCAAAGGGGTGGGGGCAGGCATTTGCACCCTAGGGGGCTACAAGGTGATTTGCAAGGGGAGCCCAGGTGAGGGTCCACAGGGACTAGAGCAGGCCAGGAAGGGAGGTGGTCAGGGGTTGGCTGGAGCCAGGCTTCTGAGGGTTGATTCCTGGCTCTGCTGTCAACCCAGGCAGTTCCCCACTCTACTCATCTCTGACTCCTCCCCTGAAAGCAGGCGTGACAGTGGCACCTGCCTCAGAAAGGAGGGGGCGTGTGGGGAAAGCGGGTATTTCATGACGAATGCCCAGCATAGAGCCCTGGAGACAGTACCCCTGCCCAGGTTCCCACTAGAGTAGGCAGACAGCCCCAGCTGGGATGAGCCAAGCGTGTCTCCATGTGGACCCAGCCCAATCTGGGGCTCAGCACCCTCGGGTCTCCTGGTCCGGGCTCCTGTCTAGCCCTTTTATGCCATCTTTTCTCAATAGGCACAGGTACAGGGGATCCCTGAGGGAGAAGGTGCTCCAGACTGAAGGAGGAGAGTACCTGGCTGGGACGGGATGGGGAGGCGCAAGGACCCCAGGGTATCCAGGGAACAGTAAGGAGATGAGTAATGGTGAGGGTCCCGTCTCCTGAGCGTTTCTGTGCTAAGTGGCTGTGGGCTGGGTTTCATTCCTCTTTAGAGCAAGGCTGAGGCCAGGCCCACCTAGGGGCCAGGGTAGAGGACGTACCACGTGACAGCAGTGGCCTAGACCCCTCACGAAGTCTTACTGGGCCATATCTCCACCAGGTCATGGCAGGGACCTGTATCACCAGCGGCACCCTGCACAGATGGGGACGCTGGGGCCCAGGTCCCAGACAGCCAAGCCAGCTCTTCGACCACTCAGCGGTCCCAGCAGGTGAGGCTGTCCACAGTCTGCATGGGCTAAGAGGCTGAGCTCACCAGTGCCAGCTCTGGTTGGTCACCAGGATGCCAGAGCGCGCTGGCACAGGCCCAGGGCACCCTGCAGAGCAACCAAACCTCACGGAGATCCTCAGGGAAGGGGTTGTTGTTGGCCCATGGTACGGAGGAGGACACTAAACCCTCAAGAGGCTCAGGGCCTCGCCCGGTCACACAGCTGGAAGGCGCCAGCACCAGGAAAGGGACCCGGAAGCCAGACCCGGAGCCTACACCCTCAGAGGCGAAAATATCTGAGCAGCCGGTCCCTGGCCATGGCCCGTGGTGGGCGTGGCCGAGAGGGAATGGGGCGGAGAGAAGCCCGTGAGGGCAGGGCGGAGGCGGGGCGGGCGGAGCCGGCGGCCGCGGCAGCCTTGATTGGATGCCGCCTTAAGCTCGAATGGGTTTTGACTGGCGGCCCCGCCCCTGATCCGCCCCCGAGCCGCCCTCCCCAGCGCTTCCCCGCCCGGCCCCTGCCTAGGCCCCGCCCTGGTCACGCCCTCTCTGCACCTCCCGGCCCCGGCCCCGCCCCGCGGTGGGGCTTCCGCAGAGATCCGCGGTTAACGCTTCCCCAGAGCTCGGGCTGGGCGGCCGGGAGTCGGAGGCAGGCGGTCAAGGCCGGCAGGGCCGGACCCCCTCCTTGCCCCTGCTCCCAGGAGGCGCTGGACTCCGGAGGCTGGTGTGAGGCCCTCGATCCCGCGCCCAGACCCGGGCAGTGAGCCCTATGCCTGCAGTAATTGTGGGATTGCTGGTTTTGTTTTTTCCTTAGCACCTTTATTGAGATCATAGAGTTCACCCGCTTAAAGCGCACGATTCGGTGGGGTTCTGTTGCGAGCAACCGTGGCCATTATCTAATTCCAGAGCATTTCACCTCCTTAAAAAGAAGCTGGGCCGTAGCCCGGCGCGGTGGCTCAAGCCTGTAATCCCAGCACTTTGGGAGGCCGAGGAGGGGGGGAATCACCTGAGGTCAAGAGTTCGAGACCAGCCTGGCCAACATGGTGAAACCGCGTCTCTACTAAAAATACAAAAATTAGCCGGCCGTAGTGAGGGCCTGTGGTCCCAGCTTCTCGGGAGTCTGTCGGGAGAATTGCTTGAACCCGAGAGGCAGAGGTTGCAGTGAGCCAAGATCGCGCCATTGCACCCCAGCCTGGGCAACAGAGCGAGACTCTGCCTCAGAAACAAAAAAGAAGCCGATCCCCATCCGCAGTGACTCGCGTTTCCCTCCCCCTCCCCCGTCCCCGGCAACTGTGCGTCTACTTTCTATTTCTATGGAGTTGCCAGTTCTGGCTCTTCCTGTGAATGGATTCCCATGCTGCGTATTTTGGTGTCTGAATTCTCTGACTTTCGTCTCAGCCCGCACCCACGCTGCCGCAGTCCGCGCTCGCGGCTTTTAGGCTGAACGCGGCTGCGCCGTGCGGGTGCCCGCGCTCCGTGCGCCCCTAGCCGGTTCAGCCCCGGTTGGGGGCGGCGCTAGCCTTGCGGCTGCGGATCCCAGCCTGAACCTGTGTCTTGTTCCACCGTTGCGGGCGCCCGCCACGGAGCTGCTGCCTCCTAGGGAGACGGTTCCATCGTTGAAGGAACGGCCGTTCTGTCTTTCGCAGCAGCGACTCCATCTGGCCCCACAGCACGACCGCACGAGGGTCCCGAGTCCGGATCCTCGCAGTACTCGCCACCCCGGCCGCGTGGTTGCGGCGGTCTCGGCGGGGAAGGGGGTCCCCACGCGGGCTGGTTCGCGTTTCGCGTGACCGATGGTGCTCATTGGCCATCTATACATCTTTTTTTTTCTTTTTCCCGAGTCGGAGTTTCTCTCTTGTTGCCCAAGCTGGATTGCAATGGCGCGATCTCCGCTCACTGCAACCTCCGCCTCTCGGGTTCAAGCGATTCTCCTGCCTCAGCCTCTCGAAGTAACTGGGATTACAGGCGCCCGCCACCACGGCCGGCTAATTTTGTTGTATTTTTAGTAGAGACGGGATTATGCCATGTTGGCCAGGCTGGTCTCGAATTCCTGACCTCAGATGATCCTCCCGCCTCGGCCTCCCAAAGTGCTGGGATTACAGGCGTGAGCCACCGCGCCCGGCCCATCTGTACATCTTCTTTGGAAAAATGTGTATCCAAATCCTTTGCCGTTTTATAGTTAGACTGTCTTTTTATTATAGAGTTATATTTATACCTTCTGCAAGGAAGTTCCTTATCAGATACAGGATTTGCAAATACTTTCTCCCAATCTGTGGGTCGTCTTTTCACTTTGCTGATGGTTTTCTTTGAAGCAAAAAAGTTTTCTGTTGTTGTTTGGGTGAAGTGTTAGAACACTTACTGTGCTTTAAAGAGGAACACGTTTTAAGCACCCCCGCACGGGGCGGAGCAGGGCGGAGTCCCCGGCGGGAAGGGACCCGAGGCCTCGGCTGCGCCTGCGCCGACGCCGGCGCGTGAGCCGGAGCTCGTGCCTGGCGAAGCGCGCGCCCGCCCCCGAGTGCGCCTGCGCGGAGCTCGTGGCCGCGCCTGCTCCCGCCGGGGGCTCCTTGCTCGGCCGGGCCGCGGCCATGGGAGAGGCCGAGGTGGGCGGCGGGGGCGCCGCAGGCGACAAGGGCCCAGGGGAGGCGGCCACCAGCCCGGCGGAGGAGACAGTGGTGTGGAGCCCCGAGGTGGAGGTGTGCCTCTTCCACGCCATGCTGGGCCACAAGCCCGTCGGTGAGCGCCCAGGCCGCGGACGCGCGTGGGGGCGGGGCGGGCAACCGGCGGGGCGGGGCGGGGCCTGCGCTCGCGGCACCCGCGCCCCCACGCGCCCCGCCGAGCCCGGGCCGTGACACCCCCGCCACACCCGTCCCGGGACCCCCGCCCCCTCCCACGCGCCCTTCGGACCCCGCCCCGGACCCCGCCCCCGGCCCCTACCCCCGTGACACCGCGAGGCCCCAGCCCGCAGCGCCCCACCCCCACCTCTGCCCCGGGACGCCCCACCCCCTCCCACACACACCACCCAGCCCTGCCCCCCGACAGCCTCTCCGCACCCTGGCCCGCCCCATCCCACCGCGGCCACCCTTGCCCCTCCAGTCCCCAGGGCACCCTATCCCCCCCATCCCCTTTCTCCTTCTCCTCCCCTCTGACCGGTTGTCCCGCCGCCCCTCCTTCCCCCAGGTGTGAACCGACACTTCCACATGATTTGTATCCGGGACAAGTTCAGCCAGAACATCGGGCGGCAGGTCCCATCCAAGGTCATCTGGGACCACCTGAGCACCATGTACGACATGCAGGCACTGGTGAGCCCAACCACCCTCCCTGTGCTGCCCGATGGGGGCACGAACCCACACACCGCTGAGGGTCAGCCTGAGCTGGGCAGAGCAGAGGCCCCTCCATGCCTGCTGGGGTCTGCTGGGCAGAGCCCCCTGCAGTGAGACCCATCCTTAAGGAGGGCATCCCAGGGCTCCAGAGCCTGTCATGGAAAGCACAAACACAATGCTAGCAGCTGGCCAGCTTTTCAGGGGGCCTGCTTTAGACTGGGTGCTGGGCCAGAGCCTCCAGCTGAGACCCTGGGGAGGGAGGGAAGGATGCAGAGGCCCCAGGCCCTTAGGCCCTTGTCAGCCTCCCGGGATGCCCCAGAAGTGCTTTAGGCAGAGGGTGACCCTATCTGAGTCACACCAAGGTGAATTTGGTGGCTTCTGTGGGAGTCAGGCAAATAGAGTCCCAGTCCTCACAGAGCTTGGAGCTGGCAGTGTGTGACGGGCGAGCGCGTTAGCTAGGTAAGCAGGCTGGCCACGAGAGACAGGTGGGTGTTGCAGGCTCTGTGGCAGCAGGAGGTGGTGGGTCCAGGAGTTGAAAGAAGGTGGTGTGCTTGGAGAATGGGGTGGGGGTCAGGGGTCAGGTGACCAGGAGGAGTGGGGACCTGTGCTGGTGGAAGGAGAGTCTGTGCCAGCCACGCTGGACTCAGGGCCACACCAGCCCTTCCAGGAAGACATAGGGGCACCACTGAGGCAAGGAATGCTTGCCGTTGACATTGGTGGAGTGATGTGGGTCTCCTTGTCATAGCTGTAGAAAGGGGACAGAGATGCCAGCCGTGCAGGGGCCTGGCTGTCTGAGGAGAGGAAGGATGCTCAGCCCTAGAAATGCCCTGGAAGCTTAAGCCCCTGTTGCTGCCGCCTCGTGTGTTGAGGACGTTCTGAGCCAGTGCGGCATTTGCACTGGGTGACCAGTACCTAGTGGCCCAGACACAGCTGGCTACTAAGCTCACAAGGTCCTCCCTGGACCCGCTCCTCCCTAGAGCGTATCCATCAGCCATTGAACCCTGGTCACCACCCCTCAGGGTCAGAGGCCCCCTGTCACCAAACTCCCAGCAGCCTCTTGGTTGTGGGAGAGGGCGCTAGGTCCCCAGACACCTCCCACACCGGGATTTGGAGAGATCGGTGTAAATCTATGCCTGTCTCTGGGGAAGACAAACAGCTCCAAGGCCCATAATGTCCCCTGGGGCATGGGTGCTGGCTCAGATGAGCACAGCAGCCCACATGACACTCAGGAAGCCATGTGGGACCGCCAGGCCTTTCAGCCCTAGGACTGTGGCCCTGTTCCTTATTCCTGCAGTGGCCTATGACATCAGTAAGGACTGGGCAAGACCACAGGCTGGCACTTTCTCTGGACCATGACACTTCTGTGTGACTGAGATCTGAGTCTTTCAGACCTTATGAAATACAGAGCCCCTGGAGTACCCCCGAGAGGCTGACCAGCTGGCCCAGGAGATTTTGAGGAGCACAAATGTGGCCTGACTGCCTGTTCCATACAGCACCCAAACTGCCGAGTAGAAGCCCCTGTCTCCTGAATCGCCTCCCAGTCCAGGGCCCTTCCCGCCAGCTCCACTTTTCCCTGGCTCCCAGTCTCTCCCTCTGGTCTGTGTGACCTCAGGAGGGCAGTGCCTGGCAAGCACTCGGGTGGCCCTGCTCCATCTGCTCTTCTTCCTTGCCTGGTTCTGTGCCTGTGGCGCTCCCAACTGACACCCTCAGTGTCCATGGGTTCCTGCCATGTGGATGAGAACTTGAGGTGCCTGCGGCCTTTCCCCAGGGCTGTCACCGTGCCCTCTGCACACCGCCTTGGGGAACGCAGTCTCTTGGTGAGACCATAGGTCGTGGTGGGCAGGCAGGACCCACAGGTGTGCAGTCTCTTGGTGAGACCGTAGGCCGTGGTGGGCAGGCAGGGCCCACAGGTGTATGTCACCAGGGCTACCCGGTCCTCAGGGCCCACCTTAGTGATGCCGGCCCCGGTGGGTCTTCCTGACCCCTGCACGTGCCTCCACTGGTTCTGCCCTCCCTGGGTCTGTCTGAAAAGCCCAGCTGTAGCAGGCACTGTTCACAAAAAGAAGAAATGCCCTTTGCCCATGCCCCGCCCACCGCAGCCTCCAACACAGTGACATGTGCTCGCTGGCTGCTCACCAAGTGGCTCTTACATGGCTGTAGTGGCTTCTTGAAACCGCATCTTCACCCTTGTTTCTTAAAACTCTCTATTTGACATCAGCATGAGTCTGAGATTCTTCCATTCCCGAATCCAGAGAGGAACTTCGTCCTTCCAGAAGAGATCATTCAGGAGGTCCGAGAAGGTGAGACTCGGGAGAGGTTGGGCTTGGGAATCAGAAAAGGCCAGACCCTGGCCAAGGGCGGGGAGGTGAGGGTGAGGACCCCGGGCCTCCAGGGAGGTGTGAGGGTCCAGCGCAGACCCCGCCCCACCTGTGCTTGGGTGGTCTTGGAACCTCCGGGATTGGAGAGGACTTTGTTTGAGAGCAGTGGCTGGACGGAAGCTGAGGCCCGTGTGGGCAGCAAGCGTCGGAGCAGTCCCTGGCCTGACCATCCCCCAGCGTCGGCCACCACCGTGGGTTTTCGGTGAGCGTCAGCTGTCTCCTCCACAGGAAAAGTGATGATAGAAGAGGAGATGAAAGAGGAGATGAAGGAAGACGTGGACCCCCACAATGGGGCTGACGATGGTGAGTGTGGAGCTCACCCTGCCCTAATGCCCTTTGGGGCTCAGCACCCTGAAGCCACCCTCAGGCAGGGCACAGTCAGGTGGGCGTAGAGCCTGCGGTGCAGAGGCCCCGGGCAGGACATCTAGGCACAGGATGGATCCTGCAGTGCCCCCTCCCCAGGAGCTGAGTTCCGGCTCCGTGTTGTAGGCTGGGGTCTGAGCGGTGGTCCCTGCAGTGCCCACAGCAGGGAGGTCCTCAGGAGGACCAGGCCCCTCTGCAGGCCCACATGCAAAGGGCTCCCAGCTCAGGAGGAATCTTTGGGTTCAGAGGGTCACGTGTCAATATGCAGATTTTTTTAACTGAACAGGAAGACAAAAATAAGATTCTGGATATTCTGTTTTCAGCCAAGTGATTTTTCGTTTCTCAGTTTTTTCATCTTCAGGGAGTTTGGGGAAAGCAACAGAAAAATCCAGCAAAGACAAAGAGAAGAACTCCTCAGACTTGGGGTGCAAAGAAGGCGCAGACAAGCGGAAGCGCAGCCGGGTCACCGACAAAGTCCTGACCGCGAACAGCAACCCCTCCAGTCCCAGCGCTGCCAAGCGGCGCCGCACATAGACCCCTCAGTCCTGGCGGCAGCAGAGAAGCGGGTGAAGAGCTGTGGTCACTGACGGGGTCGGCTGGGTCTGAGTGCCACCCCCCAGGCCACAGTGGTATCACCCCAGTGCCGGGAGCCCACACTGCCCACCCTCAGGCTCTCAGGTGAACGTGGCCGTCAGCGGGGAAACGTGTGTCAGCTGGACCATGTGGGACCCTGATGGACCTGAAAGACCAGGATCAATCCAGCTCAGATGTTGAGGGCTCTGAAGCCTCGTTCTGTCTTCTCTGGAGCAGCTGTGGCTTCCCCAGGGCTGCTTGGTGACATGGATTAGCTCTACATGGGCTGCAGCGTTTGGGATCCAGGCTACCTATAGGGGCATCAGGCCAGGGGAAAACCTCGGATTAGCAAGCAATAAAAACATGACCTCACTCTTCCTCAAAGGAGCCACTGGTCTTCCCTGCGTGACTCAGTTCTTTCCATCTGTTTGTCCCGCTGCAAGCCTGTTTCTGCACTGACTGTGACATCAGAACATGGCCTTCCTGTCACCCCTCCGTGCCACGCACTGACAGCCCCCCCTCCACCTGGGAAACTAAGAACTGGATATTTTGCCTCATTCACTTGTACTGTAACAATGTATATAATTTGGTTGGTATTTCACTATTTAATTTTTAAGAAGCCTATTTTACTAGTGTTTTATATGAACAAAGTACTGCAGAAGTTAAACCTGTGTTGTATTTTTTCTGAGATGTTTTGCTTTAAGAGATACTTTTTGCTCAGTTTTTATATGCCAGATACAGAGAATTTGTAGCGGTTATTTTTGTATGATCTAGTAACTTGCAAACAGACCAAATGGGTGAGAGGCGGGACCGTGCAGCTGTCGGGCTGATGAGGAGGAGGTGGCCGCCCCAGTGCTGATGGAGATACCACTTTTGTGTGACTGCGAACATTAAAGCACAAAAAAATCCAACCTGGAGTTGTGTGATTTTCATACCAAAGTGAGTTAACTTTTCCTCCAAAAGGAAGTTTTTATTTTTCCAAGATTTATAACTAAAGCATACACTTAGATGACTTGTTAACATTCACTTGATACAATGTATAAACAAAATAGTAACAGATTCTGAGTGGTTATTTTGTGGACTGTGATAAGCACTTAAAATACAAAATGTTAGGAGGGCAAAACGGTGTGGGCCCTGGTAGGTCAGGCAGGCACCAGCGAGCTCCTTCCTGCTGAAAGCTGCGGCTGCAAGATGAGACCGCTGGCTGGGCCGCAGAGGGAAGTCCAATGTTCCATGTGTGGACAGGGGGACAAGCGCTGTCCTGGCCAGCCAGCGCACCCCAATGTCCAGCTTGACGCTGCTTCTCTGCCAGTGGAGTCTCCTCCACATGGGAACGTCCCTGGCCGTCTGTCCCTGGAATCCTCCTCACCATGACGCAGATCACAAGGCACCCACTAAAGAGGCAAAGCCAGGAATCCCGTGGTGTGATCGCCCCGTGTGGCACCTGGTGCTGGTCTGCACCAAACCCGCTGTTGCTTCTGGGGCAGAAGAGCCCAGGGAAGCTGCTGGTCTGTGGCCTGCCCAAGCTGCACTCCCAGGGTAGGGCAGCTGCCTGGGGGACCCTGTGGGTCCCTTTTCTGTAGAGCCGGGACAAATCCACAGCCCTGCTGTAACAGCCTGCCACAAAGAGCAGGCACCTGGAGGGCCCCACACGCCTAGACCGAAGGACTGAACCTGCCTGGCATTCCTCCACTCACACCCCAAATACTCAGCCCTGCAGCCAGGGAAGGGTGGGGTCTCCCTTTGCTGCCCAAGTGTGCCCCCTTGCCTGTCCGATCTCTCCTGTGAGGTCAGACTCAGGGCTTTGTGCCAGGTCCTGTCCTGGAGTCTCGATCTGGGACAGCAGCGTGGCTCCTAGGTACTCCAGAAGCAGCAGGGGAAAGGGGGACAAACGCTAACACAGGGTGTCACGGGATGGCCAGAAGGAGTCGTACTCTCCACCCAGGCTCACCGTTGTAAACCTCCATCTGAAACTGCATCTTGGGTGACCTGAGATTGTGCTGGGAAAGACTGGTTAATAAATCTGCCTTATCTCGATTACTGTAACATTTTGCTGCACTTTCAGGAGAAAGCGAGAGCCCACAGAGTAAGCCCACTGGGCAGGCAAGCAGCATGCCCCCCGCCCCGGGCCTCCCCTTCTGGACGAGAGGCTGACTGGTTGAAGTCAGGAGCCATGCAGCCCTTATGGACTCACAGGGACTTCCAGGCTTCCTTGTGGGGAGGCCCCGTTCACGCTCTGCTGGCAGGTGGGATGACCACGTCAAATTCACGAGTGTTGGGGCAAGGGTGATGTGGCCTCCAGTCCTGGTCAGCGCTGTACTTACCCCCTCCTGGCCCTAGGGGTCCTGTCTCTAACCTGGGGGCTTTATGTAATGCATACTCCACCATGTCATGTAGAAGGTGCAGACTGAACACAAATCTGAAAAGGAAAACGGAGCTGGCATGAGGCTGACCCGTGCACCGACGCTCAGGTGCCTGCTGCTGTAGAGGCGAGACATGGCACAGTGCGCGCTCAGGACAAGATCTGAATGGGTCAGAAGCCGCCGCTGATGTTGAGCCTGGAAGCCTCAGCAGCGGCTGTGCCTGGGACACCCAGGGCCTGAGAGCACCTGCTGCCTCAGAGACATTTTTCTCTATGGCTGGCAGCTGGGGTGGGGACTCAGTGAAGGCTGAGAGTGGGAGTGATCTGAACTCCCCTGCCTGCCCCACCCAGGGCGACCCAGGGGTGACTGGGAAAGGCAGTTGGGCTCTACTGCTCCCCAAATAGCAGCGAATAAATACTGAGCGGCAGGGCACTGGCAGCGAGGCTCCCTGCTTGGCTGGTTGATTGAGGACAGGGCATGCTTGGGCCAAATCACGTGGCTGCCACTGGTCTTACCTGGAGAAGATATGAAGGCTGAAATCCAAGCCCCGAGCCACACAAAATTCTGCTGGGCTCCTTAGCTGTGAGCAACGCCTGCTCCAGGCACATCACCTACTGCATGTACAGAAACCATTGCCCTTCGTGAGTGCCTGGGAGCTGTGTGTGTGTGTGTGTGTGTGTGTGTGTGTGTGTATGTGTGTGTGTGACAGGGAGGGAGGGAGGGAGCGGGGGGGGGGAGAGAGAGAGAGGGAGAGAGAGAGAGAGAGAGAAAGTGACAGAGAAAGAGAGCCCCTTTCCCCAGCCTCAACAGCAAACCCTTCTGGAATGCCGAGCCATACAGGACGTCACTGAACTGCAGATGACACTCTGAAGAAGCAATGCTGTTGCACAGTCCCCTGCAGCAGCTCCTGCACTTCTTGGATCAGCATGCCCCCGAAATGAGCTCTGCACGCGCACACACACACACACACACACACACATACACGACACAAAAGCAACTAAAGAAGAAATTTGGTGTGATATTTGTAAAGAAGCAATTCAGTGTGGTGATATTTGTAAAACACAAGTTGGGCAATGTCCCTTAATACTCTTTTTAGGGAAGTGGTTCTATATCCTGCCAACAGTAGGCAGCAGCAGGAATGCTGCCCCCTTGGAACAATGTTGTCAGCACCCAGTATGCTTGTCTTTCTGTTTTCTGGGGGCAGTGGAGGGAGCGGCCTGCCCACCCAAGTCTCAGATCATCCAAACCCTATACAACCACCCAGCACCCATCAACGTCCCCATCAGAGCCTCCCCACCCCCACCCCACCATCTATTCTGATGCTGTAAGCAGATCCCAGCTGTAAAGCATCTAACAAGAAGGTCAGGCAGCTCACTCAGTCTCCCTGGGAAACCTGCCCTGGCTATTGCAGTAAGTTGATTTGCAGAAATGTCCAGAGCCCCAAAACTTCGGGGAATCACTACTGTCGTTTTAAGAAAGGGAGATGTATGTCCACAGGTTCCAACCACTAACACCAGTTAGCACCTGCTAACAACGGTCAACAGGTCAGCAAAGATTAGGGCCCAGCGCCCAGAGAGTCCTTAACCTGTACTTGTGACCAGGATTGGAACACTTCCGTTCACGGCTATCCCTGGCACATAGTACAAGGAATGTCACCAGTTCCCAGGTCCAGGCAGCCTGAGGCCTGCCAGTGGGCCTGCAGGGCTAGGAGATGGCAGTGTCCCCTGGGGGCTGGGCTGGGGCCCGCTCCACCTGTCCACCACCATCATTCCAGGGACAACTCTGCCGGAAGCTATCCTCATGGCCAAGTCCAAAATCCAGATTTAGTTTTACCTAAATTTTTTGAAATGAAGTGGTATAGTAGTTACAGAAGAAGTTTATCTGGGTGGTCACTCCTGATTTGTATTCCAAGAGGTCACCAACTTTGTCATGTATCACCAGCAGATGTCAAAGGTGGATGAGCAAGGGACCCGTGGTGCTGGGAAACGGCAGCTGAAAGTGACTGTGCGCTGCCCCAGATCTGCTAGTACTTAGAGAGACGGCCCTGAGGAGGCACTGAACTGGCATCAGCTGTGTTGAACCGTCCCCAGGGTGACCCTCCTGGTGGCCCAGGCTTCGTGTGCTCCTCTCCCCTGAGTGCCTTCTTACAACTGAGAGAAGATGGCGAGAGAAGATGACAGCTTGCCCATGTCATCTTGGTTATATAAGACTTGGCACCCTAGAGAGAAAGACTCCCTTGGTGGCTTCGAAAAGAAAACAGACATGCTTCGCACTGCCTGTGGAGGGACAGGGGTCCGCCAGCAGCTTCCAGGAGCTGAGTAAGGCCCCCGGCCCGCAGCAAAAGGACAGGGACCCCCACAAACCCAGCTTAGGGAGAGAGGCCCCTGTGGACCTGTGGCCCCTCCAGGGGTTATCCTCCAGGGGCCATTCTTCTGATGGGGACATCCTCTGGGGGGATTTCTCTTGGGGGACAGAAATATTCTTGGAAGGGGGGATTATCTGCGGGGCAGGCATCCTCCGGGGAGAGAATCCTGCTGGGAGAACATCATCCGGAAGACATCCTTCCGAGGTACCCGGCTTATCTTCCGGGAGACGGTCCTCTGGGGGGCGGGCAGCCTTTGGGGACATTTTCGGGAGGGAGGATCTCCTAGGGCGGGCATCCTTGCGAGACGGGGTGGGGCGAATCCTCCCGGGTGGGCATCGTGGGGTGGGGGTGGGCGTTCTACGAGGGGCATCCTCCCGGGCGGACGTTGGGGGATTCTCGGGGGAGGGAGGGGCGCCGGGGCGGGCGTCCCGGGGAGGGAGGGGCGTTGCGCGCGGACGCGGGCGGGGCCTGGGCCGCTCCCTCCCCTCCCCCGCCCCGCCCCGCCCCCCGCGCTTCCTCCGCTTTAGGTTTCGCTTCCGCCTCTAGCGCGAGCCCCGCCGCCGCCGAGCATGGACGACCCCGACTGCGACTCCACCTGGGAGGAGGACGAGGAGGATGCGGAGGACGCGGAGGACGAGGACTGCGAGGACGGCGAGGCCGCCGGCGCGAGGGACGCGGACGCGGGGGACGAGGACGAGGACGAGGAACCGGAGGAGCCGCGGGCGGCGCGGCCCAGCGCGCTCCAGGTGCGGCCCGCGGCTCTGACAAGGCCTGGGGTCCCCGGCGCCCCCCGCCTGGCTGCGTGGACCGGAGACCCCCCTCTCCCGGGCGGAGACACCTGGTGTCTCCTGGAGCTTCCGCAGCCCCGGGGACCCCACCCCAGACCGGCCGACCCCGGCCCCAGGGCCCGGCGGAGAAGTGCGGGGGCCGCGCGTGGGTGATAGAGCCTCCCGGGCCCCATCGTGCGTGGGAGCCGTTTCCCCCAGGGGTGCCTCGGGCGCGTCCCGTCTCCGGCCGCCGTGGCCGCCCCCGATGGGACCCCTCCTGCCTCAGGGGGCCCCGATGGGACCCCTCCTGCCTCTTGGCCTCCTGGCGGCCCCTGCGCAGGCCCCGTGGCCTGGGGCTGGGTCTGGAGCCCGGGCCGGGGCCGGGTCTGGCCTGGGAGGCTTCGCTTCTGCACCTGCGGGAGCCCGGGGCTGGCTGGTGGGGCCTTTGCCTGTTACTTTTGTTACCGCCGGGCGCCTGTCAACGCCAGGGTTACTTTTGTTGCTAGCGGCTCCCTGAGCCGCGCTGGGAACGCCGCATTGTCACAGTCCGGTCCCGGTCGGGGAGCTGGGATTTATTTGGGAGCGTCCTTCCAGCTGAGCTGCCCGGGTTGTGGGGCCCGGGAAGTATCTGGAACTCCGAGCCATAGGCTCCGCATGGTTTCTCCCCTTGGCACCCAGCACTGTTTGCGTTTGCGCCTGGCCATGGTGGAGTGGGCAGTGAGAGAGCACGGAGGGGCTGGGCCCTGTCGCCGGGAGGGCAGCTGCCAGGCAGGCTGGGCAGGGGGACGGGGTCTGGCACTGTCCCCCAGGACGGCGTGACCCCTGGGTGAGCTCTGACGGGCTCCCCTCACTGGAGTTCCTCAGGCCACTCTCCTGAAGCGGTGCTCAGAGGCCCTGACCATCCTGCCAGGCGCCTGTGACCTTTGACCTCTTCCCTTCTGCCTCCTGCTGTGGCTTCTGTCCCCAAGCCCCTCCCCTTCTCTTTCGGACCCCTCAGGCCTCCTGAGCTGCCTGTGCTGGACCCTGGCGGGGCTGTTTCACTTTCTCCTGGGCAGTGCCATGTGTGCACCTGTGGGCTGACTGTGGCCACGTGCAGGCAGGACCCAGCCTCCAGAACTGACCCAGGGAGGCTCCCGCTGGCCCCAGGAAGAAGTAGAAACTGATGGCTGGGCCGGTCGAGAGAACCACAGGAGCAGGCCCTGTTGAGAAGTCAGGCTGAGAGGCTGGTGGTGGTGGCTCAGGCCTGTAATCCCAGCACTTTCGGAGGCCTAGGTGATCAGATCACCAGAAGTTAGGAGTCCAAGATTAGCCTGGCCAACATGGTGAAACTCTGTCTCTACTAAAAACACAAAATTAACCAGGCGTGGTGATGGGCACCTGTAATCCCGGCTACTCGAGAGGTTTAAGCAGGAGAATCACCGAAACCTGACAGGTGGAGGTTGCAGTGAGTGGAGATTGCATGAAGCTCCCATCTCCGGGGGAAAGAAAAAGAAGGAAATCAGGCAAAGAGGCAATGCCAGGCCCCAGCCGGAGCTCAGCGGGGAGCCAGGGTATACAGTGGCTGACTGGGCCTCCCAGACCCCCTTCTAGCACTCCCCGGGGATCCTGGGTCCCAGTTGTTGCCCTGGACAAGCACACCCATTCCTGCCCTACCCACCAAGTAGGGCTCAGCCCCAGCCCCCCTACCCTCATCACAAGGTCAGGGCTGTGTCCCAGCATCCTCATCACTAGGTACTTCCAGCCCTTTGCTTAGCCTCATGATGCTTGGCCTGCAGAGATGGGGGCTGAAGGGCTTGGGGCATCAAGAGGACCTGACGTCTTGCTGAGAAGCCATCTCCAGACAGGGCTGGAGGCTGGAGACTCAGGGCCTGACCTCACCATGGCCAGTGAGGTGTGGGGTTGGGCAGGGAAGGGGCATTCATTCATTAGACCCTGCCAGAAGCACCTGGTCCCCTCCTGGGGCTATAGGTGGTGAGGCCACTGCCCCCAAGAACCCAGCCTGGTGACTTCAGAGCACAAAGCAGGGGGAGTCTCCAGGGGCACAGAACAGAGGCTAAACCCAGAGTGGGGGGTGGCCAGCAGGCCTAGGAGGAGGAGAGGGTCAGGGCCACACCCCTGGGGAGGTGCACGTCAGCCAGGGGCCATCCTAAGGTGGAAACCAGGAGTCCCAAGGGGGCCTATAGAAGGAGCAGACCCCTACTTGGCTACTGTAGCCCTCTCTGGTTCTGTGCAGGGTGTTCGGGTACTTTACTGAGCCCCAAATATGCCCCACTGGGAACCCCCGAAAAAGAACCAGGGCGGGAGAATGAAAGGGAGGAGCCGTGAAACCCCCATCCTTTAAAGACAGGCCCGGGCCCTGCAGCCCTCACCACGGTGGGGGCTCACTTGGGGGTCTCCCGTGGGGGTCCTAATCCCATCTTTTCTCTTCCCAGTCCAGGATGACAGGGTCCCGAAACTGGCGAGCCACGAGGGACATGTGTAGGTACCGGCACAACTACCCGGTACGTGCCTGCCCCTGCCCCAGGACACAGAGCCCTCCCCCCAGCTGCTCTTCTCAGAATGTCCCGGCTTCTTCTGGAAGGCCGGCCTGGCTTGCTGCGCCACGGCCACAGTTCTGGGCAGGACCCTGCCTGGGGCACAGCCTGGAAGGCACAGTAGATTCAGAGCCCTGCCCATCCCCTCTCGTGGGAGACCACGGGCGTCCCCCTACCTTTCTGAGCACACTGTAGCCTTGCAAATGTGGCCATAGTGCCAGCCATGATGTCACCCACACGGCACCCCACCCCATGCCAGTCCTGTCTCCTGCGGGTGGTGGTTGTCCTCAGCAATTACCTCCACACCCCTGAATCACAGAAACTCCTGTGCTGCCTTCAGGGTGCTGAGGAGGGGACCTGCCAGACCTGCCAGGCCTGGCCTGGCTGGCGAGATGGGGAAGGGGGGGTCCCTGCCGCTTGGAGACAGCTGCTGTCCTCTGAATGGCCCCCACCTGCACAGTGAGGAGCCATGCAGACTCCTGGGGTCTTGGGCCTCCCCGAAAGGCAAGGAGGGCCCCAGGGCAGCTTGTGTCTGATGGGTCCCTGCTGTCCCCTTTCTCTGGCTCTTCAGGATCTGGTGGAACGAGACTGCAATGGGGACACGCCAAACCTGAGTTTCTACAGAAATGAGATCCGCTTCCTGCCCAACGGTAGGTGCCCCACAACCGCTGGCAGCCGGCACTTCCGTCCTTGCCTGGCGGGGGTGGTCCACTGGGGCCTGGTTTGGGATGTCCCCCCGGGATTACCGGGACCACGGCTTTCAAATAGCGCCACAGTGCCCCCTGGAGGCGGCCAGAGGGACTCCAGGTCCCCCAGCCTGGGATCTCTGCAGAGAGGTGTTTGGGTCAGGGTGGGCTAAGTCTGCAAAGAGCCAGAGACTGAATATCGGCATCTTTTCAGGCCACACGGTCTCTATCAAAACCACTGAGCTCCTCCACGACCTCATGAAAGCCACACATAAACCAAGGAGCTAAGGATGGTTTTTATATTTTTAAATAGTTGGAAAAAAATTATAGAAGCCGGGCCTTGTGGCTCATGCTTGTAGTCCCAGCACTTGGGGAGGCCGAGGCGGGTGGATCACACAGTCAGGAGTTCGAGACCAGCCTGGCCAATATGGCGAAACCCCGTCTCTACTAAAAATACAAAAAAAATTAGCCGGGTGTGGTAGTGCACGCCTGTAGTCCCAGCTACTCAGGAGGCTGAAGCAGGAGAATCGCTTGAACCTGGGAGGCGGAGGTTGCAGTGAGCCGAGATCACGCCACTGTGCTCCAGCCTGGGCAACAGAGCGAGACTTCCTCTCAAAAAAAATAGAACAGTATTCTATGACTTTAATATTATAGGAAATTAAAATGTCAGTGTCAATAAAGTTTCATGGGCACATTCCACACCTGTTTATGCATTTGTCATGGCTGCAACATGAAACAGAGACTGGGTGGCTGCACAAAATACTGTCAGGCCCCCATCTCGGGAGACTGTGCCTGCCACATCACGGGGCTGGCTTCAGCTGGGGGCTTTGTTTGAGGACAGATTTCTGTGGCTGACAGGCCACCTTTTGCGGGAGGCACTGAGGCCCCCTCCTATACAGATAGTTCCTGGTCAAGGACCACTGGTTCCCCCAGAGGGACCTTCCGGGCTCTCACTTGGGTTTGCCGCCAGCCAGCAGCAAGGGTCCAGTTCACAGATGGCAGCAGGGCAAGGGCTGTGCGTTGGAGGAGGGATGGGCAGCCCCGCTGAGCCTGGCACCCTGAAGAGCCTCAGGAGACAGGGACGAGGAGTAGCTTAGGGAAGCTGCTGGCAGCACTGCCTCCCTTTGTCCCCCCCACACACCCTGTCCTCCTGAGCGCGGGCAGGGTAGCTGCCACAGCTGACTTGTCCCCATGGGGCTCCCAGGCTGTTTCATTGAGGACATTCTTCAGAACTGGAGGGACAACTATGACCTCCTTGAGGACAATCACTCCTACATCCAGTGGTGAGTTGGGGAGAATGGGAGGATGGGCGGTGGGGGAGGCTTCGGGGGAGGGGTCCTCCCAGGCAGGAGCCTTCCCCATGCTGCTTCCTGGTGTGACTGAGCACTCCCTGTCCTTCCTGGAAGCTGGTGTCCATATGACACGAATGGACATTACTGGACATGCAAGAGCCACTGAGGGAAGGCTCAGGTCCGTCCCCAGTCTGTGGGCTCTTGGTGACCAGGGGGACAGGAAGGGCTGCACACAAGCTCCCTGAAACAGGAGAGGGGCGGGTCCTGCCTGCCAGAGGGGCAGCCTTGGTGCCAGGAGGCCTCTGTGAGCCTCAAGAGGTGGCCCCTGTGTCCCACTCAGCTGGGGCAGGATCCTGGCATAGTGCTGGGGTGAGCCGCGTGGCAGGCGTCTCGGGGATCCACACTGTAGCCTCCCAAACACAGCAAGCCCTACTTTGGGGACAGCTCTCTGGGCGTTCACAGGGAGCCTCTGCTGGTGTGCGATGTGTCACGAGTGACAGCACGAGAGGGAAGACTTCCGTGAGGAGTAGAAAGGAAGGCCCTGGTCTGCCCGGGGTGGATGGCCGCAGGGCCCCTTGCTGTCTGAGTCACCTCCCCAGTCCTGCTGAGCATGCAGGCTGTGGCTCGTGGCCGCACACCTCCTGTCCTGGGCCCTCGCCCGCTCACCTGAGCTCTCCCACCCGAGCTCTCCCACCCTTGCTCCTCTGCCTAGCCACTCCCTCCTAGAGTTGAGCCTGGGGGAGCCCAGAGAGGATGGGAGCTGCCCCGGGCTACACAGCAAGTACGTGCCTGAGGGCTGGAAGCAGCTCTCCTAACCCCTTGCCTGGGCATCTCTTCTCCTGCAGGCTGTTTCCTCTGCGAGAACCGGGAGTGAACTGGCATGCCAAGCCCCTCACGCTCAGGGAGGTCGAGGTGAGCCAGGCCTTGGCTGTGGCTGGAGGGGGAGATGGGGAGGCCTGGGCAAGCCACGCCTCTTCAGAGACAGGGTCACATCTGACAGCAGGCATTGAGTGCCCCCTCAGGGGCCCCTTGAAAGGCAGAGGTCCAGTACGATGACCTTCCCTCCCCAGTGGTCCTCGCCCCACCAGGCATCTAGAGAAACCTAATCTCCGAGGCTGTTTGTCCCCATGCGGGAGTCTGGGGCAGAGCCCCTGAGAGACCTGGAATGGCGGGATCTGCCTTTCTCACCACTGGTTTAGGCTGGAGTGGGGTCACCCAAGTCTGGAAGCTGCCCCTGAAGGATGCAGGGACTTAGAGAGCCAAGGGGCCCCTCCTGGCGCTTTCCCATGGCCAGCGACTTCCTCTCGGGGGAGGGCAGCAGCCTCGGGCCCTGGCAAGAGCTCGGAGCAGCTCAGAGGAGAGATGAAGACATGAATGTGTCTCTTGTCACTTTACCCTAAAAGTCTAAGTTCAGGCCAGGTGCCGTGGCTCACATTTGTAATCCCCACACTGTGGGAGGCTGAGGCGGGTGGATCACCTGAGGTCAGGAGTTTGAGACCAGCCTGACCAACGTGACAAAACCCCGTCTCTACTAAAAATACAAAAAAAAAATAGCCAGGCGTAGTGGCGGGCACCTGTAATCCCAGCTACCTGGGAGGCAGAGGTTGCAGTGACTGAGATTGCACCACTGCACTCCAGCCTGGGCAACAGAGCAAGACTCTGTCTCTAAATGTATGTATGTATGTATGTATGTGTGTCTGTCTAGTCCAGGCCTCTGAGTGAGTCGGGACCCAAGGCCACCCCCACACTCCCCGAGAGAACCGGGGCTTCAGGGATGGGCCTGAGCTCTCCAAGGGGGTCTTTTCCAGGTGTTTAAAAGCTCCCAGGAGATCCAGGAGAGGCTTGTCCGGGCCTACGAACTCATGCTGGGCTTCTACGGGATCCGGCTGGAGGACCGAGGCACAGGCACAGTGGGCCGAGCACAGAACTACCAGAAGCGCTTCCAGAACCTGAACTGGTGAGGCCCAGCTACTCCTGCCCACCCCCAGCCCCAGCACAGAACAGGGTCACGTCAGGTTCCGGGCAGGTCACAGAGCACTGCTGCAGACACAGAACTCCAGGGCCGCTTGGGCAATGGACCAAGGCCCTGAGCCCCTCCTTGCTGCCTGTAGAGCCAGGCGGTCCCTCCCTAGTAGGGTTGGTGAGAAGGCAAAGAATGCTGTTCCTGCACCTGGGAGGTGGCAGTCCGCATAGAGAAGCAAGCAGGGGTGAGGGAGAATCTGCAGTGGTACAGCCAGCTCTCACAGGGTGATCAAGGCCCCTGTACCCTGGAGGGGCCCCTTGTGGTTCTTGTCCAGCCAGCTCCTCCCCACCAGGGGGACTCGGGGTACAGCCACCCTCTAGGTGATGTGTCAGTATCCCCCCCCAACCCCCATGTGTCTAGGGCCCACAGGCCATTTTCACGGGGACAGCGTGAGTCCTCCCCTGGGCCCAGGGAGGCAAATGGAAAGAAAGACTGGATCGTGGGCCAGGATGGGGAGACTCCCGTGGAGCTGGGTGGGAGTGCAGGCCAGGACAGGGTGCAGCCCAGCAGGAGGGGCCCCGGCCATTGACCTCTGCTGACCTGGATCTCCCACAGGCGCAGCCACAACAACCTCCGCATCACGCGCATCCTCAAGTCGCTGGGTGAGCTGGGCCTTGAGCACTTCCAGGCGCCGCTGGTCCGCTTCTTCCTGGAGGAGACGCTGGTGCGGCAGGAGCTGCCGGGCGTGCGGCAGAGTGCCCTGGACTACTTCATGTTCGCCGTGCGCTGCCGGAACCAGCGCCGCCAGCTGGTGCACTTCGCCTGGGAGCACTTCCGGCCCCGCTGCAAGTTTGTCTGGGGGCCCCCAGACAAGCTGCGGAGGTTCAAGCCCAGCTCTCGGCCCCGTCCGCTCGAGGGCTCCAGGAAGGCGGAGGAAGAAGGAAGCCCCGGGGACCCCGACCACAAGGCCAGCACCCAGGGTCGGACCTGTGGGCCAGAGCACAGCAAGGGTAGGGGCAGGGTGGACGAGGGGCCCCAGCCACAGAGTGTGGAGCCCCAGGATGCGGGACCCCTGGAGAGGAGCCAGGGGGATGAGGCAGGGGGCTACGGGGAAGATGGGCCAGAGCCCCTAAGCCCCAAGGAGAGCAAGAAGAGGAAGCTGGAGCTGAGCCGGCGGGAGCAGCCCCCAACAGAGCCAGGCCCTCAGAGTGCCTCGGAGGTGGAGAAGATTGCTCTGAACTTGGAGGGGTGTGCCCTCAGCCAGGGCAGCCTCAGGACGGGGACCCAGGAAGTGGGGGGCCAGGACCCCGGGGAGGCCGTGCAGCCCTGCCCCCAATCCCTGGGAGCCAGGGTGGCTGACAAGGTGAGGAAGCGGAGGAAGGTGGATGAGGGTTCTGGGGACAGTGCTGTGGTAGCC